>NW_013550611.1:2080317-2220565 GCF_000835455.1 Fonsecaea pedrosoi CBS 271.37
GGGGGGGGGGAAAGGGGAGACTTACAACCGCGCCGCCACGTGGCCCTGTATGTCAAGGAGGTCTACCCACGCGGATAGAATCTTCATGTTCCACGAGGGACTGTCTTGACTGGGTCGTGGCATGGTAACGTCGTCCAGCTTGATGGCGTGAGGCCGGCCGAGATATACTGCCCAGAGCCTGTTGAAGAGCAAGTTAATCTTATAGAGACAGCTGCACGGAGAGAGTGTGAAATGCTTACCTGTCGAGCATAAAACAGCCCCAAAAGGCGACTTGTCTCGCGTCCAAGTCCCTTTGCGACAGGCCCGCTGACCGTAGAAGAAGGAAGTCTTTATGCAAGCCCAGGTCAAAGACCAGGCGACATGCGTTTCCTACAGAATGAGAGGTGAACTCGAAGTCAGTTTGGGAAATCGGCGTACCTGATGTTAACCAAGCCCTGGTGTCCTTGGAACGGGAACCATGGAACAAACTGCAGAGGAGGAGGGATTGGACCGTGGTGAGACCGGGATTCAGCATCTCCTGCTCCAGCAACGACGTGGCCTGCCGCAGGATAACAGGTTGCGCCTCGTTACTGTCGCCGTCCCCGTGCTGCACCGCGAGCGCCCTGACCTGAGGCCAGCTAGAGATCCTCGCAGCCGAGACGAAGATCCAGTAAAGAAGACACGGACTAAAATGCCTGCCCTGCCCGGCTTCCATGTCTGCCAGGAAGGCCTCTTTGTGAAGGATCGGCAACACCGAGTGGTGGAATGTCCAGTAGAGATGGAAGAGGTGTTGCTGGAGCGCCAGGGGCACATCATCTAGGATCTGGATTCTGCCATGGGACTCGCAGGGGTCGGAAATGACTGGCATTGCGGCCTCGCTGAGATGCAGACTCGATGTCGGACCAAAGAATCGAACCTGGCCGATTTCGTCGGTGCTCACTTGCCACTGGCTGCCGCACAGCTGGCCGATGAGGCTCTTGGACGATGCTGGTTGCGATTCCGGGGTGAGCAGTTCAGGTTCGCTGATGGGATAGGTATCCTGCTCCCGTCCGGTGCTCTGCGTCTCGATACTCTGTATCGCCACCTCCCCATCCTTGCTGGACGGGCTCTGCGTGCGGGCAGACAGTTCGGTCTCGACCACCTTGATTCGTTCCTGTAGTTCACGAATATATTCCCATGAACGTGGTCTGTCACTGTTAGTCCTCCATATCCTTCATCATCTCTGGCCGAAAGCCTTGGTGCACATTAGAGGACGCACCTTTTCCGCTGGTCACTTTCGGGCACGATGCATGGTATCTTGAGCTTGTTACATCGCCGACACCCATTTCCTTCACGCTGGCACTGCGGATGCCCGTCGTCAGCATCACCATGACATACAGCCGCTGTCGCTGGTTCTTACCCTGACTTTCCTCGGACGACAACCCAGACACGCAAGATGAGCTTCGGCGTGCTTCGCGGAGCTGTGTTTGCTGGCCCGGCTCTGCAGACGCCCATTGTTTCGCGTTGGATTCACCCATGTTGCCTCCGCGGGCGGAAGAATATTGATAAAGTCGTAGTGAGTGTTCGCAGCCATCCTGTTGTGTGTGTGTGTGTGTGTGTGTGTGTGTGTGTGTGTGTCCGACACTGGAGAAACTCGAATAACTTCGACTGTTCCCCTCGAAAAACTGTCCACGGATCAGACGGTCGAGGATTTTGTCTGGGTAAAAGATGGAGGTGTGGAGGGAATAGCGTCTAGTGCCACCCTTGACACATCTGACCCAACAACGTGGACCCTTGGGAACCATTGCGGGGTGGACAAGGGAAGCAATAGCATCAAGCTAATCAAGCCACTTCAAGCTTCGCGTGGTCTCGGCCAATATTGACCGCGCACCTATTCGGGACACCGGCACCCCCAGCCCTCTGTAGCCTCGACCCACAAACAAGTTGATGGGTACTGTATCCAGCACCCAAACTGCGATTGATTGTGACGCGGAGGTCAGTCACCGTTGTTCAAGGCCCCGAGGTAGTCAATTTTGTCCAGACAAGAGCCTCGATACCTTGCCTGGCTATAAAGGGCCAGAGTCCTAGCTCCGATGTATACTATGGTAGAGGGGGAAAGTCGTTCGTATCCCGCCGTGGCATTGGAAAAAAGCACAAAGTTAATTTGACCTAATCGAATCCCATCCAGAATGGCATCTTTGACAGGCAAAAAGGTATGTTTTCTACCTCCCCAGATGGCATCTCGTGGTGGCCTGTTCTGAAGGTATCCAGATTGTCGTGACCGGTGCAGCCAGCGGAATTGGCCTGGCAACCGCTCAGCTTCTCGCGAAACGCGGTGCCGTGCTGTCAATATCGGACATCAATCAGCAAGGTCTGGACGCCGCGCTCAAGAGCTTGGAAGGGACGGGCCACTTCGGCACTGTCCTCGATGTCCGCGATTGTGCCGCCGTGAATGCGTGGATCGACGACTCGTTCAAGAGACTGGGAGGCCTGGACGGCGCCGCGAACATTGCTGGCGTCGAGCACGAGGGCGGCCGGTACCTTGCCGACGCGAGGGACGAGGACTGGGACATTGTGATGGGGATCAACTGCGCGGGTGTATTCTACTGCATGCGGGCCGAGCTGAGGAAGATGTTGAACGTCGGGGGGTCGATCGTCAGTCATTGCCTTGTGCCCTCGTTCGGCAGAGAAGTCTTGTTGACAGTGGTCCACTACAGGTCAGCATATCCAGCGTCGGAGGGCTCATTGGCCTGGCCGAGACATCCATCTACAACGCCTCGAAACATGCCGTTATCGGCCTGACGCGAACGGCCGCAAGGGAGTATGGGTCTCACAACATCCGGGTCAACACGGTGGCTCCAGGTATTTCCTCTCGCTCGTGATTATCGACCTGGGAACAAGACAAGCTTACTCTGGGACAACAGGTGTGATTCGGACCGCTCTCGTCAAGGCGATGGAGGACGGTCACAGGCATGGGACCGTCGTGACAAGACAACAGGCCATCGACCGTCAGGCAGATCCCATGGAGGTGGCCACGGTGGTGGCGTTTCTGTTGAGCGACGACGCCAGCTTTGTCACTGGATCAACGTATAAAGTTGACGGAGGCTGGACTGCATAGACCGGGTTCCTACCAAGAGGGAAGAATAGCTGCAAATCTTGACCGTGTGTCTGTAACTATGGGTAGTCTACGTAGCAGTGGGAAACCTGAGGTTGTTCTCAATAGCAGCTCCCAATTTTGAACTCGGTCGAATACTCGCACGGAGACCTTCAGCACTAACCCTCTCTATATTTTCATGCTCTGTAGCAGACTAGCATAAGTCTCCAAAGAAATTAGAAGTGGGATAATCAGATGTGACAAGCTTCGCAAGAGGACACACTCGTTCAATGTTATCACGATGCTACTGAAAGTCAAGGACTGACACCGAGAGATCAACGCACGACATGGACAACTCTGTTCTTTTACTATCTCCTTTTCACATCCACGTCCCTTCCATAAATTCAAGCCAGAACTGACAATGTCATCTCGACGGCTTTGTGGAGCGTATCAAAGTCCATGAAGCCAGTTTGCTGCTTCCCGAACCAGCCACTAACACGAGCATGTCTTGCAGGTCGCTCTGGAACGAACCACTTTGCACCGGAGAGTCCCTCAAACATGGACGTGCTCAATGTTCTTGGTTTCGCCTTCAACCTGTGCGGTCTTACGTGGGCCGTCCTCCACGACCTCGTGGGTCTCGTCGTCAATGTGTAAATCCCGAAGGTACACCATGACCTCGTCCTTGTCACCAAATAGCTCAGCCATTTCCTCGAGGGGTCGACCCCTAGTTTCGGGAATGCAGAACCACATCCAGACCCACCCGACGGCACTGACGACGATGAAGACCTGTGGGATGATTAGCATTTTTCCACGAATGGTGAAAACGTGGGGACAAGCACAGGAACGGGTATCTTACCAGAAAGTACCTCCAGCCGATATGTGCAAACGCCGTGGCCGTGACTTGGAGGTAGACCAAGTCGGTAAGGACGAAAACAAGCCATGACAGAGCAACGCCGCGGACTCGATCATGGTTGGGCCAGATTTCGGCAAAGAAAACAAAGCCCGCAACGTCGATGCCGGAGGTGTAGACGGCCTCAAACAAGAACAGAGCAAACACACCGGCACTCAGCCCCGCCTTGTTGCTGCCTCCGCTTGTTCTGCCATCGTGGAAGGTAGCATACTCTGCGACCATGGCAGCTTCGATGCTCAAACAAATAACACAAGCTCCAACAGCAAAGAGCATGATCGGTCGTCGCCCAACACGATCGAGCAAAAGTGCCCCGACGAGATTTCCAAAGATACTGACTGTGAGAAAGCGAATCAGCACAACAGGCCAAATCAAAGCAGATAAAGTGGAAAGCCCTACCGGAAACCCACGCAGCCTGTAGGATGAGTTGATCCTTGGGGTTAAAGCCCAAGGCACTGTAAAAGGTCGGCCCCTTTGTCAAAGTCAGTATCACCACGGGATAACGAGTGACAAGGGAAATGGTTCGTACATAGTTGTTAATGACCAGATCGCCTGTGCTCTGGCCGACAAAGGCAAAGCCCATGCCAACCATCAGCCTCTTTTGGTTGGACGGCTTGGTGAACAACTTTAACCAAGACGAGCCGATCGTCCGATCCAACTCGGTTTGTTTCTGCATCTGATAGAATTCCTCCCGAGCAAACACCTGGTCGGCATCGTTTTTGGTCGAGTGGAGCGAGGAAACGACTTTCCAGGCCTCCTCGTTTCGATTTTTGAGAAGGAGGTATCGAGGGGACTCGGGGAGGTAGTAAACAAGTACGAGCATCAAGATCGGCCACGGGACGGCCAGGGCAAGAGGCGCGCGCCACTGCACCGTCTCGTTGCTGGAATATGAGAACGCCAGGCCCATGTACGCGGCAATGGAGTATCCAAAGCCGCACATGACGCCGTTCAGTCCAACAAAGAGGCCACGCAATTCGGGTGCAGCGATCTCAGCAGTATAGATAGGTACTGGTAGTAAATATCAGTGTGTGTTCGTTCAACGACAGACGAAACTGGGAAACGTACGAACGACACAGAGTGCATACGCGCCAGCACCGGCGAAAAATCGAAACACGATGAACATGGCGATGTTCTGAGCGGCAGCAACCAGGGTAGAGCCAAAGATTGACACAACGGACGCGGCCACGACGCCAGCCCTGCGGCCCCATCTCTCCATGACGAAGAGATTGGCGATGATGCCGAAGAAAGCACCAGCCTATGCGATATCAGATGAGATAGATTTCATCAGAAAGCAGGAATCCGTACCTGATAGACACCATTTGTGGCTCCAATGAGATCACCGGCGGTCCTGGGGTCCTCCAGTCCCATGTACTTCAGGAAAGCTGGGATTCCCAGGGTTGGGCCGATGATCTCTGAAGGGTAACCCCAGGCAATCTGGCCTGTGGCAATGGCCAAACAAGCCCAGAAGTTTCGCCATTTGAACGGAGCATCGGAACCAAAAGCCATGGTGATGTGGATAGCTTGATACTTGAAGAGATCCTATACCACAGGTGAGAGAGAAACACAGGATGTAGTCTTCCACGAGGCCTTGATATATAAAGGTGAGGGTTACAGGCGTAGGACTCTGGAAGAGTTTCTCTAGGCCTAGCCGCATTGGGCCAATGGAGGTAGAATCCCGCGTGCAGGCAACGGCGACAAATGGCGGTCTCGAGTCCATGTCGGTGGAGACGAAGCTGGTGACTCTCCATCATCCCCGGAATTCTGGGGTTATGGCCATACAATACCAGTTGGGCCATTGCCACGCGAATGTCAACCCCAGACCCCGAAGCAGACAACAGGCACCCCGGTTCCGATCCAGGACCATATTGGCCGGTCGTCTGTGTGGCAGGTGTGGGCGGAAATTCGGCTGGTTAGTTGAAGCCACCGCGGAGGAATAAAACCGCGTCCCAAAGGGGTTATCAGGGTCCGCCTCAACACTAATACACAGTGAAGACCTTGACGAAGCCGAGGCAAATCGATTCAGGCAACATAGCTGCTCGGGATCTCTGTCGTGCTCATAATCAAGGGCGGCTGTCCGACCGAGACGGACAAAAGACAAAGTTACGAGTCCATGGCCTGGTCTCCGGCATTCCTGTTTGGGTAGACGGGCGATTTGATATAGACACTTGGCAAAGATGGAGAAGTGTTGTTAGAGGTTGTACTGTACCTGGGGGCCGGCGGAGTTGATTCGTTTTCGGACACGGTTAGGAATCACCGCCTTCGTCTGCTCCTCGTATTACACTCGCTTAAATGTGCGTGCCAAGCCTGATACTCCAAAATTAACAAACAATACCGTCGATCTCCCCATGAAGCAGCATTTCACGTAGGAATTAACAACAATATTACTTATAATCACACATATTTTCCCGCAATCGACCATAGGATCAGGAGAACAGGGCTTCCCGTTTGCTCAGCCGTACTTAAGCCTGGTGCCGGCCATTTAGTACCACCGTGGGTGACCAGGTGGGAATCGTGGCTGTCGATTGTTTTTGTTGGGCGGTATTCTTCTAGGTACACCTAGGTGTATTTGTGAATGGCATGCAACACGACATTATCATCGACATGGGCAGACAGTAATGTCATTTTTCTGGCAGATGTCGGCACCAGGGGCCATCCAGTACGTGGCAAGGTGTACCGAGTACCGAATATAGCCACAAGAGCTACGAATAAGCATTGGGATACTTTAAGCTTACCTATAAGTGCTCGCTAGGCACAGGCCCCAGCGGGGAGCTAGTCCGAACGAACAGGCCTCCCCTGTAAATCGGATGCAGTATCCGCCGAATGAGCATGGTAGCAAAAGCATCTGTCCGAGCCTTTGAGAGTTTCAATTTATAAACGGCACTTCACAATTCGTTTGGAGAATCACCGACTGCAATATTTGTGGCTGCATTGGTGGTTACCACCTACTGCGCGACACGCTACTGATGTGGCCTAAGTGCAGCAGGTGCGGCCATCTGGAATAGGCAACGCCAACTCAATCCATCCACGCGCCAAAGTTTCCCTTTGCTATCGCGAGCCACGGAGGTCACTTTGCGATCGTGTTCTCTCCAACCTAACATGCCCATCCATGCCTGAGGTTCCTTCCCAATGAAGTTTTGATTTTCCATCGCACCCTGCCAAACGAAGAAACTCTTTCCTCTCGCCACAACAAGAACCCTCAGTCAAGAAAGCTGCACTCACCGCTCACAAGTCGTGGGAGGAGGAATTCTTTGATGACACTGATATTCCCAGTGAAACATACAGAGCTTGGGTTTCTGATGATGAGGAAACTCCTCTCCGCTTTCAATCTACGTTGAGGTTAATCCGTCCCTTGAATGATCCACCACTAGGCGCATCAGCCCAAGTATGGCTTGCGGTGTCGGATCTTGGGGCATTTGCCGTCAAATTGGTTGGTAGCCTTTTTCTTCGATTGCAAAGGTGTTCCGTTACGAAACTTCACTCCAGTTTACCCCCTATACCGATGAAGACGCGGCAGCACAAGCAGAACGCCTGCCATACCCGAAGCCCAGCATACAAAAAGTTCTGCATGAGTGCCATCCATTCGCGTTGGAGACGAGGGCTTACGAGCAAGTCCGCACTACGATGGGGAAATGCCATTGACCGACGGTACTCCTGACCCTACCTGCTGTCTGACCCTGGCCACCTGGAAACTAGGACCTAGGATATTAAGCCGCTGTTACCTCCTTGGACTGTTGCAATGGCTTGCCTGCAAGACACCATTCCTCACGCGAAGGACAACGACATCGATAATTTCCTGGTCAGCGTATCCTACCACTCAGCAGTTCGGCAGTATTGTCGCAGCCCTCTTGGATGATTGTTCAGGGCCTTTTTGGAGTCTCTTCCTTTTTTCTGGTTTCACCTGATCTTCAGTCTGGAGTTTCTCGTAACGGTGGGACAAGTGACGACTTTCCGCCGCTAATAGAATCAAGTGAAACACAGCAAGATTGATTGTCTCCTTTGAGGTTCTGTGGTCCCACGCAACTTTGAGTACTTCCAGCGCAGCAACATCTTCATCTTGTGGCTTTGGTCGGAATGACATTACGCTGAACGTTTCTGATACATCCAAGTTTGAGGTGCTAATGGACGTATTCGAGGGTCCTCGCTGGTGGCCTTCAGGGACTTTGTGTCTCTGGGGTCTTGTTGCCATATTCTTAGGCATCGGCGGTGGAAGTCTAAGGCGGATCAAGACAACACAGTCGTCCGTCAAAATAAATCCATATCGCGTTTGATAGACAGTGCAATAGTGCTGGATTTGTTCGAAAGGGCAGATTATGTTGACATCATCTAGTAGTTCATGGTTCCCGTTAGCCACTATGCGGATCGCTCTGTCAACATCCCATCCTAGTTTTGTGTCCCCACAGATAAGTGCGTGACAAACTCCAACCGCATGTATGTACTGAAGATCAGTACTACCGGCCCCCCAATCTGGACGAACGATTGGTATGGCAATGATTCGTAGACCAACGGCAAGGAACAATGGCCCGGGTAGAGAACGCGACACTATACTAATATTCGTGCTCCGGTGAAGTAAAGCTAGGCCTGCTTCATCGTGAATGACATTGTGGCCGGCCGCCTCGGCGGCTCTCACAGTGCTGAAGAGGCTCTTCGTCCGCTTCCGCATCAAGGTGCCCCTTGTGCCGCTTGTTGAGGCCGATGAAGTTGAAATCCTCCCACTGTTCAATGGCCTCGACTGGAGCCCATTCTTCACGGCAAGAGAAGGTGGTTGTCGCCGGAATCCGCACGGTGAGTTGTGCATTTGGCTGGATCAAGCATTCATAGATCGTCCGGGCCATTTTCCGACAGCAACGGGTACGGAGGAACGAGCAAAGTGTGTCTGTCTGCGACTGTGCGCCGAAGACGTGAAGAACATCGACTCGACTTTCGATGCGGACGGAGGAGGCATTTGATGGGATTTGGGATCCCAAAGGGGGTCCCGCGCCCGACGCCTGACTTGTATACGCCCGCATACCTACTTACTAGATGGGCCATGCTGGTCGAAGGAAGGCCGTGGAGGGCCTGGGGTGTGTTTGTCATGGGTGTGTCGTGTGCAGCTGATCATGTTTGTACAACCAACCCCATGGTGCCTTAGCGGTGTTGTGGCATGGACAGACAAACTGAGAGAGACCCTCTGGACGGGGGGTACAGATAACTCGTGCCAGCAGGGGTCTCTGGGATTGACAGGGGCGGGCCTTTCCATGCCAATGAAATTGGGACGCAGAATCCGCCTTGTTAGATCGAGGATGCCCTTTGCCTCCTGTTGAGGTCACTCTTATTTCTTACCTCTAGAAATGGAATGACTGGCGAATTGTGTGACTCATTCTCTAGCAGTCTGAGACCAGGAAATGCAAAAATATGACAGATATATTCCAACATTTCCCGGCTAGACAGATGGCAGAGGGAGATACTATACGCGCTATATATCGAGGTTCCGTCTGTCACAGAAAGGCCATCTCGCGCACAAGGCCTGCCTTGACCCAACCTCTCGCAAAATTCCTACCAGTCCACAACAGCACGGCGATCCACCAGACCCTTCCCACGACGGGGTCGTACCACACCTGACTAGGCCGGCCGTTCCTTTTCCTAGCTCTCTTTACAGCCCACACGACTACGCCTTCCAGCACGACCGCGACGCCGTTCAGGGCGAAGAACTTGGCTTCGCCGACCGCCATGCTCCAGTCGCCAGCGAGGACACCGCGGACAGAGAAGGCGTGAACGCACGCAGAGCTCAAGAAGGCGCCAATGACCTTTCCGATGTCGGCTGGTGAATCTGGGCCTTTCTTCAAGATTTTACGCTCCACCCACTCCCCTGGCCATATTCCGTAGACCAGGAACAGCCTCGCGAAGAGCCTGTGCCAGCCGAAACTCCAGAATTGTCGGACGCTGGTGATTTGCCACGGTCTTGTCGTGTACAGCGGAGGGAAAAAGGCGAGTGGGCATGGTGCGAGTGGATTGAGCATGATGGCAAAGAGGGAATGGCCGCATGAGAAGGCCGCCATGAGGAACGCTCCCAGTGCAGCCGTTAACAGCAGCTGGAGCCCTGTAGGCATGCGGTGGTCAAAGAGGTCATATGGGGAATACAAGTCCCAGGGCACGTCCTGCGTGGGTATTAGATATCGTACATAGATAGTTCTGATCACGGCCCAGCTGACGAGGAGAACCGGCATGACGTGGACAAATATACTGTGGAGGCGATTGTGGACGGTAGGGAGCCAGGTTTTGCGAGTATGTCGCACATCTGCGGTCGTCCAGGTGAAGCCTATGCCACGCATGGAGAGTTCGAGCTCAAGAGCCCACGCCGCACGGTCTAGAAGACTTATGGGCCATCCAATCTCGGTGGTCGCTGTCTCCAAGACCGGAACTGGATCTGGACCTGAGAAGGACCGACGGAGAGCGGACTTTACGACAGAGCTAGGAGGGATGGCAAAGGCTAGAACAGGCGTCTTCGGTGCTGATACATCGCCGCTACCTGCATCTTGAGAGATGTCCTCTTGTGAATCACCATCATGGTGGAAAGGATCAGTGACTCCGCCATTTGTCCATTCCTTCTCCTGGACTTCCGACACTGGGCTCCGAGAGCCCAAGCGCGGGCTGTGATGATATTTGACCCTCCGCGGAATGTGTCCAAAAAAGTATGGGCTTATGAAGAACGCATCCAAGACCCTGCATCCACCATACAGACCGACAAGGCCCAGTTGGTATGTCAAGCCAATGCTCTGCGGGACATGGTACACAAGAGGCAGACGAAAGAACAGCACCCCGGCGATCAGGGCGAGACAGTCCCGGAGCCTCCTGACAACCAGGCTGTCGATCGCGGGCGGCGGAGGAGGAGCGAGAAGGAGGAGTGCCAGGTAGTAGATCAGAGGTGGGAGGACAGCACCTGTAAAGGTGAGCGGTTTGGTGCCGGGGATCGGGTGAAGGCCGGGTCGAGGAGTCGGGTCTGACATTGTGTCGTGCAGTGACCGGAGCCACTGTAGTGGGTCGAAAGCCATTCTTTGTGAGTACGGCGGCCGACAAGCTGGAAGGGGAGCAGATTAGTCGAGCATTCCATCTCATACGAAATCACCTTTGAGCTTGCTTGTCTGCTCTGGATGGAATGTTGATGTACGTCATCAATGACACCGAGATGTTGAGGATCAGGTTGTTTGATTGTCTCGGTAATTGTATAAAATCATGAGGCTCCCAAAGTGAGATGGAGTATAATTCGACATCAGGTGGGAGAGCAGAAACTGCGCATATGCAAATCGTGCTGCAGTCTGGGTTATGAAGATGCTTCTCACTCCCAAATACGGTCACAGCTTTGTGGACGCCAAGACTCGGAAAAGACTGTGGTGATCTTTGCACGACAGCGGCTTGCGGACGAGCCGCGATTTGCGAAAGTGGTGAACTGTCGCAAACGCATTGTGGTTCTGGAAGCCCTACGTTCTCGATTGTGGTTCTTCAAGAAAGATAGGACATGCAGGAGCTTGGGAGACAGTGGTTGACAGGCAAGGCTGCGTTACCCAGGCAACTACTGGTGGCGAGGCCGCCAATTCACGTTCGGCCTTGTCTGGATGGAAACCTAACAAGTCACCCCAAGTGTTGAATCACTGCTAAACATCTATATGTCTCTATCCCAACCAACAAGGTACGTGGAGCAGACCTGTAGACTATTCCCAATCCATACTGTGATATCAGTTTCTGGACAAGCATTTCTCAACTCCCCAAGAAAGGAGAACACCTTCATGCGTCGAGAGTAAAAAGGTCCACCCAGTCTTTGAGCCACTCGTAGTGGACTTGTGGCCAGCGATTATCCAAATGCCTAATTCAATTCGAGACAGCCTGAACAGCGGGAAAGTAAAGACGGTGTCTAAACGACGACAATACAGCAACACCCCCCCGCATATCTGCTCCAATGTCATCCGCCATGCCCTCAGATGTTCTCGTTAAAAGATGGCACACCAAACAGGCACGTAGGATAGACACCCGAGGCATCGCTCTGCAAAAACCCATCAAAGTCGACGTTGGAGAAGTCCTTGCCCGACGCAGCACACTCCTGCGTATTGTCCGCGATGGCCTTGATCGAGAACCCAAATCGGCTTTGAAGGTCGCCCATGGCCCTTGGATGATCGATGGTCACGGCGGTAGGTACCGTCCCGCCACCCTCCGGGAGTCCGAATCGGCGACATTGGGAGCCGTCGGCGGACAGCGTGTCCTCGGGGTTGTTTTGACAAACTGTCACGAGACTGTCGACGATCTGTAACATTTGGATCTTGTTCATGGCCTCGGCCAGGAGGAAGGCGCGCAGGTTCTGCGCCATGATGGTCGCGTAGTCGGATTGACTGGGGACAGAGTTGAGCTGCACTCCGCCCAGGAGGATTTGGGCACCGGAATCGTCGGATTGGGCGTCCACGAAAACGGCATTCAGCTGTTCCATGATGGCGGCTTGGACGTTTGGGACGGCATTGTCGAGCAGGCCTTGCAGAATCTGAGGCTGGTCTTGCAAGGTCTGCGCGGCGTCCTCGGCATCCTGTTGGGCTTTGTCGACCACCTTTCCGGCCAACTTCTTGAATGTCTTCAGCACTGTTCTGATCGTGGCGACTTCGGCGCCGGCAGCTGGAATGGGTATGAATGAAAGGGACAGGTCTGCAAGCTTCAACAGGGTAGCTCGCGATATCGGGAGAGGCTCGGGGGATATGTCGTTGACCATCGCGGCGAGATAGCCCTCTGAAACCAACTGGTCGTGAGCATCCTGGATGCCAAAGAACATGTTCCTCAGGTTCTGGTACAAGTTGATCCAAGCCTGGGCGACGAAGCCAATTTGGGGGTTCGAAAAAGTGTCGCAGATATCGCCGCTTGCAGGGATCGCGCACGCCCCTGGATTGTTGAAGTCGGTACAAGCAAAGCCGGTGACTTGGTTCCCGCTGAACTGCGCGATGAATTGCTGGGGGAAATTTGCAGCTGCGATTTTCTGTGAGTAGGTCCGCTTGTGAACTACCATGTTGATTGATACACTTACATTGGCCGAAGCCGGCGGTGCCAGTCACCAAGGCATCCAGATTGTTGGCATTCCAGTTATCCGGTGTCAGGTCAGCAGCTGCACATCCCGTGACGAGTGTGGGAGTGTCGTCCTGTCGGACACTGAGTGCTCTCGATGAGACTGCGGAGGAGAAGAATGCGAGAAGAAGTGACGCTGTTGCGAGAACTGGTGCGGAATACATGACGAGAGTTTGTATGGTCGGGTGGAATAGAAGAGAGAAGGTAGGTAGGTATACAGGACACGCAACGGATCTCAGTACCCGTTATCGAATTGCTATGGACAGTAGAGCAGTATACACAGTGTCGCGTCGGAGCCTTCTTATATCACCGCTCCAGAGTCCAGACACTGTCCGCACCACTACTGACAACAATGCTATTTCTACGCCTCGTCCTCGCGTCCATGTCAGCCCTACGAAAAGTCTATCGACGGACATGGTACAGCCAGGTGTGTACTCGTCGACCAAACTACCACCGTTAATCGGACTTTCGGAGAAGATAATCATTGGTCACTGACTGACTCCTCCTTCGAGCTGAGGCGAAGCCTGATGGCTGATGGTGGGTGGAGATGGCGAGCTGCGAACTACTCGCAAGGCAAGACAGACCCTCCGGAGCCAGTGTGCAATGCTCCATCGTTCATCCAACGCTATGGCCGCCAAAATCCAGCAGTTGTCTCATTACAAAGATCACGAAGATCACACACAGACAGGCGCCGGAGGTGCAGGTGGCGGACGATCTGATCCGTGCGACCCACTTGGATCGTTGGATCGGTGGGTCTATTGTGACGATCGTTGGTGTTTCGTGTCAGCGTGTTTACATGACCTTATGTAAAAATGCCGCCGAAGCCCAATCCGGATAGCCTTCCTAAACCGGTAAGGAGAATACCATCTTTCCCTTCGGAATTTTAACTCGTGGTTACTTGTGTGAGTGTAACATCGTCCTCCGCGACACAAGTTTTATTTGCACTTCCTTTGTCGATTTTCTCATTCGAACGGCCGCATTCACCGCCGGTATCATGGTTCAGACAATTCGGGGGTTCCAGTTCGCCACGCGCGGATACAAGCATCTACTACTCCGGGCCAGGCGCTCTTCCACGCTCGATGATAGCGGAGATAATACTTATTATTTACCTGTTATTAGACCTACCATTGCCTTTGTGTGAATCAGAAACTCTCATTCGGGGGTGATTAATCGCCAAGTTTCTCTCTACCCTGGCAAAGGCGGTGGGTGGTCGAAGAGGCGAGCGAACTTGAGACCAATCTCTCGAGCGGTACTGAAACGCAACATTGGGTGCAGAAGAGGCGTTTGTTCCACACAGTTAAAAAGGATGGACACAGCCTGGTCGAGTATGTAAATGAGGCTCTTGTCGAGAATGGTTTTCATTCGGGCAATATTTGCTTTTCATAACAGGACATCTGAGATTCAACGAAGCGAAACAAGACACCTAGTGCTGACAAAGACGTGTCTATTAGACTTGGATTAACACTAGGCACTACTCACTATATACCATGGGGCGTCCGTGTCGAAAAATCTCCCTCCCCTTCCCCAAACATCTGTCCCTAAACCATCCTAGTCTACCTACCTGCCTGACCAAGATCAAGCAAACGAGATGCTGATATCGTCCAGCCCGATCGATTCGTTCTGGTTGTCCATAAAGACGTTGATCGAGACCGGGGAGAGGCCAGTTCCGGCGGTCCAGGTGAACGTGTAGGTGAGCTCCTGCCAATCGGCGGGACCGATATTGGAGAGGGTGAAATCCGTGCTGAAGCCGATGTTGGTGACGATCTGGACACGAACACTTGAGAAGCCGGCACACTGGGCTGCGCCATTGCAGTCGCCGATGGCCCAGAGCGAGATTGTGTAGTCGACTCCGTTGCAGAAGGTTGGCGACTGAGCGATGCGCGCTTCTGACGGCGACGTGCCCGTGTTGGTTACTTGGCTGGAGAGACAAAAAGAACGCAGAGCTTTTTAGCGCGAGATTCACAGCCACCCGAGAGCCTGGGATGTAATGGGAGTTAGGAGGATGGAGAGAGTAGTGAATACGTACAAATAGTTATTGCCGGAACGGGGGATGAAGATGCCCGTGCCTGCTTGTTCAACCTCGTCCACTAGCCCGGAAGTGAAGCCACTATAGACCCAGGGTGATATATTTGTATTGCTGGACTCGAATCCACCATTTTGCAGTGTTGGAATAGGACAATTCGGCGGAGGGGTCGTGGTAGTAGTTGTGGCGGTGGTGGTCGTTGTTGTCGTCGTGGTTGTAGTGGTTGTGGTGGTGATCGGAGTCGTAGGAGGAATGGTGGATGTGGTAGTCGTTGTTGTTGTCGTCGTAGTGGTTGTGCTTGGTGTGGTCGTAGTCGACAAAGTTGTAGGCGTTGTTGTGGGAACGGTTGAAGTTGTTGTCGTTAGTGAGGACGTCGAGACCGAGGACGAAGTAGAGGTTACGCCGGAAGTGGTAGTAGCAGTGCTTGCAGATGTGGTTGGGGATTTCGTGCTGGTCGTTGTCGGGCTATATAAGCTGCGTCAGTGAATCTGTCAAAACTTCTAAACCTCGCCAGCAGTAATGCCGACTAGGCTCGACATGTCGAAGAAGCAATGACATGCTGAGCCTAACCTGATGAGAGGGAAATGATGGGGGAACATACGGTGAGGTTGTTGTCGAAGAAATAGCGACAGTGGTAGTGGTTACCGGGATGCTAGGCCAACTCGGAAAGCTGGGCTGAGGCCATCCTGGTTGCCCTCCGCCCGGGGGCCCAGGCTGCGGGAAACCAGGAGATCCAGGCCAGTCTGGAGGATTACCACCGGGATATCCTGGTCCAGGATACCCAGGACCATCTCCCGGGCCTCCTGGACCGTCTCGGCCGGGGGGACCAGCTGGAGGACCGCCTGGGGGACCGCCTTGTCCGGGGAAACCAGGAGGACCTCCAAATCTATCAGGCAAGGCGAGAGCTTGGATGCCGAGAGCAAAGAGCGAAAGTGAAAGAACTTTGTAGGTGACCATAATGACGCTTTTCTGGAACGATATTACCGAAGCAGACTGTAACAGAGCGAGCGGAAAAGGTGGGGAATGGGAAGTTCAATGAGTGACACCACCAAGAAGGAACAGGACAAGCACAAATCAGGTCAGGAAAAGAGCGTGGGAAGAGAAATAACAGTAGTAGTAGTGGGCAGTCGAGGAACGGGATTCAAGTCCGTTATTATATCGCAGTCGTAGTCTGCAACGTGCGCGTGCTCGAAGGATGACGGTTAATCACCACAGCCTGCATCACACATGTGATTACTATCAAGTACTTACGAGTACGAGTATGGCGAGCGGCCTTTGTACTCGTAGGCGCCTAAAGAGGACTTGTCTTAGCATTTATTGTATCTAGAGCAGAGCCATCAACGCCTCCAGTATGGCTTAATTTCGATTCGCCTGGTGTTTGGCAGTCGTCGCTGACCTTCCAAAGAGCGATGCTCCCCAACTTGGACGTTGGGGTGGGTCGTTGTTGGGGACTATTCCTCGTACAGATGCGAGGCTGTTCTGGTGGGGCCGATCTAAGCTTTTCTGGACACTCAATCTCGCATCGCCTCCTTTTTTCTAGTCCCGCATTTGGTGATAGATATTAGGATTGCCAAGTTTTGTGGGGAGAAGGTTTTCTCAATCCCTGGACCTCCGTCGACTCATCCAAAGCGTCACAGCTCTCTGCCGTAGTTCAATGCTCTCAGCACGAATACTTCTTTCTTCCTACCCCGCCTTGAAGCTTGACGCATCTATTGATAAAGTCTAGTATCCTACGTAGCAGATACGTTTCTTTGTTATGCCATAGCCTCCAAACAGGGTAAACTAGCCAAGGGCCGGACGCACCCCAAATGGGTTTATTCCTTCTATCGACCTATCTAACAGCCTCCGCGGGCTTCTCTTACACTAGGACTCCTAACATAGACCGCAGCCTCACATATGACTCGCGGGAAGGAGGACAACAGCGCGCATCCGTTCAACCGCAAGACTGAAGTGCGGTGCATGGGGGGATCTCAATAATGCTTCGCCCCAGTAAGCTACGTTGTTGAGAGAAGACATTGCGCATAATCCTCACAGATGAAGATGGAGAGAATCGTGGGTTGAAGCCGCAACCACAAACTACTTGATAATGGCAAGTCGAGAAGTACCTCGTACGGAAACACCCTTCACGTGACCTAGTGACTGACAGAGTTGCCAAGGCGATGTAATGACCGTCACGCTAGTCCTCTTCAGCCGACGGCCTTTGGACTAACGCCGGTAGGGACTTGTAAATTACCTGAGGACATTGAGTCACAGATCTGGATGAGCAAAGGCACGTGACTGTCTCAGTCAGCGAGGGCCTGGATGTGGGAGGAAATTGGTCGAATGTGAAGCTGGGTTGGGACGTCCGAGAACCTACATAGAGTGTTGCTTTCGAAACAAGGCTGGTCGGTAGCCAGAAAATGGTGAGTGCAGAGGCATTCACATAACCTTCTGGGTGGGCATAGGTGAAAAGACCGGAAGCTTTCCGAGCCTTCACCTCCAATGGCAATGGCCCCGTTCGGTTAGGATTTCAGCTCCCCCCACGGGGACTCATCTGAACTTCGGAGAAAAATACTACCGGACATCTTGTAGTAGGCCGAATATCTCCGGTACTTCGTGCTTGCTCGTCCGCTTCCGAAGTAACTTTTTAATCGTCCTTTTCCTAAACTTCAATGCCAATCTTCGAGGGTAACTTTCTGGCATAATTGCATGAGAGTCCGATTTCAATGGCTTCTTCAAAGATGGTAATTCCAGAGGTCGTCTGGCGGCCCGATAACCCAGAAACAACAGAGCTGGCGAAATACAGGCATCATGTCAATGACAAGTTCAAGACGAAGTTCAGAAACACGAGAGAACTGCAGCGTTGGTCGACCACTCAGCCGCACGACTTCTGGATCGACCTGTATACTTACCTGGACCTGGTCCCTGCCCTGCCCCAGGGGACACGGAAAGCATATGACGACACAGGTTCGATGAGCAGCATCCCACGATTTTTCCCAGATCTTCGTCTGAACTATAGCGAGAACGTATTTTGCGCCGATCGTCAATCTAACGACATGGCGTTGATGGAGGTCAGAGAGGACCATTTTGTCCATCAGAATGCAGCGCGGTACGTGACATGGCAGACCTTCCGGGAGGACGTCCGAAAGACTGTAAGTGCCCTCAAGCGCAGCGGTGTCGTAGCCGGCGATCGAGTTGGTGCGATAGTTGCGACATCAGGAAGTGCTGTCACCCTGTTCTACGCAGCCGCAGCCATGGGGGCTATTTTTACCTCGATCAGCCCCGAGATTGGCGTCGAGGGTTGCGTTTCTAGACTTGACCAGGTCACGCCCAAGATACTGTTCGTCGACAGCCACGTCCTGTACAAGGGGAAGGTGTTGTCGACGGCAGAAAAACTCAAGACAATCGTTTCTCGCTTGAAGGAACGACCTGCGGTGTACGTCGTCCCGATCGCGGACTCCCCACCCGACTGGCCGAGTATCGACCAATTTTGGGGTAAAGCGAGTCCTGCCGACGAGTTGAGGTTTGAAAGAGTGCCGTTCAATCATCCCTTGATGATTTGTTACTCGTCGGGTACCACCGGAGCTCCCAAATGTATTGTCCATCAACACGGCCTGATTCTGCAGCACAAGAAAATTTCAGTCGTCCACAACAACCTGTCCTATCGAGACGTCATCTTACAGTACTCCAGCACTTCCTGGGTGGTGTTTTACACAATGTGTAGTCATCTCTCAGCGGGGGGGACCCTTCTGGTCTACAACGGCAGCCCATTATACCCTGATGCCAAACAGCTTTTCCGTATATGTGAGAAATATCGGGTCACATATCTGGGAGTCTCTCCGCGCTTATTGCTCGAGGTTGAGCTATCAAACACCATTCCCAAGCTGGAATTTGATCTCTCAAGCCTGAAAACCGTCTACTGTACTGGCGCTCCGTTGTCGGGAGAACAATACCGGTGGTTCTATCGATCCATGCCACCGACGGTACAGATATGCAATGTCGCCGGCGGGACAGAGACTGCGACATCTGTTCTGGCACTGGACACTTGCGCGCCAGTGTATGTTGGAGAGATCCAGATTGCGGCCTTGGGGATGGATGTGGACATTCTAGATCCAGACACCGGCGAATCCAAGGCTGCCAGTGGAGAGGCCGGAGAGATGGTGATTAGAAAGCCATTTCCCAGTATGCCTTGTTTCTTCTGGGGTGATGTCGGCGGTAAGATCTACAGGGCCGCCTATTTCGAGCGGTTCCCGCACATTGATTGCTGGGCTGTGCATGACTGGCTGAGTCAAAATCCGCAAACTGGTGGTTACGTTATGCATGGCAGAAGTGACGGCGTTCTGAGTACGTTGTTCTTTGATTGCGTGTCAGCTGAACTGCTTCTCTAACAGTAATTACAGACCCTTCGGGCATCCGATTTGGGAGTGGCGAGATCTATGCCATTATTGAAGCGCCTCCCTTCACGAACTACATTTCAAACAGTCTCTGTGTGGGCCGACGCAGGCGGAATGATCCAGATGAGCAGGTGTTCTTGTTCTTGGTCATGAAACCAGGTATTCTCCTCGATGACGCTCTGCGGACGCAGATAAGAACAGCCATCCGGGAAGGTCTATCGCCGCGACACGTTCCTAAATTTGTCCTTGCAGCTCCAGACATCCCAGTTACGGTAAACGGCAAGAAGGTGGAAACGCCCGTCAAGAAGATCTTGAATGGAGAGAAGGTGGTCCCGAGTTCAACGGTGCAGAACCCAGGCAGCTTGTCGTGGTTCGAGAAGTTTCGATTCGTGGAGTCCGAGCCCAGCAGTGCAAAATTGTAGCCCGCATCTATAGATCTATAGACACCTTTCCACTTCTCAGATCAAGTTTCTGCTTGGCGAAGCCTATCGATCAGCCCAGAACCGAGTTCTCGGTGAAGAACGCGTCATCGAATAACCACGCGGCATCGGTTCCGAGAGCGGCATCATTGAATAGAGGTAGATCCTCATCGTGTGTGCTACGCTGCAAGTCAACCTGGTCTGAGATTAAGGTCTGGGTTTGGGTCACCACTGGCTCCTCCCGTGGGAGAATTATGTGCGAGAGCCTTGCACTGTCCTGCGAATCTCGATTGGGATCAGAAGATGACACTGTGGGCCGAGGACTCTGAAAATGCCAAAAACGACAGAGGTCTGGACTGAAAGCCTCGAAAAAGCGGCACAAGCTGGGCGTTAGCGGCACCGGCGCGTAGTCAAGCGTAGACTGTCCCTGGACCATCTCTCTCACCCTCAAGAGTGCACACGACACTCCGTTAGCAGATTGCCATCGGTGACCTAGGTGTTCGAGTACAGCCTTGATGACGGCAAAGTCGTCTTCAGTCTTCGTGCGTAAATCGGTATAGCGGTAGCCCGTCAACCCGGTCAGACCGGCAGCAAGCGCGTAGAATGGGAAGATTGGACCAAGGTAGCGAATCTCATCCCTGGCCATTATTTCTTCCAACATCCCGGCGATGAAAGAGGCCGCCATCAGTGCCGCCGTGGACTCGGGCGTGTTAACCCTTGTACCCTTGTATAAAATCAACAAGGACACGAAATAACAGATGTGTAGTTGAAACTTTTCCAGGCTGTAAGCTGACAAGACTTTCGACGGCTGTTCGTAAGAAACTTTCAAGCTCGGTGGAAGTTGATGGATCCAGCAGAACAAAGAGTTCTCAAATGACCGTCTTCGCGCATCAGTGAGAAGTCGTCTCCGGTGCGCCTCAGCGAGGTCACCCATTTGGCGACAAATGCTGACGTAGGCAACAAAGAGGTGCGCATTAGTGTCCACGACCGGGAAGTCATTGATCGAGGGTGCTTTGACAGTCGAATCATCCAGGTTTATCGTCCGCGGACGCCCAACACCGACGGAGACTATGTTATCGCGGGTCTATGATGTTTTGTGTCAACATATAAACATAACATGGCGGGGTGTGCGCTTACCACAAGCGTCCACCATAGCCTCCTTCTGAAGCCCTTGTGAGGCTGGTCTTTAGGCTCCAGATGGAGTCCCATCTGGTGAGCGAGCTCGATACCGATCCGAGTCCAAAAACTGCTCGTGTCTGTCGAAATGGTCTCCGGCCCTGTAGGATTCCACCACTGTAATAGGCACGTTGCGACAATCGACAACAACGTGTTGCGAGGATGGCCATGAAAGAACAATGTCCGTGCTCTCGCATAGTACTCCTGAGATGAGGCATACGTCAAGGGACTATTGAGAACTCTGCTGCCCGCCAGAAAGACGGACTGCTCAAGCAACAAGGAGTCGTGGCGATGATTGGGCTCATTGACCCAGCTGAGCTCGACGATGGGTGTCCATGGATGGCATCGCTCCATAAAGGCAGAGACCAAAGCTGCTCTGACCGGCCGCGGGGGCAAATCCAGCGCATGCTGAATCTGAAGAAAATGGAGGTCAGAGTCATGCGGTGAAACATCGGGACGAGAGCGAGACGGACGACGAGTCAGGTCTTCCGTAAAGTGAATTTGGCCGCCGAGATATTCGCATCGGCCAACGTAGCTGTACTCGGTGGTCGAGGAGTCTCCAAAAACTGGGGAGGTGCGCTGATCAGAGTCATCGACGACGATAGCAATCTGCTCCGAGCCCGTGACCACAGGCAGAGACGAGCGTGGAGGGGCCATAGATTCGTTGTGGTCCGCTACCTGACCTTGCTGCGTGACATTGGCAGAGTCATCGGGGGAGTCGGTGACGGTATATCGCCTCCGTTTTCTCCGGTGCGGTCTAGCCACAGATCAATCAGTATCAGAGGGGTCCTGTCATTGGAACGGTATTCTGGGTGCCAGAAAATCAAAGCAGAAATAGCCAACCTGGCCAGAGTCTCCGCTAGCGCTTTGGTGCTTGAGAATAAGTCAGGGGTACCATAAGATCGAATGGACTTACAAGCAATCGTATTCGCCCGACCGACAATTCGTGCAGGGTTGGCCGACCTGTGTCAGGTCACATTTGACCTTTCGTTTCCGGCAAATGATACATGCTCCATTGATTTTGGAAGCCGGTGACATTTTACGAGAAATCACCAGCACGACAGCTTCGGATCAGGGGGAGGTGTGATTACCACGATAAGTAGAAATCATGGTGGTCTTCGGATCACGTTTGTTTGTTCTCGAGGTAGATTGAGCGGTCTCTTTTTTCAACCGAGAAAAGATGGGGGGAGTTTGGAATGCGGAGAGCCCTTGGCGGTGCCTGGTGGTGGAGAAGACTGCGATGAGTCTCTGAGCCGCAAGCATCTCGATCGCCCTGATCCCCCTTCCCCACGACCTGTAGAGTTCTTGAATTCCGGAGGAGGCACACGTACCAGAAAGCCATAGAATAAAATGAGAAGTGAGCGATCCCCAAGCTCGGAGTTCCTCGGTTCCCCCACAAGCCCTCTACCGGGCCTGACACCAGGATTGCTTCGTTACGTCGAGGTGCTTACTCCGAGGCTGTCCGTTACCCTCCCTTAGTTCTCCGTTCTTTGAACCTTTACCAACCTGCCTCGTACTTATAGCACACCGGTTAGTTGACAGCACTTGTCGAACCGATTGAACATGATCAATCAATTAATCCTGAACAATTGTGCCTCAAGACATGGCAGAAAGTCGACTTCAGCCTTCCTCATCAACAGCTGGGTTCTTCCAGACATTCCCAGTCCTTCCACCGCGGTATTCGGCTTCGAGTGGTCTCCCAACCGCAAGTGACTCCGAATGGAACAACCATAAGAGGCTCTCGGATGATGCAGTGTTCGCACGTATCCTGTCCATCTACCTGCCTGGTAATGCAGGGCCGGCAATGCGCTCCATCCATGACTTCTCGCGCAGGGCTATCCATCCCTCGGTTCTCAGCCACTCGGTCGACGCTGAAATCAATCAACCTGTACTCCGCCCACTCAACACGTTCGGAGATGAGAACCGATCAGACTCACTCTGGACCACTGGCGGGTGGAAAGCCCTGAAAGCAATTGGTGTTGAAGAGGGGTTGGTGTCCACCGCATATACACCCGGACCCGTTTCATGGAATCGTCGAGTGCATCAGTTTGGAAAGGTTCATGTTTGGGCGACGACTTCTGTAGTGACCCTGTGCCCTATGTCGATGACTGACGGAGCGGCGACGCTCTTGTCGAAGCATCTTAAGGACGACGATGGGGATCAGCCTGGTCGTGGGAAAGTGCTTGCCGAAGCATTCAACAGACTTACCTCGAATGAGCCAGACCGTGCTTGGACAAGCGGCCAATGGATGACGGAGCGGAGCGGCGGCAGTGATGTAAGCGGGACCGAGACCGTTGCAAGAAAGCTGACGCGGGAGGAGTTGGCCTCGGATACCGAATCCCACCGAGATTGTGATGCCAATGGAATGCCTCTTGGACCCTGGCGAGTCGACGGATTCAAATGGTTCAGTAGTGCTACCGACTCCAATATGGCCATGCTGCTGGCGCGTACGGAAAAAGGAATTAGCATGTTCTATGCGCCGACTCGGCGCAGAATTGGCTCAGGCTCAGAGTCAACAGCCTCTGAACTGAACGGCGTGCGCATTCAGCGACTGAAGAACAAGGTAGGCACGAAAGCTTTACCCACTGCTGAGCTGGAGCTCCGAGGAATGCGTGCCTGGTTGATTGGCGAAGAAGGAAAGGGAGTCAGGGAAATCGCTGGTTTGATCAATATAACAAGAATGCACAACGCCGTACGCAACGCGGGCTACTGGTCTCATGGCTTAGCTGTGTGTCGGGCATATTCCAAGGTGCGCAAGGTCCGTGGTGGTCTTTTACAGGACAATGCTCAACACCTCCGCTGGATGGCGGGAGAGACAGTGAAGTACTGGGGAGCGGTACATTTGGCCTATTTTGGCGTTGCTCTGCTAGGTGCAGACCAGCAAGGCTGGGCCACTGGAGTACAAGGAACTCATGCTCAAGCATTGATTCCAGATGATCCTGTCGCTATCACGGCGTTGCTGCGACTGCTCACACCCCTGGCCAAGGGCCAAGTGTGTCTCAAGAGTGTGTCTGGTATCCGCGCCTGCATGGAGAGCCTGGGAGGCGTTGGATATTGCGAAAATAACGAAAATGGCGGGACTTTGAACCTCGCACGGGTGTGGCGCGACTCGGCTGTCGGCAGTATATGGGAAGGAACTACTAGTGTCATGGCTGAGGATGTTGTCAGGGTCTTGATGGACAAACGCTTGGGGCATGGAAACGTTTTGGAAAATGTTCTACGGCCTTGGGTCCAGAATGTCCTCGGCCGTTGTCAAGGAATGTTTCCGGAACAATGCGCTACAGTATCTGAAAGATGGAACTTTTTTACAGCTTCGATAACCGGTGTGGACAAGGAGACCCTTCATTGGAGGGGGAGGGAGATCTTGGAGCATCTCGATGTGGTTATGGCAGCGTGTTTATTGTTGTATGACGCATCTCTGGACGCAGACGATGTAGCGATCGCGGTCGCAACAAGGTGGGTACGCACTGAGGTCTCACTGAGTCCTCGGCTCGATCGAGGGGAGAGCGATCTGCAGCAAGAGCAACACATGGACAGGAAGATCTTCCTCGGACCGGTGAAGAATGTTTCGAGTTCTGGGAGCCCGAAACTGTGAAGAACCAAGTTGAAACACCATGGCAATCTCAATTTTGGGCCATGGACAACTGGCCAAGTACTATTGTGCAGGCGGGCTGGATTGTATTGTCACGAGAACTCTCTTCTGAACTCATGGAGTTCACCCACGGAAGATTGAGTCCTCGATTTTCTCACAACAGCTCTATACGCATTGCTCCCGAGCTGGATTCAAATCTTGATGCTCGCTCACCCTTTCTCATGTCACCCGTCGATCATACTTACACGCCAGTGCCACTTTTTTGGTAACTTAGTCAACGACATATCGACTTGCCATGATAAGCATCAACTGTTCGCCTCTCTCCCCCCAATCGAGACGGGAGTAATCGCGCCTCATGTTGCCAGGGGAGGACGTTTGCGTTTGCATTATTGGTCGTACAGCCCAACGAACTTTGGCTTCTGGATCTCTAAACAGGCCTGGTCCTCTCAAAACTCGCCGAAGGGCATTCTCCAACTTGACACTGTTCTTCGGCAAACAAGCACGACTACCGGTGGGTGACCGGAGATTGTCGGCCTCATTACGTGATCAGAACAAGCCTTTCTCCGAAGCTAGGACGTGACTTGTATGCCACCAACGTGTGATAAGTGCCACTTACTGTACATTTCGGAAAGTTGTTACCACTGGAAGTGAATCTTCAGAAAGCCAAGTCCGATCTTTACCAGCTCTGCCTCGAAACGGAACCCAGAAGGGTCAAGTCCTCGCCCAGATGACAGAGGGAACAACTAGCTGGACAGGTCCAGTTCTGTATTGCTGGTTTGCTGCATTCTGGAGAAGTCCAGGTGGGTGTGTTTCTGGAAAGCTTTTATACTAACGTATGGCTTATAACTAGTGGTGTCATGCTCGTACCCGCACCTACAGCTTTGCTCTTGCTTCGGACGACAATACGGCGTCAGATCCCAGAAAGATCCTCTTATCCAATGCTACTCGAGCTCTCCAGTCCTGCTTCGGTCGAACACCGGAGCTGGGGAGGGCAATGCTCCAAGTCCAACGTTTGGCAATCTCGTCAGCCACTTCGTCCTTGTCTAAACTTGCGTCAAACAGGAGGACGACAGCGCACGTAATGGCTTCGATATGCTCCAGGATGACCCTGCCCTCATATTGCAACTGAGAACCATGCACTTCTCGACACAATTGGATCAATGCCTCTAGTCTCGTGTTGACGACGGCCGCCTCCGGCCTAAACGCTCCGCTGCTCTCGACCTGCCGCAGCACATCCCTGACCCATTTTGCGTATACGTTTTGCAAAACGTCGCCGCCTCCCAGCCTTTTGTCGTTGATCACCCGAAGAGCATCCTCGGCCATTATACTGACCGTCCCTTCCCATATAGGACCCGCATTAGCATCTCGAAAGAGCCGGCTCAGATTCATGGTCCCACCATCTTCGTAATTTTCGCAGTATCCCACTCCGCCTAAACTCTCCATGCACTCTCGGACACCCAGGACCGATTCGAGAGAGGTTCGTGCTTTGAAGACTGGCGTGAGGAACCGCAGAAGAGCTTCCACATCCGTAGCTTGCGGTGGGAATAGGCCCTGTGCCCTGGTGTTCTGCATGATTGAGGGTTGCTCGGTGGCACCAAGCAAGGCGACTTGAAAGAAGCATGCATGCATGTGAGCCCAGTACTTGACTGTCTCACCAGCCATCCAACGAAGATGGGCGGCATTGTCCTGAAGCAACCCGTGGGCAATGGACCGGGTCCGGGTGAACGCCCGGCTAACGGACAGGGATCCTGCCCAATAACCTACGCCACCAGTTGCAGTGTACAGCCGAGTCAAGTTCAAGATAACAGCGATTTCTTTGACGCCTTTACCTTCCTGCCCGATCAGCCAGCCACGCATGCCCTTAAGCTCAAGTTCGGCAGTCGGTAGACCTCTAGTACCGAGCTTGTTTTTCAGTCTCTGGATTCGGACGCCGTTAAGCTCGTTCTGGCTGAGCGTCGAACCTCCGGAGCTACGACGTATCGGTGCATAGAAACAGCTCAGGCCTTTGTCGGTCTGGGCGAGGAGTAACGCCATGTCGGAATCCGTGGCGCTGCTGAACCATTTGAACCCGTCAATCTTCCATGGCCCCAAGGGCATCCCATGAGCATCGAGGTGGCGGCCATTTCTGTTGTCCGCCTCTAGTTCGGTAGGGCCGAGTCTTGAAGCCACGCTTTCGGTGTCTCTAACATTGCTTCCCCCGGTCCGTTCTGTCATCCATTGCCCTGATGTCCAAGCGTAGGTGGGGTCGGAGGAGATGAGGCGGCTATACACTTCAGCCAGGGTTCTTCGAAGGCCTGGCTGACTCCCATCCTCGTCTTGGAGATGGCGCTGGACGAGTTTGGCGGCGCCGTCAGTCATTGACGCTGGGCATGTGACCAGGGCATCGTGGCCAACCCACACGTGCCCCAATCCAAACTGGTGCACTCGCCGATTCCACGTGGTTGGCCTTTCATCACTTGGCGACTGGTAGCCTCGGGTGACCATCCCGTTCGAGACACCAATCTCTTTCAAGCGTCGCCATCCTTCTCCTGTCCACAGTGGATCGACCTTGTTGATCTCACCAAACGTGTTGAGCGGGATCAATCTCGGCGGATTGGTCTCACAATCGACGGTGAGTCGGCGGGTCGAGGGATGAATAGCTGTGGAACTGAGCTCGTCAATTGACGAGAAAACCTCATCCTGCGCGTCCCTGGGTATGTAAAGCCGGAGGATTCTCTCAAACACTACATCGTCAGAGGCTTTCGAAGCCGATCCAATCTCCTTGAAATACGTAAATAGTTGCGGAACGACAGGGAGCTTGTGGAAATATCCCTCTGTAGAGGACGATGCGGCGCGTCTCGCCATTTTGAGCAAGATATTGTGGTTCGTAGCTCTAGCTCAGAGACATGGAAGAAGCCAAAAATGTCACCAGGGAGAGAAACTAGCTGCGAGACCGTTCTATATATGCCATTGTTGGACAGCTACAGCCCCTGGTAGATGGGAGCGAGGTGGTGACTCGGCGAAATGGCGCTTGGCAGTGTTGACGGCGGTACATTCCCCGCAAAATGAGGATGCGGAGGTTATCGGAAGTACTCGTACTGTATGTCCTCCGTAGTATACGAAATAACGTGCTTGCCCACTGTTCATCAGTATCAAAGTCAGATAGGACTGATGAGGAGAGGATAACCCTGGTCCCAGCGTTCTCGATGGCATGGATGCTTTCACATCTAACCACCAGCGTTCCTCAGTACGTGTTCCCAGATCGTCATAAAGACTCCAAGTGGAAAATGTAGCCGACTGTCTTGTCCTTTCCGAGTGTCGACTGACATGAGGGAGTGCGTAGGGTGGTAATCTTGTCGACTGACCAGAGATTTGGCCACCATCGATTTTACTCAAGGATTGTGCTAGTCCGTGATAACTTGTCCTCAGATACATGACTTTAGGGCTGGGACTACGATGACGCTCGGAGATACTTTTTCCCGACTGCCACTGTGGCTTGCGTGATCTGACGTGCCTATAAGCGGAGAGTCCATTGTTCTTGTCTCAGCTTCTCAGACCCCTGGCTCGGCGCTTGCGCTTGGCAATACCGATTCTGGAAATGAGACAACATCTTTTGCGAACGAGTAGCCACTGAGCAGCTTGTCAAACAACACCCTTACATTCCACAAACAAGCCCCACAGATCCTTTTGGGTTGGCCTTAAACCTTGATAGACTCAATTCAACAGCAGCCATGGATGCTGCGGAGAAGTCAGACATTGTCGAAAAATCAGATAAAGTAAGAACGCCAAAACACCCATTGCGCTCCGCGAAAAGGAGCGCCGGTAGGGCTCGGCTTGATGAGCCTGGCGCAGCAGTTCTATCAGCGGTAAGGACACTAATGATCATTACCCTTTTGCCATGGTGCAATCTGATGTCTAGCACAGGATCGTCGGAACAGCTTCGACGTGCTCAGCAAACGTACCGACAGAAGAAAGAATCTCTCCTTCAAAGCACGAGAGCACGTGTAACTGAGCTTGAATCCCAGATTGACAAGGTTGCAGAAGCCCTTGATGCCGTTCAAGATATCATCCACAAATCAGAGCTCAGCACAACCCATTCGACCCTCGTGACGCACGTGAACAAAATCGAAAATCTTCTCGCTCATCGCTCTCAGCGTTCGAGGTCCTTGAACATATCCCAAAGCTCGATAAATCATGCCAATGATGAGAGTGATGCACTGTCGGTATCATCACTGGACTCTGTATTTGGCTACCGACTTGGAGCCGGACCAACCCACGGACATTCAAATGGGTCCGTCGAGATACTGGGCAAGCAAAGCCATAAGGCACGATCCCATTCAGCTCAAAAATCATGCCTCGTGAACGAGCAAGTGGTAGAAACGCCCTGTACTTTTCCGCTTCAGCAAGCCATTCCTCCCGCACTTGGATCAAATACAAAGTATAGCTATTGCTTTCAGGAAAGAACCTTCTCCCGACGGTTACAGCGCTTTTGCCTGGAACACACATTCCAGATGTTTGAGGATCCAAGGTCCGATCCAACCGCAGTTTATCGCATGTTCAGATTGGTTCCCTGCATACAGGACAAGGCAAAGATGTCCCCTTACTTTCGGAGGCTCCTTGACGGTGGGATCAACGACCCCCTGGAGATTCGTTCTCTTCCATTTTATGGCATTGGCGGCGCAGGAACACATTTTCCAACTATCGATAAATCGGGAAACCCCGTGTCACCCTCAAATACGAGACTTCCCCGACGAGTGCTGGGCATTCTGCCAGTCGCTGAACCCGAGGACGGCAACACATCAGGCCAGGATCGTGAGAGGTATCTCGAAATTTTGGTTATGGTGGTCAGTGGTTTGATTGTAGGGACGTCGAGGGCTATCTGAAAGACAAAGGCGTTGATCTAGATATGTCTTCTTTATATCCAGCGTTGAACAACACCAGCACACAGACCCCCGCGCCCTACCAGCAGGTGCATACACTATCCGGAATGGATAGTAGCGCAAAGACTCCTCAACCGGGAGGGTCTGTCCCCGACCTTATACTTTCGACTCCTACACCTTGCCATGCTAGTGATGAATTCCACATCTCAGACACCACCGTGTTTGGACACCCAGACCCTCAGACCGGTACAGTATCCCTTCCATGACATGCACACCATTGGACTGGATGACTGGAAATGGGCTGACAGATGATAGATTACTTTGATAATTGTACATTCCAGCGAGGTCCTCGTTACAGCCTTGATGTCCAGAAATGCTTCAACCGTGAGTAGCCCGACGGTGGCCCGCTCGACGAAGCTCCCTCTACGTGTTCTGACTATGACTAGAATTGCTCTCCGGATTGGTCCTCCTAGGTCGTGCACCAGGATTCAGACGGACTGAGGTTGAGGCTGCATTCGAGGCTTCCTTGATGCCACGAATTTTATTCCGTTGAGACGGTAACTTCTTGTGCTATAGAGACCCGATGGCGCCAGGATGTATGACAATCTCGAGAATTTCTTCACGTTGATTACCCCATGTCTTGTTCTCTTTATTTGAACTGGGAAATCCCGCTCATCGTTCCAAAGGCGCTTTTCAAAGCATGGCTTCAAGCCGCAGAAAGACGACCCTTCTGACTCTCCATTTGGGTAGATCAACTTTCTCTTTGGCGGCGGGCGATGGCGATTGAATGTATCTACAACTTGGTCTCCTTCTGCTTTTCGATCTGTTTTGCCTGCGGTGAGGTGTTGATCGCCTTCCCCCAAGGCCAACCTGTGGGCGAATCCTGCTCCATGGTGCCCTTGAACTCTGGACGCCGCTTTTGCGAAAAGCTCTTTGTTCCCTCCTCGCTGTCCTTGGAGAGCAGCATTCCAAGGAAAATCTTCGAATCCAACAAGTGGGCCTCTTCCGGTGTTGGCGGTCCTCTATACATTAGATCGTGCATCACCGTCGTGCTCACGATAGATGAGTGTGTTGCAATTTCTTTGGCAATTTGAAGTCCCCGAGAAACAGTGGCTTCTGGTGTTGCCAATACCTCAGAGAAGAGCTGATTGAGAAGTGGGTCAGACGCTCCATGTGTTGCGCCGGCTGACACTAGATGTAAGGCTCGCGACATGCCAACCAGCCTCGGCAGGAAATACGAACTGCATGCCTCCATAGAGAGACCCCACCGCGCAAAGGCAAAGCTGATTTGCGACTTTGCATAAGCAACCCTGATGGTGGCAGGGAGAGTCATCGTTGTTCCGAACCCTACCGCCGGCCCATTGATAGCTACGACCGTTGGCTGGCTTGCGGCAGTTATGGATTGCTAGCGTGACACGGCCACCTCTAAAACCAACTTAGCTATATGTCTCAAAGTACTTCGGTCTGGGATATTCGCTTACCCATCTCTGTAAGTTCCGATGGATGAAGGGTCTTGTTTCAGATTCTTGACAAGTTTGGAAAAGCCGACCTCAAGATCCGCGCCCACACAGAACGATGGCCCAGCGCCCGTTATCACGATTGCTTTGACACGATCATCGGCGTCAAAATACCGATGTGCAGTAATAATCTCCTCGAGCATACTCTCTGTCACTGCATTGAATCTTTTCGGACGATTCAAGATTAGAAGAATGACTTCAGTGGTGGTTGGACAAGTCGCAGGGACATTAGAGATCACAATCTCCTTGAACAGGAGGGAAGAGCAGGTCTCGGGAAATAACTTGGGGTTTGCCATATCGTCACAGGAATACAAGTCAGCAAGCTATCTGCTCTAGGCTTGCAATCCAGGAAATACATGGCAAAGACGGGAAGCATTTACTATTTATCACAAAGTATTCGAGATACGAAGGTCTTAGATGCCGAGATATTATAATCGAGATAATACGACCGAGCAGATATTCTAATCCACGCCGAGAGAGGCACATCAATGTGGATCAATTCAGATTGTGCACATAAACATCCACACACCGGCATAATATATATAACATATGCTTGAAAGCCACACATCAATCTATAAGAGAAAACTACGCACCCGCGAGGCCTGACCTCAATCTGCAACTTTACCACTACAACGGCATCTTTCCATGGTGAAATGGCATTCCACTACACGTTGGGGGTTTCCATGCCGCTGATCGCCGGCTACCTGTGTTATGTCAGGTATCACAGGTACAAGCGTGAGAGGCTCCTATCTCGGCCATTTGGCCCCAGCGGACGGCCGCTTTCCTCTATGACGCTCGATGAAGCGTACGCCATAATCGACCAGCTTCAGACCCTGGAATTTCCAACAGCGTTCGACAAGGCCCGGGCTTACGCTTTACTAAAGGTGTCTTTTTTCAGTCCTGCCACCGTGATCGCGTCCACCATTGCATACTGACATGGGGTATCGTAGACGGGTGGGATCCCGACAATGACAAAACTCTTCATGGCGACCGGCCAAAACAACCCCAAGAATGCCACGAAGCGCGCGGTCGACACCAACATTCTCCTTTTGGAAACTCAAACCAATCCAGTGACGTCGGATCGCCATTTCCAAGCGATTGCCCGAATCAACTATCTTCACGCCCGCTACCGTGCTACGGGGAAGATACTCGACGAAGACATGCTACATACCCTAGGTGATGGGCTCGCCGAGATCGTCCGGTGGGTCAACGACTATGAATGGCGAAGACTGAATGACGTGGAAGTTTGTGCCCTGGGTGTCTGGCATATGGCGCTCGGGGAGGCGATGGAAATCCCGTACACGATGCTGCCTTCGTGCGAGGAAGGATGGGAGAATGGTCTGCATTTCGCGCGAGAAATGATGGCTTGGACTCTCGCCTATGAGGCAAAGGTCGCAATCAACACCCCCAACAACTCGGCGTTTGTGAACAACTATTTTGAGACCAAGGCCGGCAAGCTTCCCTCGGTCGTGAAACCATTGATCAAGCAGATGCTTGCGGTAGACATTGACCCAACAATGCGACGAAGCATGGGGTGAGTGGCCTCATTCTACTTTTTTCTGGAATTCTGATCTGGTGGTGCTCATCAAAGTCAAGATTGCCGGTGCCGAATCTTCTCATTGCGTCTTACATGCGGTCCTTCAGCACGCTTCGCCGCTTTTTCCTGAGATATCTCAGCCTACCGAGGGCTCCGTCAAAAGTGCACAGGCGTCTCGCCGAGAAACCCCACCCTGGTACCAAGTTGTACAATTTCGGCACCGATTTTTGGAGCCATGGTATCTCAGAGCTTCCCACCCGCCCCAAACGGACCCGAAGAAATTCCGCGCTGAAGGATATGACATTGGCAACGTTGGTCCAGTGGCTCAAGAAGGCAAAGGCATGAAGGAAATGGACATCACAATAGACCTCCTACGCCAATCTGATAGAGGAGTGTGCCCATTTTCAAGAGGAGCTGGTGGCAAGAGCTAGAGGAAACGACGGGACGATAGTTGTACGCGGGGACAGTAGAGCCTTACTTCGAGCGAGTCCTCTTCAAAGATGAGCACATATATTCTCGACGAAAGAAAACTGACGTGTCTTCCCCTCCGTTAAAAATGTCATTCATTCTATTTTAAGTAAGTTAGGGAGAACTATTGAGATCCAAGTAGCCCAATCTTCTTCTATGTGTGACTCTTCTAACTAAGGTAATTCATGCCGTGGAGTCTTTTCGGACTTTGGAGACAAGGGAGGAATTTGGCACATTCAAAATCGCCAAGGCAAGAGGTAGCTACAACCGGCTCGGCTTCGTACGGAACATGGGAGCTTCCATGTCCTTGATGAGCGAGGAGGAGATCCTGGCGCCCGACCGCTCGTTGACCTAGGTTGATCCAGCTTTGATATTATAATCAAACCACCGAGCCGAATTTCTTGGCGTTCTGAATGGTTACCATCGAAGTAACTCACACCAGTCCCTTGAGCCTGAAATTCCTGTTGTTAAAAATGGCTGTGGTAGGGATCTTCTATCTGTGACCGTCAGTAGGATATTGGATGTACGGCCCTGCTATAATTTCGCCTTCGCAGAAACCATCATCACTTCGGCAGATGCATATATTTCGCCAGTACCGCCTTCGACCTGAGCGTGGGCCCAAGTTTTTCTACCCTCGACCTTGGTGACCCAAGAACGGGTCATGATAGTCATCGGAGGTCGTAAAGCTTTTTTGTAGGTTACATTCAGAGTAACCATGTATGATGGGATCGTGTTGGGCAGCTCAGTTCGCACGAGAGCCTCTACCACATTGTCTAGTATTGTGGCGGTGGCTCCTCCGTGAAATATGTTGGGGTGCTCGTTCAAACCGGTACACACAGGGAAGAATCCACGCATTTCACCCGTCTGGCCTTTCTCCTCACATAGTGGTCGGTACAGCATAAGCATGTACGGTATCGTAATTGTCCATGTGCCATGTCTCGCCAAAAAGAGTGTGCGCGTTGTCTGGTCGGGCAGATCGTTCTTGGTGGAGAGGCTGGAAAAGCTTTATCGGACAGGTGCACTCGACACCATGGTATTGAGAGAAAATGATCGAGTGCCAAGTCGGTGGTCATACTGGATGAAGGAAATATGCAACATTGAGCCGGGAAATGATTCTATCCCCCCTCCAGGGGCTTTTTTTGAACTCGGATTACTTGTGAGATATATCACAAATTGCTTAGCTTTCAAACCTCGGTTCATCCCTGTCAATTTCAAGGAGTTCCTAGGATCAGCCACGAGCACGATCATCTCGGTACTACCACATTCTCCGCAGATCTGGGAACACACCGTTTTGGGTACTAGTCCAAGTGTTGAACAGCCCCTCGGAGGCATCACAACTCCAGAAAACTCCGTCGGACGTGGTCTTTGCAAAGACCGTTGTGAAACCAACTCTGTAAAGACTGAGTACGATGGTCTAGCTTCAGTCACTTCTTTTTATGCTCTTCTATTACTTATTTTTGAAACACACTGCGGATTATTGTCACGCATTGCCAACTTGTGCGACTATCAACGGAGCCTCCACAGCTTGTATATATGTGGACTGATCAGATGCGTCGGATAGAGACTTATTCAATGAGGACACTACACTGTAGCCTTTCCGACGTAGAGGCTGTGTAGTAGTGTAGCTAGCAACGCAGAAGAAAGGGGACAATACTCTTCGCTGCCTATATGTGTGTGGCCGACAATGCCAGCCAACGTCCAAGGCTCCAGATTGGAACAGATCACGTGACCGAGGTATCGGAAAAGCCAGCTGTGTAGATTACCTCTTTGGGCGAAAATCGTGACTTGTTTAAGGGTTCTCAGCGGCACAAACAGCGTCCAGCCCATAGTAGATGCTCGGTACGCCTGGTGAGCGACACTGGCCACCAAACTCGAATTGGACACACAGTGACGCTCTTGCAAGACCTTCTTTGTGTTGATGAAAATCCAAGATGCAGGTACGGTGATGATCATAACTTGACGTAAAGTGTACTTGCAATGAACGACGCCTGCATTCCGCGTTGAGGCGGTATATATACTATTACTAGTCGCCAATGCTTCACCACTGAAGTAGTACCTTGTCATCATGCGAGTTCAGGTCGACCAGTCCTCCTGAGGCTCAGGCGTATCGCTAGTTTGGCAAATCTCATTTGTAGATGCCAGTAGCCTCAGGCGATGAGGGAACCCAAATTCGAGCAAGTACTACCCTAAAGCGCCGTCCTCCTCCAGAACAAGCAACCAGCATCCTGTTGGGGGTATCATGATAAGGTAGAGAGTCTCTCCTCTCCTTTTGAATTTTGACTTTCCATCCTTCGAATACTAGTGTTTAAAAAAGCTCCTGTTGACACAGTATAGCATCTCCGTATTCCTGACCTGTTCAATCGGCTCCGAGATGTGGGTGTGCTTTCTCGTCGTTATCAAAAACCTCAATGTTCTGGCGGTAGAGCTTCTGCGGCACCCAGAGCAAGAAATCATAGGACTTTGCACCAATCACACAGAGCACTGTTGCGCAGAACTGCCAGGTAATAACCAAAAACACCCCGATCCCCCAGGGCACAAGGAATTTGATGAATTCTGTACTCTGATACAGGTCGTTCTGCGACTGAATGTAGTACTTGACTTCGTCGCTGTCGACGTCGGTCTCTTTGCGAAAATTGACACTGGCAGAGCCTGGCGCGTCTCTCTCATTGTCGAGTTCGGTCATGGTGATGGCCTCTTTAGGTTCAGGCGGTACTGGACTAGGATCGGTGGTCAACTGGAGGACAGTGACGAGTTTGACTGGAGCATTGTAGAAAGGGACCACCCAGAGCTTAAAGTTCTGATGAATAGAGACATATAGACGCAGGTGTCTTTCGTCGTATGCTGGGCCTCATTAGTACAGCTCTAAAAAGATGTTGCTATGTTGTAGGCGTCACGTACCAACTCCGTCAACGGCAACATCAATGTGGGGACTGAGGATTTTGTACCAGCGATAAATCATTATTATGAGCCATATTGAGCCAGGAAAGCTCCCCGTTCGACAAAAAGGGTGTGTGAAGGATGCGGTCGGTGTGAAGTAGGTTTCAATTGCTGCTCTTTGAATAGCCGGTGGAGCTGTACAGAGTGTCTCAATGATACGAGGGATATCTGCCACTGTATTCACGAACATTTAGCTAGCTTTTCGAGGCATTGTTTAATGGTTGATCAGACTGCCATACCCGGATCATCCATGATAGCGGCGTTGAACTGCAGTGGAATGGGAAGAGCTCTCGTTATTGTTGACAAGGACTTATTTTAGGTCGGGTTGGGAAAATGGTTCGACAAATTTGAAGTCACTACATAGGGTTTGACGTGTTAATATCCCGAAATGATGCATTAGTAGTACGAGAAGTACTTAATTAACCAGGAAGGAACGTGGATGGGTCGGCAGGCTCGAGGGAAATTCTGGAACCCCTGACGTCATTCTATCATACAGAACCACCTTTACTCCCAGAAGGCCTCCATTTGGTGTCCCACCAGGGTTACCTGCTCATCCGAGTTTTCAGACTGCAGGGTTAAACTAGGAATATTAGGACTAGGTACTAGTATTTATCAACAGATGGGAATACTCAAGCATGGCAACGTCAAGTGTCTCAAGAACTAGAAGTTGTAGCAAGGTTAAACCGTCCACCTTGAAGTCTTTTACTACGACGCGCGCATTGGTTTATGTTGTAGAACCCAAAGATAAAGTCTAGCACTAGTGCTGATAGTGGCCATCTTTGCCAAATCCAAACCCATTCCTCAGTTTGTCTTCTTGCTGCACAATACTGGCAGGCAAGTTCTTCCCAATCCCGAAGAACACGAAAAGCGCCCACTTCCATCGAAAGGGGTTGATCAGCGTGATGAAGCAGAACCAGTAGAGCAGCTCAGAGTAAGTGAAGAAGTCGAATGCTTTGGTTGGAGCTAGCGACTTGATCGTACTGGTAAAGTCCACCCATCGCTTCATCCACCAAGTCCGGGGAGTTGTCAGAGGGTCGACTAGAAACATCAGCAGCATTCGTGTGTAGATTCCAATATGATAATTGCCGACGGTTCTGGGAGGACGAGTTAGCTTCTTTGCCACCGTGACAGATCAGACCTCACTTACCCGATGGCCGAAACATAGGTCGAATTAATCGCACAAATTGAAGGAGCCGTCGGAGGAAAGCATTGTATGAACCATCGTGGAGGTTGGTAGCCATCAGCAAAGACATCGTCAGGCAAAAAGTCAAGACTTGGACGCTTGTAGCCGGTCGCCATGATGATCATATCTCCCTCAACCAGTTTATGTCGCCCGGGTCCTCCTTTGGGAACACCCTTTGCCCTTTGGTTGAAAAAGATACCATTTTCGCGGACCTCCTCAATATCCCCTCGTAGCCAAGCTGCTTTGCCGGCACGAATCTGCTTGAAGATCTCCGAATTTACCATGGGTGTCTCGGTGAAAAGACCTTGATCTGCTGGTGCTATATCTCTGAGGTCGCGGTAGAAAAAGATGCGCAGCAGATTCTCGGGAATCCACGAGAACAGTGTCTCCTGACCGAAAATGTTGAAGGCAAGAAGTGCATCCACCAGGGCATTCCTCGGGATGATCCACTTGTCAGATCTTGCCAGCACTTTGATTTCCGCAGCTCCTGTGTTGACAGCCCACTCCAATGCTTCGACAGCACTCGCGCCGCCTCCAACAATGAGGATACTCTTTCCCTGTGCGTCTTTGCCGTCGAGGGCCGAGGAGTGAATAATGTCTCCTTTGAAGGTCTCTTGGCCAGGCAGGTGAGCCATTTTTGGAGCACCGCATGTTCCAATTGCCGGTATGATTCCATCGAAACGTCCATTCGCAGGATTGTTGACGATCCAGCGGCCTCCCTTGTCTTTGTAAACTTTCTCGACCTTTGTATTGAAAATCGTCCTTTGGTTGAGTTCATATCTGTACCACAACTGCCGGACTTGATCGACGATTTGCTGTTGCTGGGGATATCCTCCAGTCCATTGAACGGAAGGATGAAATCGATACATGACACTGTGGATTTGGAGACCAGAAGTCGTGTTTACGTGCGTCCATATCCCGCCCACATGCTTTTCGTCTTCGGCTTCAAATATAGTTACTTCAAATCCATGGCCAACACAGTGAGCCGCTGCGGAGACACCGGTGAGACCGGCACCAATAACCGCAATTTTAGGACGACGGAGGTGTGCATTCGGAGGTGGTGGGTGTGGTGAGAATATCTTATCGAGAACCCATTGAAGTATGGCGTAGAGCCAGAATAGAGGACTGAAGGCCATGGTTAGTGAGAGCCGTTCGGGACGATGTCTTGTTGCGGATCGGGGACGAGGACGATAAGTAGAAGAGAGGATGGATTTCTTGAGATATAATGAAACCGTTCGCCATGCAAGTGAGTAAATATTACAGCTGCGGACGTCATTATGCAGGTACCGTTGATGCCGTTCACAGTTTTGTTGTATTCTTTCCTCAGTTCCGGACTAGACCCACTGTAATATGTCATTGGTGGCTCCTGCGGAAGGCCGAAGCATGTGAAAATCATCCTCCTCAAGGAACAACGACTGAGTGTATCGTGGCTTGGCAATCTACAAGGCTGAGCTAGATCTGCCGCTGCTGAGCATCTGCAGTCCTGGGTGAACGCCAGCGACGGCATTGTGGTGAAAAGAGACGTCGGTTGGGATGCCAAACGATTGACAGAGAGACCTTGTCAACTCGTGCTTTCCTGTTGCCTTGCGAAGTGGTCATGTACTGTAGCATCAGAAAGTCTTGCTATGACGGAAACGTGCTCTATTTTGAGCGACTTGTGTGAGAGTTCTTCCAGGAAGTCAATCTATTCACCCTCAGAGTACCACCTGGAAAGGGTTGCCGTCAAAAAAAGGAAGAGGCAATGGGCGGTCGAACAACCCATAGTTGCGGTTGGAGGGCATTAATGGGCCGTTGAAAGTAGTTTGCGTGGGAGAAGAAACTAAGACAGTGGTCTGTTCGGGTATTACGATCGTAGTGGTGGCGAAACATGCTGTGGTGTACGAAGCAACACCGCCCACCAAGAGCAGACCAAGAATGAGACGCATCATTTTCGTGGAAGTGAGATCTCAAGTGTCTGATACAGGGGAAAATAGTTGAAGCCGGTGTGAAGGAACGTTAGGAAGGCGTTGCATATCGTTTGTACAAGCGCGTCACCTGCTGGCCGAGTGCCTCGATCCACAGTATGATGCACAGACTTCGGTGTCTGAGGGAGACGCTGTCGTGTGCGGATGTTCTGATCTCTGTACAGGGTCGTCGGCCAGGACTGTCGATGGAAGAGTCGAATCGCTTGTCATTGGTCCTCGTGGACGACGACACCTACATATGTACCTGTCTGAGAAGCCCGTGTCTTTCTTGGGTTGAGGGCCGCTCTGAATCGGTAAATATGGCGCGTCAGCTGTTGAAGGATTCAGGCCGGGATTATCTATACTTGAATATTGGGTCGGGGTGCGTGGAGAGTGGCGGTGCTGTCGAAAACATCATCGTGGAGGTAAAGCAGGTTTCTTGTTTGTGGGCAGAACAACCAAGATGTTTTGGTACCGCTATTCGAGAGAGGACACGGGCCCACTAAGAGCCGATCCAGGTGGTAGGTACCTGACAGCTTGGCTGAAGCACAGCCCAGCTTGCGTGTTTCAGGCGCTTGGGTTCACTTTATTTAGTGGGGAACCCCCAATCGGCCGTGCCCCATAAGAAAGGAAGGCTGGCCCTCTCAACTCAAGTTCACACGCCAGATTCACGACCACGACGAGCCTCAACCGCTCCTGACTGTTTTCAAGCCTTTCCAGCTATTTCTAACTGCAGCAACTGCTCAAACAACTGAAAGGTACATATCTCACATCGCGTAACCTTTCGAAATTAACATTGATCTAGTCTCCAACCTTACCCCCGTCACACCGCAATGCCTCCGTCTACTTCCTCTACCTCCAGCATTAAGAAAGGCGTCAAGGGACCTACGAAACCGTGCATCCCCTGCGACTGTGGCGACTTTGAGTGCTCTTGTTGCATTATTCCATGTACCATTCAATAAAAACAAGCCGTAAAAAGCACTGAGGAACGGTAGAGAGCGTGTGGACTGGGCAGAAAGCATTGGCAAGCTGGAAGGGAGTGAAGGAATGAGGAAAATCAGGGTTGCTTGATGGAGAGACTGAGACCACACACAAGAAGACAAGGAATCGCTGCTAAATTACGCCTTCATTGAGTTACCTGCCCCAACGGTAACAAATGGAACGAGGACTACAACTTACGAACGAGACGACACAAAGAGCATTTGGATTAGCAATACGTATTTCTTCACAAACACCATACTAAGGTGGCTCTGCTGTTTCGACATTCTCCCTTGTCCTCCCTGGTGCCGATTCTGTCAAGAGATATGCCTGGGATTCGTCATCAGAATGGTCACTCAACGAAAACTCGTCGGCCAGCTGTTGTTCCAAATCTCTGGGCCTAGCTTTGGCTGCCTTCGCCGCTCTCGCCACAGCATAATCTGCCCTGTTCGGGTAGGGCTCGTCGCATTTGGGATGTCGGAGCGGACGAAAGTATCGTCGATACGTAACATAGGCTACTGCCATGCCCAAGAGACTGCCACAAGTAACATCATAGACATCGTGTCTGTAATCGGCCAATCGTGACATCGCAATCAGTGCGGCCCCAGACAACGGAGCTAGAAAGATCAAGATTCTGAACAGATCTGCATGCGGTCGAAAGACATGTAGTTTGCCTGCCAGGAACAAAGCCAAGTATCCGAGTCCAGCGAATGCCCAGCTACTGTGGCCACTTGGAAAACTGCGCCACCCGTCGTGGAGTGTATGAGGATTCGTCTCAGTGCACACTGCGACACCGACAAGCTCGTGCTCGGGTGTGCCCGCTTCTGGCTTGCAGCGAGCAATCAGATCTGGACGTGGACGGCCGATGGCGTTCTTGACGATGTCCGTCAGTAGCGCGGTGAGGAAGAGACTAATGAGGAGTCCAAGGATCGTGACGTGTGCATGATGGAGTCCTGGTCGCATAACAACCGCCCAGATGACGAGAAGGACGAGCGGCCCGACACCAGCAAGCAGGATGTTCTCTCCAGGAGAAACCCGTTCGATCAGCGCGTGTGGGTACTGTTTCGCTTGATTGTCAAGACGGAACATCTGATGGACTGGTTCGAGGAAGACTTGCGCCTAAACGTCTAAGCCGGCTGAGAATACTCAATCGAAAGGCTGGTACTCACCGAAGCATATCCTGTTAAAAGGAGAGCAAATCCAACATAATCTGATGCGTATGACCGTTGCCAGAAGCGCCCAATGGCTCCTGCAACTCTAGGCGCATCTAGCCTGCCCTGCCTCATGATTGTGTGGTAAACAGATTATCGGACAATTAGAGATAGGCCATGTCGATGCCAATATCTGAATGAAAGGAAGGAAAGAGGAGAAGGCACCAAGATGACGAGAGTTGAAACCCTCCAACGCACTAATTAGCGCGGTATGCGATCCCCGCAAATTGGCTGCCCTTATTGGCCAGTTACGAACCACGAGTTGATCTTCTTCAGCGGCGCGGTCTCTTCACCTCTTCTTTCCTATACCACGCGGCCCTTGTATCATCATGGCAGAACAAGAACAACCTCAGCAATTGCCCGAGGCACCATTCCCCGCCCCTCCGCCATTCTGGAGACACTTTACAGTAGCCAACGAGGAGGAACTGAAGAGAATCGAATCATCTTCCTCTGACGACCAACCGAAGCCGAAGCTCCCCCTTCACCTGGCATACCTGCGGCCTCCACCTCCTCCGCCGCCTTCGGCAGAGTACTACTTGACTTTTGGCCAGAAGCAAGTCACCGATCCGACGAAACCCTCATCGTTGCCTACGGAGCAACTCCTGTTCAATCCAGACGATCCAAGTCTCAACCACGCCGTACTCCTTAGCCGCCTCACGAAATCCCTGTTGCTGAACTTCCTCGAACTCACGAGTATCTTGTCTCTCGATCCAACCAAGCACGATGAAAAGATGCAAGATATTCGGCAGCTCCTATTGAACATCCACGTGGTGATTAACATCTACCGACCACATCAGGCACGAGAGAGCGTCAAGGAAATGCTGCAAGGGATACTGGAAGATGGGGAAAGAGAGATTGACGACTGCGACAAGATGAAGCAGAAAATCGACGAGTTTCTAGCAGGTGTGGGTAAGATTGGAACATCGGGTGTGCCAGACGCAGCTGAGGAGGATTCTGTTGCGACGGATGCCTCTCAAGAGCAGACGATGGAGAAGCAGCGGAGGCTGTGGAAAATGATACAAGAAATAACTTGACGAAATCAACCTTACGATACCAGACTGAGAATAGGCTGTGGAGTCTGTCCTCTACAACGTGTCCGACATGACCATTGCTACCTATCATTTTCCTCGCAACAGTTGGGGACTTCCGCCGCCACAGTGCCACATCATGACAAGCAAGCCATCAGGGAGCAAAAACGATAGTATGGCTTTTCCTGACCAAAATCCTCCTCCAGTTCAGTTTAAACATTGATTTCCGCGGCTCCACTGCTCAAAATCTGGTCCTTATACGGCTGCAAGGCCGGTTCAACCGCTTCTTCGACGAATTCATCAACCTGTTCTGCTGACCTGCCGACGAACTTTGACGGGTTGAGCAGGTCGTCCGGCGTCAACTCGCTCCAAATAGGCTCAAAGAACTTCTCGTTCTTGATACGGTCGACAAGATCGTTCGCTTGGCCTTCTAATTTCACCACCGCGGCGGCTTGATGAGACAATACTCGGATATATTCGTGAGTTTCTTGACGGCTAGCGCCCTTTTCGACCATGCGCATAATCATTGTCTCGGTGGCCATGAAGGGGAGCTCTTGCTGCAGCCGAGCGCTGATGACTTGTGGATACACCACAAGGCCAGAAGACACGTTTTCGAGCAGAATGCATAATGCGTCGGCGATCAGAAACATCTCAGGGATATCGATACGTCGGATTGCAGAGTCGTCCAACGATCTTTCGAACCATTGGTGAGCGTACGTTTGCCCGAACCCAGAGGCAAGCGACACCAGCTTCCGAGCAAGAGAACACATGCGTTCCGAGCGCATAGGGTTGCGCTTATAGGCCATAGCAGACGAGCCAATTTGATCCTTCTCAAAAGGTTCTTCGACTTCTTTCAACATGGCCAAATGCCGCAAGTCGGTGCCGATGTGCTCACATGTGGTGCCGAACGATGCCAACACATTGGCAATGTCAAAATCAATCTTGCGGTTATAGGTCTGCACCGACACAATGGAGCGCTTGCTGAAACCGGCTTTCTTGGTGACCAATGAATCCAGCTGCTTCACTTTGCTGTGATCACCGTGGAATAACTCAAGGAAGGACGCCTGGGTCCCGGTGGTGCCTTTGACACCACGGAAGACGAGATCTACACGGGCACGTTCAAGATTCCTCAGGTCCATCAGTAGTGACTCGATCCATTGCGTAGTCCGACGACCGACAGTGATGGGTTGAGCAGGTTGGCCATGGGTAAATCCCAGACATGGCAAAGCTTTGTGCTCCAGCGCAAAATCCGACAGCTTCTTGACACACTTTGCAACCTTCGGCAACAGGATTGACAGTCCATCCCTCAAGAATATCAAGTCGGCGTTATCTGTCACATAGCAAGAAGTGGCTCCTAGATGTATCTTCCCGGCGGCCGCAGGCGCGCGCTGACCGAAAGCGTGAACGTGGGCCATAACGTCGTGTCGTCGCCGCTTTTCCTCAACAGCCGCGACCTGAAAATCATCATCCGTCATGACTTTAGCAGCCTCCATCTGCGAAATGGCCTCGTCCGGGATGTCAAGTCCCAGCTCTTTCTCTGCTTGGGCGAGCCAGATCCAGAGTTGGCGCCAGGTTGTAGCTCGAGTTCGAGGTGAGAACAAAGTGAGCATTTCTTTGCTGGCGTAGCGAGCCGCCAGGGGGCTCTGCCATGTGTCGTGGGCCATCTTGAGGACGTTGTATAGATTAGATATCCCAGGCGAAATGTGACGATGCCTGAGTATGGCTGTTTTAGCAATGAGGATAAAATCGCATATTGAAAAATGTCATGCTATCCTGGTTCGATGGTTCGGGTAAAATCGGTCACGCCAAGACCTGTGCTGAGAAAACGTGGTCTGACCGAAGATTTTTGGACAGTCACTGAAGTGCAAATACTTGTTGTTGTGTGCCTGTTCATATGTCCACCGTGAGATATATCGAGATTTCATATTCTATGTACCGTGGGTACAGAGATGGTGCGGTATCTTAACCTACAACCCCATTCTGTCTCAGGTTCCACGCCACAACTCGTAGTATCCCGTGAATCGTATTGATTGGCCATAAGCAAAATTCGTTGTCAGACACAATGCAATTTCTCAACCCAAAACTTTTTTTCACTACTACAGACTTTAATTCTCAGTCTTATTGCCAGACCCTCTGCGTCGAATCGGATAAGCGGAGCCCAATGTCCAAATCAGCAAAGGAGAAGAGGCCTTCCGCGTCTCAACATGTCCAGCATGACTCCAAAAGACGAAAACTGTCACAGTCGGCCAAGGGTCAAGCGTACAACGGCCCAGCAATACGTGGCGACGCTCTGAAATGGAAAACAGTCCCGCTGCCAAAGAGACTAGAGGACGCCGAGGGTTTTTTTGGTCTGGAAGAGATCGAGGACGTCGACGTTGTCCGGGACGAGGCCAATCACCATGTCATGTTTCGGCCTAAGTCACGCGCAGCTGTGGATGAGGGCAGCAACAATAAAGAGCTCGACGAGGAATGGGAGGGTTTCGATGATGACGGGGGAGAAACTAAGGGAGGAAGTGCAAAACCAGTCCAGCCTTCGAATTCTTCGAAGGAAACCTTGCCGTCTTCCAAGAGCGCCAAAGACCTTGATAAGCAGAAACCGAAACCCAAGCCTAAACAGGAGGAGGACGTTGTTCCAAATGTCAAGTTTGATGTTCTCCTGGACAGCCTCGAAGACCCCAAGACCGACGTGTCAGCATGGAAGGGCCTTGATTTATCTCCAACAAGCCTTTCGCAGCTCTCCCGACTTGGGTTCGCTCGCCCTACGCCCATACAAGCCGCGAGTATCCCGCCCATCATGCAAGGCCACGATGTGATTGGCAAGGCTGTAACTGGTTCCGGAAAGACATTGGCATTTGGCATTCCCATTTTCGAGCATTGGCTCTCAAGAGACAACACGGGGTCGAAGACCTCGGCGAAGAGCAAGGATTCCGTCCTGGCGCTCATTCTTGCACCGACCAGAGAGCTCGCGTTGCAGCTCAATAGGCACCTGAACGAGTTGTGCATAGGTCTAGAAGAGCATCCTAAGGTTGTCGCGGTGACCGGAGGACTCTCCATCTATAAGCAACATCGACAGCTGGAATACGCCGATATTGTGGTGGCTACGCCAGGACGATTGTGGGAAGTTATGAATGATGCTTCTTCCGACTACGACGTGGACACGTTAGTAGAGAGGTTGAAAAAGATACGATTCTTGGTGGTTGATGAGGCCGACCGACTGTTGAGCGAAGGGCACTTCAAAGAGGTTGAGAGCATTCTCGATGCGCTTGATCGGAAGATCGTGGACGACGAAGTGGACCAGCATGACGCGGCGGAAGAGTCGCCGAGTTCGACCAGGCAAACCCTGGTGTTCTCGGCCACATTTCATAAGGGACTACATCAAAAACTCACAGGCAAGCTCAAGTCAGTGAGTCGAAGGAAGAGCGACAACCACCTCCTCACCAACCAGCAGTCAATGGAGTATCTGCTGCAAAAGCTCTCCTTTCGCGAACAGAAGCCAACATTCGTGGATGTGAATCCCACTACGCAAATGGCTGCCACACTCGCCGAATCAATCGTGGAATGCCCTGCCATGAAGAAGGATCTGTTCCTCTATACTTTGCTGATTCAACACCCTAACAAAAAAACATTGGTATTCACAAACAGCATCTCCGCCGTAAAGAGAGTGACAGCATTGCTTCAGACCTTGAAACAACCTGCAGTCGGCTTACATTCGACAATGCCTCAGAAGTCACGACTACGATCTTTGGAAAGATTTGCAGCACAAAGCAACATCCTGGTAGCCACAGATGTTGCTGCTCGAGGACTTGACATTAAGGGAATCGAACTGATCATTCATTACCATGTACCCCGTACTGCGGACATGTACGTCCATCGTTCTGGAAGGACTGCGCGTGCAGAGATGTCAGGGCAGTCGATCTTGCTCTGCTCACCCGACGAGGTGGCTGGGGTGAGAAGATTGATTGCTGAAGTGCACAAGAGTGACGAGGCTCCGGAAACAATTCAACTAGAGGGTCGACTCATGCAACGGCTGGAGCCACACGTGCTGCTTGCTCAAAAGATCACCGAGGCAACCCAAGCCAAGGAGAAAACATCCAGCAAGGAAGATTGGCTACGATCTGCTGCAGAGGAGTTGGGAGTGGACTATGACAGTGATGAGTTTGAAAGCCAGGAACAGAGAGGCAAGCGGGGAAGAGGTGGTGGAAGAATCAAAAAGGAAAAGGACAACGCTGCAATCAGCAGGGAACAGCTCGCTCAATGGCGGTCAGAGTTGGACGCATTGCTGAAGAAGAGAATCAACTTGGGGATCAGCGAGAGATATCTTGCCGGTGGACAAGTCGATGTTGAGGCATTGCTCAAGGGACGGACGGACGGAGTCTTTCTGGAAGGCCGGTGAGAAACCCTTGAAGCTTTCATCAGACCTTTTGTAAAACCTTGTCACCTTGTGATCTGGTTGCTGGGAGGGTTGAACAAGCCACTGATTGGCGGATGGCGTCGAGGCACGTGCTCGTATTGGGACAAAAAGGCTTTGCATACACGAGGGCTGAGGCTGAGGGCTGAAGCAAGTGACGAGGCCATCAGACAGCCAGACAGCTCGACAGCGGCGCCTGCTACTCTCGAGGGGTGGTCATGCACCTACTCAGACGCTTTGGTGGGCAATGATATCCTTTTACGTTTTACGAGAAACAGCAGCCCCAGTTGCGGCTGGGAAGTGGAAGTCACCACCACCACCAATTGCTGCCGCACCTCAATCACAGTCTTTTCTCCTCGAGGTGGAATGGGCATCTCTAGGCAGTACTAGGCAACATCATCTTCAGACCTAGCACACATCTCTATTCCAAGGGTTTGTTGGCCATCATCCTTCTCGAAAGGTATTTCCTGCGCATCTTGCCGTGTGCCCAATTCCTCCATCGTGAGCAATATTTTGTGCAACCACCTCCAACTCCTGGAGAGCGCTTGGACCACACTTCCTCCCAGACACCAAATTTTCATCTCCTTCCGAGTTCTGCGTCAGAGCTCTTTGTCAGAGACTCAGTCTTCGACACACAAGATATCTTGCACTTTGCTCACGCAGACCCGCGCCTCGTCACCGAATCATCTCACTCGATCAAAGTCAGCCAGCATGTCGTTCACAGGCGATCCTTCGAAGATTCCTCCCCCCAAATCCGGCTCCACCGAGGCGTACAATATTTTGACATTGGATGGTGGTGGTGTGAAGGGGATATCGTCAATGATGATCCTCAGTAAAATTGTGAGTCTGGCTTGTCATGTTATCTAGTGCCCATTCAGAAACACAGGAAGAGTCCAGAAACAGAGCAAAGATGCTAACTCTACGGGGGTTAGATGGACCGCGTCCGCGACGTTGAGAATGAGGCCAAACGATCGAGGGGCGAACCCACTGACCCAGAGGAAAGAAAGCCCGTAGATTATTTCGACCTTGCTGCAGGGACAAGCACTGGTGGACTCATTGCCCTTATGTTGTTCCGTCTCGAGATGAACTGCACCAATGTGATTTCACAATACCAAGATTTGGCCGAGCAGGTCTTCAGCCCAATGCTTGGATCGATCCGTCTCAACAGCCTTGGGACTATTGGGAAGTGGATTGGTGATATCTGGCTGAAGCTCAAAGCTCTCGCTGGTCGATCACAGTTCTCTCACAAGCCGCTTGAACAGGCCATCGACACAGTGGTGGGGAAATTCCCTCTTGACGATGATGACCAAGTCAGAAAGGGAGACGCCGCGCTCGTCAAACCGAGTAAAGGCCAGATGTAAGTTGTTCAGTCCAGCTCATCGCAATGACTGCAATGGAGACTAAGTCGAGCTAGGTTCATGTGTGCGACCTTGGCCGACAGAGGAGAGAGCATCCTACTGCGCAATTATGACCCTCCATTTGCACCGCTTCCGGTATCCAACGGGGCTAGCGACCTCAAATTCAACGCCATCACTATCAAAGAAGCAGCCCGCGCAACTTCTGCCGCACCAACTTATCTCAAGGAGGCTAGCATCCAGGGACTGAATTTCTGGGACGGTGGACTCCTGAACAACAACCCTATTGTGCAGGCGTGGGACAATCGGTATGACCTTGTCTTGCGCGATGCTCCGCCTCCCCAAATCAAGTGTGTCCTAAGCTTAGGGACCACACATCCCGAGTATGACGAGAAGAAGCGCCCAGGATCCGGTCTTATGAGGTTCTTCAACACCATCACCAAGACAGTGGCCTTTGTGACCAATACCGAAGCCAAGCACCGTGACTTTGATCGGAACATGCGACAGCGCAACGAGCGAGTTCCGGACAGGAAGACATCGTACTACCGGTTTAATGCGTCAACGGGAAAGGACGATATCGATCTAGGGGATTATCTGAAAATGCCGCAGTTGATGGAATACACCGAAACGTATCTGAAGAGACCCGAGATTGATCTGTGGGTCGGTGAATGTGCCGCCTTGCTTGCGAAGACGAACCAACCCTGAGGTAGTATGGGATCATTCTGGAGTAGAGGCGATGCTGTGGGCGGAGTGGATCTGAGGAAGAAGTGGACTATAAGATAGTTTCTTCCAAGGGAGGGATTATGGACAGGTTTATGCTGCATTGCAGGGGTGAATACTGGTAGTAGTAGTAGTGTAGAAGTAGTGGAATGCTTCTAGCATGGCGTCTGAGAATCTCTCAACTCGTGCTTATACAAGTGGACGACATGTTGAATCTGCACGCCAAGTACAGACCAAGTAAGTATTTGGGCGCATGATGACGTGCTTCGACATAACGTTACTTGTCCATGGAACGACCACCTGATGGTTTGGCATTATGTACATGGACTTGCACTTGGGTACTTGTACACGTCGCCGAGCACTTTTCGCACCACCATCACACCACCGAATAAATGACCCTTGGTTGATACTTGATATTATACCCGTACGTTGTGCCTGTCCTTGTCCTTGTCTTCATCCTGCAAAGCAAGTTTATCAAAAAACCCCGCGAACTATTATAGCGACAACAACGACAATAAAAGCACAAACGCTGATTCGTCGTATCGCCATCATTGGTACGAAAGTACGAGGTATACATACTAGGTTGTTGGATACCCACTTCAATAACAAACCATCACCACGCCACACCAACGATAGCGATATTAATTGATTAGGTCGGGAGAAAGCAAGTCGGAATACAGTGAGAGGGAGAGAGAGAGACACACACGTACAGGAACAGACGAAGAGAGGGAGATAGAGATCTTTCAGCGACTCTGCCACAGTATTCGACCAACCCCGTCAACAAGGACGACACACACACATACATCACATACATCACATACATAAAAAAAATACGATGACATCTTCTACCACCACCGCTGCTCCTCCTCCCACAGGGGAGCTCCCTCCCACCGCCGCGGCGCTCCCCGCAACAATGCGCGCCTGGCAATTCACGTCGACGCACCACGGGCTGGAGAAGAACCTGCATCTCAACGACGCGGCGCCCTTACCACCGCACGACGCCAAAACCCTCGGCAAGGACAAGGTGCTCGTCCAGGTCCTCGCCGCGGCGGTCAACCCGGTCGACTACAAGCTGGCCGAGATGCCCGTGGTGGGACGGATGTTGATCAAGACGCCGAGTTCGCCCGGGCTGGATTTCGCGGGGAGGGTCGTCGCCGTGGGTCCGCCGTCCTCGTTGCCACCGCCACCGCCACCGTCGTCGTCTTTTCCGTCGTCGGGTTTTGCCGACGATCTCAAGATCGGTCAATTGGTCTTTGGCCGTCTCGACCAGCCGACCCAGTTCGGCACCCTGGCCGAGTATACCCTCGCGCCGCGCAGCGGGCTCGCCCTCGTGCCGGAGGGTGTCGCCGTCCGCGACGCCGCGTGCGTCGGCACCGCGGGCCTCACGGCGTACAAGGCCATTGTGTCCAATGTCCAGCACCTCGCGAGTGGCAGCAGCTCCGGCGGGAAAAAACCCAGCGTCTTCGTCAACGGCGGCAGCGGCGGCACGGGCGTCTGGTCCATCCAGATCGCAAAGGCCCTCGGGTGTCACGTCGTCTCGACGTGTTCAGGCAGGAATGTCGAGTTGTGCAAGAGTCTCGGTGCCGACGAGGTGATCGACTACACAAAGGGGGATGTCGTGGGGGTTTTGCGCAAGATGGCTACTTCTCCTAAAACCGCAACCAATACTAATACTACTACTACTACGACAACTGGAGGCGATCCCTCAGAGACTGCAAAATTCGACCTCATCGTCGACAACGTCGGCACCTCCGACGCCCTCTACTGGCAAGCCCACCATTTCACAACCCCAAAGGCCAAATACGTCCAGGTCGGCGCCGGCATGTCCCTCCACGCAACGCTCCAGACGGCCATGAAGATGCTGTGGCCGGGCTTTCTGGGCGGCGGCCGTCGTAAATTCCACTTGATGATGGTGGCCAACGACGCGGCGGCGCCGGCGCAGTTTGCCGAGCTGGGCGGGTGGTTGGCTCAGGGAAGGGTGAGGGCCGTGGTGGACGAGGTGGTGCCGTTCGAGGACGCGCCCAGGGCGTTTGAGAAGCTCAAGACGGGGCGGGCGAGGGGGAAGATTGTCGTGGATTTTGCTCAGTCAGTCACCAAGTGAGTGATTTACGGAGTGGTGCTGGTGCCGTTGGAGTTGTAGCGTTGATTTTGATGGTCAAGATGAGGAGGACAAGACGGAGGAGAAAAAGAGGAAGAGGAGAAGAAGAGAGGGAGAGGGGGTGACGCAGACGAAGAAACAGAACAAGGACAAGAAGAGGACAAGGAGGATGACGATGGCGAAGAAGCAGGACAGGAAGAGGACGATGAGGGCGAGGAAGGTGGCAAGACACGTCGGAGTGTCTGTTCTGTTGTCTTGCCTTGTCTTGCTGGATTGTTCTCCTCTTCTCCTAGGGCGGTATGCAAACCTGCCGACGGGCTTATGCGGTGCGTGTAATCGACGTTGGTTTGCTTTGCTTTGCATTTCAAAAAGGCATGTGTAATCCGGGCAAGTCACAAGGGACAAGTCGTCAGAAGCTAGCTCACCGGGGTCTCCTGTTTTCGGAGCATGGCGGTGAGAGAGACAAACCGAAAATTTTAATATTCGCGATATCCAGCCGTACATAATATGACAGACAATATCAAGTCACACCAAAGCACATGTGCAGGAACACACACCCTCACAGAATCACAAACCACGGCGCATTTCCGCGGCCGGGCGTATCTGATCCTTTTGGTTGATTCCAGTCCCGCCCTCTTCAAGGCGCAAGACAAACATCGAGTGCGACATGTGCTCGTGTTTCCTACCTACAGAGTTTTCTTCTGTGCCCGTTTCGTCGTGGCAACCACACCACCCCAAGGATGCAACGTCGGAAATCGCCTCGAGAGAGGTAGAGTCGAAGAGTAAGGGCGCAGGTGTTTGAGGTGGCTTGTTGCATCGTCGTATTCAGCCCCTGGGAGGTAGAACATGCCTGATCCGACTTTTGCCCTGATGCCTACCACAGGGTTATGTTGCAGTGACAACTGACATTCTCTCGTGAGAGGCGTTGTAGCTTGGCCGGTCGAGGATAACGAGGCTTCAGCCTTGCATAGATGTTGGAGTTCTCTGGTACACTATGCTGAGGCAGAGAAAGAAATCCTTCACAGGGAATGGGGTTCCTCACCGGTTATGGCACAGATCGGTCATCATCCCAACGCCGGCAAGCGCGTGAACTCACCCGGGGCTTGAGCACTCTGCAATCAGTTTGCCTTGTTTCTGGCTTAGACGTGGCCTGACGACACTGTGCAGGCTCGTGAGGACTACCTCATCTAGTTGCACAACAATCAGCCGATTACCAAACTTGGGCGTGAGAATCTGCCCTCAGACTTGTTTCACTTGAGCCGCCACAAGTCTAGACATGGCGGACGCACCGTTTCCCATACAGGAGGACGATCACACGCACTGCCCAGAGGGACTAGAGCATAGCAAAGCTCCTCTTTCGGGTCAGTCGGTCAGTGTTCGCTTATTCATGTCCCGGAAACGCAACTTTCTAGCCTCCGAAGCGACGTTTCGTATGTCTTCGAGCAGACAACGCCTTTCAGAAGTTCCAATCCAACGTCCTAGGCGTAGCCATGCTGACGTTGAGCCTCGAAGTGACGGAGCGTGCAACATCAACTCACTGACTCTCCAGCAAGGATGGAATGAGGCCGCTTTTTTGACGGGCAAGGATTCCGACCTGTCCAGCCGCGTGGGATGCAGAGTTGAGTTTTCGATCACGAGACTTTGTTGTGCGTGTACGAGGTATCTTGGATGTTAAGGCCAGGACAAGGTATAGCCATGATGATGGAGGAATCTTGGAACCCCAGTGAGGATACCACTTGCGAAAGACCAGTTTGCCGCCAATAAACGGCTCTAGGCATCAGACTCGAGGACATGGGGAATGTGCGAAAAGGAACTCTGGGGATTTGAATGGCAGTCATTCCGAATGAAGCGCAAGGTACCTTTTGCTGGGGGCACGGTATGGAAGGACTTGAATACGAGCATCATCCTCGCAACCAAAAGCGCCTGGTGACGCTCCAGCACCTTTACGGGTAACAGCGGGACGTCACCATGGTGTCACAGAGAATGAGGCTCTGAGATCAAGGTTGGACTAGCATGCCCGTGGTAGACACAAACAAACGGGACCTGACCGGAGTGGATAGAACGAGGGGTGACGCACAGGAGGGCGTTGCAGGCGTTCATGCAGGTCGGCAGGTCAATTTTGCGTGCTAGGTCGACACCATACCTACAGAGGTAGGTTCTAGAAGAAACAGGAGTCCCGGAGAAAAAGAGGAAAGTATAGTCAAGGCATACTCGAAGAAGTCGGGCGCTCGGCCGACGGATGGTGGAGCCGGACAGGAAGAAGCAAAAGTGAGGATGAAGCTCTTCCTCAGCTGTCACAAGGACATTTGCGGTTGACGCGGCTTTTGTCCAGGCGAGTTGGACCTGGTCGTGACGGGCACCTTTGAGGGAAATGTTTTGATCCCGGTCTACCAGAAAGACCAGGATGAGAGCCAAGACAACATACATAGAGGTATCCATATGTTGACATGGATGGTTGGCGACTGACGGTGGCGGAGTATGTTCCTCGTACTGCTCAACATATGCGACAGACGTTACCTGTCCGTTTTGGTGGCCACGCTATCGAATCCCAGGGTGGGTGCGAGCAAAGAGGGCCTCCGTATGCAGCATATCATGTTCTTGCACAAACTTTTGAGCGCCGATCCTGAGTATGATGAAGGGGTTGATGCAGACGTTACTCGACTTTGGGATGCCAGTGTTGTGAGTGATACCGTGGAAACAATTTTGACATTCCAGCATTGAGGCTCTGTTGTTGTCGACCAATGATACATGATCGTTATGTTGACCTCCATTATAGCCTCTCCTAGAAGATCTGTGTCTCGGTCTTCCTTTTGCCAGCCATCCTTGGGTTGAGCGCAGATAACAAGAGGTTGTACTAGGAGACTAGTTTAGAATACGCTGCATCGAGATAGGGGGGTAACAATGGAGATACGGGCCGAAGTGGGCGATACTGTTCACCTCGAGAGTGGCAGAGTGAACGCCACAGGTGATTTAGCCGATGCAATGAGCGGCCTTGCAATCTTCATCAACGGGCACTGCCAGTGAAAAGCACATGTTGAGTGCATGCACGGCTGAGCACGAGTCTCCGAGACACCGGATAAGGCCGGGGGACTTTTGGAGGACTTTTTCTTGCTAAACGAAATAGGCTAGGGATGACGCTGGAGTACGAATGAGGAATAATGTGGGAAGTGAGAGAGGCAGAGAGGCACGAGAGAAAAGACAGTTTGGAAAAGAGGGGGAAACGCGGAACAAGGTAATGGGCGATGCCGTTGTGCCGTTAGATCAAAGGGCTGAAGCCAAGCACCAATGGGGGAACGCAGGTTGTGAATGAACGAGGGGTTGATTGATGGCAGTGCTGACTCCTCATTCTGGCATAACCAGCATTAACGGGGGAATTTTGTCGCCGGCCACATTCTGGCAAGGCGCACTTGATCACCGACCACCTGACCCCAAGGACAGCGTCAGTGTCATTGTCAGTAGATGATCAGGATCATCATGATGAAACTTCAATGACTGGGGGGATGATAATGATAATTTCCCGGAACACGAGGGGTACGGGAAGGGCCTAGGCATGGAGGAGGCCCTTGAATTATGACTGGGCCTGAGTAATTCTACCAAAGACACCCAATAAACACAAGGTGGCCGCGGGTGCCGCTGGGCGATGATGACTGCAACGTACATGAGATACTGCAGGTGTGAGGAGCCGCCGCTTGTGGGCAGCCGTGGGAGCTTGGGACCAGTGTCGACCGGTGTGACAAGCGGCAAGTGTAATAACCACCAATGACGGGATCTCTGGGAGACTCTCCTCCCTTGAGGCGAAGCAGGCAACCGGCCGCCAAACCTCGAGTCCACTAGGCGATTTCGGGGGCACCCAGGTCGAGTAGGTATAGTTGTAGGTGAGGAGCACCGCCTCGCCCCCAGGGCACCTCTCTGGTTAGGTGACCCTCTATCAAACATGTTTGTTTCACTGTCCCTCCATCTTTTCTAGGTACTACAACTACACTCCCCTAGGGTTTGGCCCCAAAACTATGGTTCATGCCTGTTTCCCTTCCTTCACCCTTCTTCGGCCTTCGGGTCGACTAGGGCAACTAGGGGCAAGGGCCGGCGCCCTTCCTGGCCTTGTGCCTCTTTGTGGCCTATCATGAGTCACGCCGGGGCATGCAGCTCCCTCCATCTGATGCCTGTCAGTGCCTGTCTTGGCCGTGGTGGCAGCCTGGCGATTTGGTCTCTTGTTGCTCCACTTGGTGCCTCTTTTGGTTTAACGCATCGCCAGGCTTCCAACCAAAGTCCCTGCGAAAGTCCATGGGCTCGATTTGTCCGCATATGCTCGACATCGCACCGATGTGTCCTCACCTCAATTGGCTCATCCCACCTCGAGGCTATATCTCTCCCATACTTCCCACCATTTGCTCCCATTGAAACTTCTCTTCTTCCATCAACACATTCCACCACATTGACTACTTCCACAGACATATCCATACCGTCTTCCAAAGGCGCGTTACCCTCGACCTTGTCGCAGTCGACCAGGCTGCCGATACCTCACCACACCATTCAACCACCTGCCGTCACGCTGTCGTCTCCACGCTCAGTCACCTACTATTATTACCCCAAGCGGTCCTATGGTCCAGATATACTAACTCCCGCCTACGAGTACGTTACTGTCACTCGCGCTCCGCAACGAGTCAACACTCAGCTTCAGACTCCTCCATCGACACCTCCATTGAGTTTCTCTGCGACCCCGTCGCCTATCCTCAAGTCACCTTCGACTCCAATCGACAAGATGGCGAGAGGTGCCAGCACTCGCAACGTCGAGTTTGCGACCGAAGTGGTCTCGTGTCGCGAGCCGCGCGACGACGAGCTCTCCGTCATGGAGCACTTCGCCAAGCACTCGGCACGCTGTGAGTACTGCCGTGATCCGTACACGGCCTACAGAGAGGACCGACCTCTGTGCAGCAAGGGTCGGTCATATGCAAAGGATGTCGCCACCTATCTCTACGCCAAAGGTGGCAAGCCGTTTTCCCTCATCGACAAGTCCAATGGCCAACGGGTTCAGGTCCGCGTGCCAGCCGGCTGTGAGGTTATCAATCTTCTCATCAAGGCCTTTGACAAGGGCATGAAGCTTGACTCGCCGAGACTTGTGGTTGTCGATAACACAAGGAGACAAGAAAGTGCTGAGAAGTCCGCCAAGGTCGTCTCACCTTCGCCACCTTCGTCACCCTCAAGACGGAGAGAGTACCTCACTGACGACCGACCACGGGAGAGACGGTACATTCGCGACGACTACGACTTGGTTGAAATCATCCCTCACTCGAGCCGAAGGGAGAGACGGGAGAGAATCGTTTACCATGACGACCGTGGCGAGGATCGAACTCGTTATGAGTACCGAGACAGGCCCAAGTCGGTAGCCTACACTGGGGGGAAGGGCAGTCTGTATGTCCGAGACGAAGAGGAGAGGCGGCGGCGAGAACGGTACGACCGCCAGCCAGTTGTCATTGTCGCTGAGCCTGGCCAGCAGCAGCGGTTCACCAGCAGGCGGTGAAGGACTCGGGCGTTTTTCGGAAAGTCTTGAATTTTACTTGGGAATATGAAACTATGGATCTAATGGAATGTATCAACAAATGACACCAACATCAACAATCATGGCATCGACCACAGCAAGGGATGGGCCCCAAACCTCAAGAAAGGGGTGGGAAAGGGAAATCCCGGTGGGCACGCTATGAATGAGCGACAAGTGCCACCACACAACTGGATGGTCCAGCGATGAACCGATATGAAAGGGGAGCACGACTTGCAGCAGTCCAGCCGGGCTCACTCATGGGGTTCGCCAGCGTGGCCCCGTCAGCAACTATGCATGCATGGGTTGACAGGTGGTTGACTATTGTCTTTTGGTCCATCTTGGGCCAAGACGCCCGTTGGTCTGACTTTGGACTTTTGGACTTTTTGTGATTGTCTCGTTACATCATTCTGTGGCAAGAAATAAAAACAACAACGACACAAAAAAACAGAGTGCGCAATTGGGTTTGGGTTGAGAAATTACTCATTTCTATTGTGGCCGTCACTCTCACTCGAGAGGAGTCGAGGTGACTGGGGAAACTCTGCGGCTCCCGACATCGAGGGAGCCCTGAATTGTGGATAGATGGAATGATGGGACACAACAGACGACATGAATTGAGAGGAGGAGCGGCATTGTGGCATTTTTCTGAGAAGCAAATGCGACAATTGCTGGTGGAGGCAAAGCCAAGGCTGACTTTTTGGGGAGGGGAGGGGGGATACTGACAAGGACCTACCTACCTAGTAACTACTACGATAGACAGTATTCAGTTCAGTCACAATGTGAAATATACACCTACGAGTATCGATGAATAATCAAATATTCTTTGTTCCGCTTCTTGTCTTCAAAGGTTGCCTTGGGTGGCACTCGTGACCAATCCCGAAGCAGTGTTCTCCTTCTCCTTCTCCTTCTGCATCAAGACGCTGGACAAGTGAGCCTTTTCTTGTGAGACTATAGTCCGTGTGTGAATGTGAGTATGAGTTGTGAGTGTCGGGGGCCAAGGGGGGCAAACCCCTCATCCATCTCTTCTGACCTGACCTGGTCTGGCCTGATGTGGCGTTCGAGGCTGTGCACACACACGAGGCTGGAGGCCAAAGGGCTGGGTGTGTCAGGGGTCAATTGTCAGTCTCAGTGTTGGTGTGAGTGTCAGTATCAGGCCCCTGGTTGAGGTTGAGGCTCAGGCTCAGGCCCAGGCCCAGACTCGCCAACACGAGTATCGAGTAGGTAGTTTGGTCCTTGACTTGGTAATTAGTATGCTGTACTTAGTATGGTGTGTGTCTGTGAATAATAATCAGAGTGTGAGTTGTGGCGTGTTAGTGTCAGTATTGGTTAGTTGGTGTGCGGTTAAAATAATGGTGTGCACTTTTGTGCCTTGCCCTTGTCCTTGTGTCCTTGCGTCCTTGTTAGTAGTGCGCCCTTGTGGCGACGGCCGAGGCCCCACTTGGCTCTGTCTGGCACAGGCTGGTGACTGGGTGCTAGGTGTGGCCGAAAAACACACCCACACAAATGTATGGATCCATGCACATACGCACCGATAGGGTAGGTTTATGCAAGGGAAATTTGTAGGGCCAAAACCAAAACAAAGGTATCTACGAGGTACAAGCCACGCAAACCCGTCTACCCACCCCTGTACATGTTTGTACATAGACAAATAGGTGAGGTTTGGTTGCCCCTCACCCCCTCCCCAAAATGTCGATTCGAGTCCGGGGTCTCAGTGCAAGTACTCGGCATGCTTGTAAGTATGAGGTACAGATAGGTATTCCGTAGCTGTTGGGGCGTTTTGTCATTGTCCCTTGACGAGCTGAACAACTGGTATCTACCTAAGTAGATAAAATGACGCCACCCACGCCATAGGTGCGAGCCCGTCCGTTGTAAAAACCGTTGAAGCCGTTGAGGCTGGTGAGGCTGTTGCGGGCCACATATTACCGACGACCTATTACTCAGGCTGCATCTCTGCGACTCTCCACCTCTACATTTTGTATACAAAATACATCATACTTGTAGAAAGCCACTCAGGGCTGCTAGGTATCTATTTATGACGCAACCTACATCCCTTGCTGCATACATACACACACACACACTGTGTCGGGCTGTAAAAACCCGTCGTCTACCTTGTACCTGGCAACTATGGGATTTGAAACCTGCAAGGCCATGACCGGCCTCTCTGTACTTACATATCGCGTGCATTGACCATTCCTCGATTTCTATTTCTGTACCAAGTAATTATCATGGTCAAGCCCCAACCATAAACCTTATCTCTCTCTGGGTTTCTGGGTGCTCGTTATACGATATCCTCCGTGTACCTACGAGCAAGGTTCTGGCAAACTTTGTAACGTCGAGGGGAAGCGAGGGGAAGGGAGGGAGAGTGCACAGCCCGCTTTTCCAAGAACAAGAGCTCTGGTCACTGCACAGCCACCCCCCATCCAATCAAGTACCGACGAGTCTCGGTACAGTCACAGGACCTAACGTCAATGGAGGTGCTGTCGATATTTCAGTGACAGCTCCAGCTCCAGCTCAATCTCATTCTCATTCTCAAGCTCAGGTGCAAGCCTCGGCCACCTATCCAGAGCACTCTCTCACTCATCCCGATCAAAATAATACGAGTAGCTGGCTGGTTTCGATCAGCCTGGGCAATGCCCTTGTCCTTGACTGTGACAGTGAACTAACCGTTCTGGTAAGGTACGGTAACAATGCTAATTAATTTCTTGGGGGGGCGTGAAACTCTTCTACTCATACGAGTACTCGTAATTCCAGAGGTCGAGAATATACCAGCACACTCGATGGAAAGAAGGGGTCGTCGGACGAAAGGCCAGAGACTCGCCGTGCCAGGCGGGTATGCTCTGTCCTTGTCCTTGTCGCATTGTCTGCAGGATCGACTCGCACAGACCCTTCGAAAGCGGGAGCCTTTCTCTCCCTTCTGTCGATCAAGGCTGCCGCCATTCTCTGGCCGCGTCAAGAAGCCCAGCCGAGCGTGTCTCGCATTGACCGTGCCATCTGCTAGAAATATCTCTCCTCTTTGCGCGTTGGTGCAGGTGCAGTCGTTCCTTGCTGTACCTGCATGGACCCATGACAATGCCCTTGTATGCAGCTTTTGGCCAAAAACACCACACCCAGCATCGTCTGACGTATACCCAGGGTTCCAGGGGCTCGCACCCAGGCACAGTCTCAAGAACTTGTTGCCTCGTCCGAGTTGACCTGGTGGCCGCCCTGAAAACCTGTTGCCTTCGCTTGATGACACCACCACATATTGACTTGTGACCTTGTAGATCCTCCTGGAACGAACACCGTACCTCTAAAGGTCGATCCCGAAGAATTCAGTTCTCGCTCGCATCGACCGTGCATTGTTGCCTGCTTGGAAGGATCAGACCGCATGATCCTGAGTGAAATCCACTCCAAAAAAAGGCCTCACTCATAAGTAAGCCCGTAACATAATCCGGTCTCATGTCGAGATGCCTGAGGCTCGAATGTTAAGGCATCCCTGCGGACTTTTGGCTGTGGCGTTCTCAGCGTTCTTGAACAGTGTCAGCTGAGTCCGGGTCTCACACTCCATTGAGAGCTGCAGACGGAAATAGGCAGATACCTTTCAATCGAGCTAGACTGTGACTATCGTTGTAGATACTCGTCAACGAGGAAGATCAAACAACGTCTCCGTCAGCCATCAGCCAGAGAAAGAGGTCTGCACGTGTCCAAGGGAGGCGTGGCCATGATGGGAGGGTGTCGGCTGTTGAAGAGACAGAGATCTTGGCTTCTGTAAGGAGGGAGTTGGAACCTTGCAAAGCGTAGCCGCTAGGGGCGAGAGGTAGGTAGGCTAGTGCGATGTTGTCCGGCTGTGTTCGTGGTGATAATGGTTCGTTGTCCATATGGATGGCAAAGCCAATAGTGACTGCGAAGATTCACTATGCAGAAAATCATGGAAATCGATCTTGAGACTTTCAACATCCGTTCTGACAACACTTTGGTCATGACGGTTGTCAAGCCCAGACTCTTCCTATACAGCCTTATGTCATAAGTGTCTTAGCAGGAGCCACCTCAAGCCGGTCGTATAACATCTGAGGACTCTGTTAACGAGTCGCTGAAAGCCTCTGTGTGGCCAACTTCACCTGTTGAACCAACCTTCTGCTTATACCGTTGAATATTACTCGTGTGTTGAAGACGCAGTGCAATCGCTTTGGCCGTGTCCCTCTCATCGCATTTCCCACTGATTCCCAGGACTGGTGTCTTAGATCGTTCTTGTATCGAACCCCAACCCATTGACCGGAACTCGACGTAAAGACGGTGAAAGTTCGCGCCACAAATGAGGCTTTGTCCCTGCTCTACTCGTTGATGGCCCGAGCCCGTGTTCTTCAATATTCGTCATGAAACGGATGATAGAGTGGAACTTTTGACCGTATCGGAGAGGTTTCTTACCTAGAATCACATAGTCCTAATATAGAGAAATCAGGTTCAAAGCGGCAAAAGCGAGCGAAATGTTGTGATCTCAGCTGCTTTGCCAGGCTTCAATTGAAGCTTCATCTTGGGCCGAGCTTGTCTTGGGGTCGCCGAGGGCTGCGACTTGATCCTGCTCGCAGGCATCTGTCCGGACGGCCGGACTCTTCAGAAAGCTGAGAACTGATGACGGGAGATTTCCATGCCGGCGCGAGTTCAGTGGGAATGAATGCCTGTCCATTGCCTATATATTTGTTAAAGCGCTCCACTTATCCTTGCGGAGGACAGAAAAATCGGTAAGTTCTCAATGGGAATGTCGGCAAGGAGAATTGATCAGTCGCATCAAGGGGGGTCCGCTGTGGTTCGAACACTGATGCCCTGCGGAAGCTGTTCACGTCCTTCGAGAATAGATGATAAATTGAACTGCACTGTGCCCTTCACGCCCATGTCTGAACTTGCATAGAGACCGCTGCTACCATGTCATTAGGATCGGAACCTGTGATGCTCTTGCCAGTGGATTGCCAGTCGTTCGCCATGAACGCCTGGTGCTATGCAATGTTGCCTTAGTTTTCCTGCCTTTTCTGTAACTTGTAGAAACGTACAAACTCCGGCAGAACAGTGTGGCTTCCACAAAAAAGACAAGTCGGCGGTTTGGCACCTTTCCAGGCTGGTTTCGCGGTCACCTTCGTCTATTGCTGGCTGTGACTGTAGCACTAGACAGCTCCTAGCCGGTCTCCGGTTCCTCTTCCTTCGCCAGGCCGTGTTCCTTGAGAAGAGTCATGATTTCGTCACCAGACCAAAGATGGTGGTAAATCTTGCCATCCTTGGTCTTTCCCACGGTCGCAAACTCGACTGCAAGTCACAAGTTAGTGAATGTCATTCCGCAGAGGGAGAACAGCAAAGCATACTCACTTTTCTCACTGCTTAGTTTCGTCGAGTCCATCGTCTTGCTCAACACCTTGACCGCCATCCCGCATGCTTCCTTCAAGTCGCAGTCTTCCTTGTAATCCTGCTTCAACAAGCTCTGTGCACTGGCATTGTTTGCTCCTACACTCGTAGCCTTCCATCCACCGTAGTTGCCCGAGGGATTGCTCTGATAGAGTTGAAACTGCCGTTGAGGATCCCAGCCCGCATAGATAAAGGAAACGCCAAAAGGTCGTAGACCACCATGTTGTGTGTATCCCTGCTTCAAGTCGCACAAGCGGCGCACCAGCTGTTCGCAGGGGATGTCTTCGTTATATGTGAGGAGGTACCGCTGAGCAGCTTGTCGAGCGTAGTTGATGAGGATGTTGGCATCAGCAGTCATTCCTGCTACAGCACAAATCATATTGCTGCACGAAAGAAAAAATTAGTCTTCGGTTGTGTCGTTGATCTCTCCCTCAAGTCCAAACACGTACTCGTTCAAGATATACAGCTTCTCCGCCGAAGTGTCTTGCTCCAGCAGTTTGCTTGTCACTTTCCGCTCCGCAGCAAGGACTATACCATCTTGTGCCAATATTCCTAATGCCGTGCCGGCGTGCGAGATAGCTTCAAGAGCGTATTCGACCTGGTATAAGCGGCCTTCGGGGGAGAAGATGGTTGTCTGAGGAACGAGTTAGCAGCTGCGTCAATCAAGCACTGAGTGTGGGATCTGTTGACGCATGAAACATACCCTTGAGTCGTATCTGCGAGACATTTTGGCGATTCGATTTGAGCGAGTTTTGGAATAGATAGCAAAAATGGGAGGTCAAGAGAAGCAGGTCACAAAGTAGAGAGAAATAGTCCTGGGGATTGACGCAGGCACGGCTCTCACGCGTCGCCCGCTGTTCAGCCAATCATCTTCCGCCAACTTTTCTCCAAGGCTGGCACCAGACCTGCTCCAGGTTTGTACTTTGCGACCTCTTTTCTTCCCTGGAGTGAAGACACCTGCTGCCTCCTGCGAAATGAGTACCAAGTTAAAGTCTACCCATCGTTCGGCCGCGGTAGAGCCTCCTCTCCCGCCAGGGTGGACAGAGCATAAAGCGCCCACCGGTCACACCTACTATTACAATGCCGCAACGAAGCAATCTACCTATACCAGACCCAGTCTTCCTTCCGATGAACCGCTCCGCATCGACTATGGCGCAAGTGAGCCCGACTATGTTATGCGCGCCTCAATGCAGGCATTGGAAGAGTTCAACAGAAACAACTTCGTCGCGCAGCCGGGTCACTTTGCTGGAGGAAGAAGCTACCAAGAACATTCCCGACGGAGAGGCAATCAGGGAGACCGACCCAAGTCAAAAGCACCCATACCCAATTGTGCACCGTGGGTACTGGTGAAGACAAGACTAGGCAGGAGGTTTGTCCATAACACGGAGACGAAGCAGAGTTTGTGGAAATTTCCGCAAGATGTCATGTTGGCCGTGATCGAGATGGATAGGTTGGAGTGGGAAGCCAAGAAAAAGGCGGAGGAGGAACAGCAGGAGACCGGCAAGAGACATGAGGAATCACAACCAAAGGATGATGCACGGAGATCAGAAACCCCAGTAAGGGATCGACCCCGAGAACCTGTTGGACCTGAAGAGTACGACAGCGACGAATACGAAGAAGTTGAAGTGACAGACGACGAGGCAGAAGCCACTGATGAGCCCTCGAAACGGCCTCGTTTCTCCCACGGAACTGAAAGTGAGAACCCGCCACCTCCTGGACCTGTGGAATTCAACGAAGACGACATAGCCTGGCAGTTGGCGCAGATGGAGGGCGATGACGGGTATGCGGAGGATCGAGGTTACAGATCTGGAGAGGGAGATGGAGAAGCAGAACATGTGGAGAATGACGAAGAAGACGAAGGTCTCCCTCTGACCGAACAAGACAACATTGCCCTCTTCCGGTCTCTCCTCGACGACTCCGGCATATCACCATACTCGACCTTCGAGAAACTGATCGAAGACACAGCTCTACTTGAAGATTCGCGGTACGTTGCGTTACCGAACACGTCATCACGCAAGGCGGCTTTCGTGGCATGGTCCAAGGATCGTATCGCAGAGCTGCAAGCCCTCAAGGCTTCGGCCACGAAAGAGAAAAAGAAAGACTCCAAGGTGGAGTACCTGCGGTTTCTGCAGGAACATGCCACTCCAAAACTGTACTGGCCGGAGTTCCGGCGCAAATTCAAAAAGAGCCCTGAGATGCTGGAGCGGTCAATGCAGGACAAGGACCGGGAGAAGCTCTACCGCGAGTTTGTGGCCAAGTTGAAAATGGGCGATGCCGAAAGGAGAAAGGAATTGGTGGGCCTGCTGAAGAGCGTCGACAAGACCAAGTTCGACAAACAGGGTGACGGGGACCACTTTGCTCCAGACAACTTACCGGATGTCGTGCTGCGGGATGTCAGGTTCTATATCTTGGAGCCCGCTAGGCGGGACGAGCTTGTGAAGACGTTTTTGGAGACGCTCTAAAGAGACAGGACAAACAGGACGGATGAAGCTGTGATATATCTCGGGAACGAGCCAACCAGGAAGGGACTACGAATACAGGTAAGGGGAGACATAAAAAGAAGGTCTCTCTATCTTCCCCGCTGTCCTGAATGCACAACTTCCACCAGTCCATGGTGTAAACTCCTACACTCGAGATTCCAGACTCCTAGACTCTTACTCACTCTCTCCTACCTGAAATCAACAAAGACGCGAGACTTCATACAACCCGCACATATTCTACACACTTTGACACGTTGAGTACATTCAGTAGGTCAAACCCATTCACCCAGCTCTTTGCCATTGTGATGAACATACATACCAACCTATCCATCCCGTCTATCCCATCTATCCTATCTATTTCTCACCCCTTAGTCCTTAGTCCTCAGTCCTCAGCCCTACTAAACAACCTCGAGTTACTTCGAACCATGAACTTCGAACGAATATAAATAACTCATGATATTTATGACAGAACCCACCATCCTTGCCGTCTCGATCTAACCCCTCTCTCTCTCACTGCTTCCACCCTGCGCCGCTCGACCTGGGTGCTCTCCAGGACTAGACATTAACCTTGTTGGATGCTAGGCGAATGACCTCTCGAGTCAGATGTTGAGTCCCTGGCTAGCTACACACACATATATACATACGTTGGTTCCCTAGTGTCTAAAGCACGTAGGATCAAAGTGTGTGTTCGTGATGACATTTCATCACTTGAATAGCTGGTGCATTTACAATTGCATCGCCTCTGTTCGGTGCACAACTCATCAGGGGGTATCAATCCTTTCTACTCTCTGCCATTCCTTGTAACAGACGGCCGGTGTCGTCCCTCTTCTCAAGTCTCCACGTCCTATCCAAGCGTCTCAGCTTGCCTAGCAAAAGCCCTTCTGTTGCCGTGTCCTCTGTCTGTCCACCATCTCGTGGTTCTGGCCTCATGTACCAACCGTGCCACCGCCATCGCCTCCACGCTCTGCATTGACCTGCTGTAACATGGCCGTCAAGACTCCCAAGCTGCCCTGGGCCTCGGGATTCTGCTCAAGACACCTCTTGATCACGTCGAACTCGGATTCTCCGACCGTGGATACCTGAGTGCATAGCTGCACGACTGAAGGGGAAGAGGCTAGTTGGGGACCGAGAACTTTCTGAGCCATGGCCATGGCGGAGTTGGGCGGCGGCGAGGGCTGTAGTGACGGCTGGATAAGCAGTTGATGAGGTTGTGGGAGCGAAGAGGGTGTGGGAGTAGGAAAGGCTGCTGTCACCCCTAAACCATGTTGCGCCTGAGGAGTTCCATTCGCTCCTTGCTGACCACCTGGTATGGGAGATTGATTGTAGGGGAAGCTGCCTTCATGAGGCGTGATAGGGGTCTGAGCTATCGGTCCTCCCACCATAGGACTGGCCGCAGAAGCAGGTGTCCCATCAGCTAGCGGAGGAGGCGCATTATGTGGCAACTCGCTGTTTTTGATGACGATCGGGACCAGCAGCATTTTCTCCTGCGCCGGATCCGGGAAATCCGTTTCGAGTTTCTTGACAAAAGTCGGCATTTCCTGGCCCTTGTCCAGCGGAATCAAGTAGATGTCTTTGATCGCCGGATTCGTGTGTTGAATTCCCACGCCGAACCGGTCCTTATTTTTAAAGTATCGGAAGAACTTGTCGAATTGCTCCTGATCCAGCGAGTTTGTAGGTTCCGGCATGCACACAATGACCAGGTCAGACGTATTGCTGTACTCGAGGCCACAGAGGTATTCATCTGCTCGAGAAGGTTGGATTCGACCTCCTATGTCAATTTCAGCCGGGATGATCTGGTCATAGGTCATGCGCAACGTATCGGCATCCGGAGTCGCCCCAGCTGCATATCTCGCAACAGCATGAAATCGGCCTAGGTTACCGCCGTTGACGATACCATGCCAAACAACGCCATCGGCTTCAGCAGACTCCTTGGGCGAATAGGGAGGTGACTCGGCCTCCTCGTCTTTGAGGAGCTCGTCGATGTCTGCGTCAGCCTTGGTCCCTGGGGCGATGGGTTCTCGGATAGTGGTGGTTGGCGACGTCTGTTGTGGCAGTTCACCGAATCGCTGATTGTCGCCGTCGGGGGAACCTTGGACATTCGACCAGACTTTGTCAATGTCAAAGTTCGCCGACGATTGGCGTCGATTGGTATCAACAGACGGCCTCGGTTTGCTTCCTTTGCTGGGAGCGGCTGGAGTGACGGATGGGCTCCTTACGCCAGGGCTTTTTGCATCTCCCTCCGGATCTGCGACACTGGGTTTCCGTACGGGAGCATTCGACGTCGCAGACTCTGCTGCAACCTGCCTTGACTCGTCCACGTACTCTTCCCCCTTGTGTGTTCGTCTGATCCTGGGGGCCTGCTCTTCCACAATGGTATGTTGTTTCTCCAGCTCTTTCATGACAGCCGCATCCTTTTTCTTCTGCTCCTCGCTCGCCATGTCCTTCGGATCCATCGACGCAAGAGTGTGAGGGAGAAGATCACCATTCAGTAATCGTACTCCTAACGTGCGGTTCTTCTTAACGTTAAAGCTTATTGCTCGCAATTGGGTCTTGTAGGCTTCGTTGGGATCACCGCTCCCGCCGGCCTGGACGTGATACAACGCATGTTCCGTACGGAGGCCAATCTGGTTGGCGACTTCTGTCGCCGAGGTGCCGGTAGGAACAACGTAGTCGCCTTGCTTTACGGCTTCTTTGATTTGCTGTTCTATGAGCTTGATCAATGTGGACGCAGCTTGCTTCCTCGCATGTGTAAGTTCCTTCACATTCACCGCAACCGCCGAGACAGGCTCCGAGCTCGACACCTGCCTAGTAGGGGTCTCAGCCTTGACTGCTTTGGTGCCATTGGTATCGGCAGCTGGTGTCCCTCGTGCCTTCTTATTCTGATGGATTGTTAGCGGGTGTCCTTTGACTGGAGCGCGCGATATATCATACCTTCACTTCTGGGATAGATGGCGACTCTTCCAATTTGCGCTTCTGTCCTGCCGCGGGAGTTTGCGCCGGGGTTTCGTCGACATCCTGAGAGGCGCGAGACACGACCTCACTTGACTGTCCAGTAGCCGACTTCCGACCTTTTCGACCTCCTTTCTTCTTCCCTTTACCTGTTTCTCGCTGCCTGACTGCCTCCTCCCACGGCTTCTCCCCGCGCGCGATGGCTGCGACCAATTCCTCGTGGTCCTCGGGATGACATTGTTCGCAAAAGTATTGAGGGGCTTGATAGTCTTCCGGAAGACCCATGCAACCATTATGTTGCCATGCTGAGCAGTTGTCGCAGCAGATCATTGCCCTGGGAACATCCTCCTCCTCTTCGTAGGTGCCGCAGACGCAGCGGATGATCTCTTCATTTTCCTCCTGTTCTGCCGCCTTGGCTTTGGAGTTCTTTCCTCTACCCTTTTTCTTCGGCGGGGCGTCTTCGGCGATATCGCGATCTTTCGAGTATTGTCCTTTGGTGGCGCGACCTGATCGTCGCGGTTCTTCTGCGACTTGCGTCAGTGAGGTCCAACAACCCGGGCGCGTGGGCTGGCGGCGACCGAGGTAGATAATGGTACTGCTTACCAGCCATGGCGACAACACTGACGAGTCGCTAGACACTACAATGTACACGAGACGCGCAGGACGTGGGCGCTTGTCATCAACCACGTCTAAAATCGCGATCTACGACAAGTTCGCAATGTTCAGAGATCGCGTCCACGAGACCAGTGGATGAGCCTCCAGATTCGAGTAGACTAATAAACGCTGTCAACGGCACTCCTGCCACAGTCCTATGGAAGACAGTGCGCGATGGAATACCGAAGTCAACGAGTGTCCTGGTTTTAACGTGGTGATGGTGATATGGTGATGGGGAGAGGATTACAGACGATCGCGAAAGTGGCAGGCGAACTCCTCAAGGTCTGAGCTGCGACAAACCACCGCCAAGAAAGCGGAGGTGCAGTGAAGATACGAAGGTGGGATTGGTTGAGTCGGTCCGACACAACGAGGAGGCCCGCTTAGCTGGCGCTAAAGCAGCGGCATAATAACAACGCCTTGACGTAACCAAAAGTAGGCAGCCCGGAGATCCACCAAGTTTCATGTGGAATTGATCAATTGCCTTGGTGACAGACAATTCGAGGCCTTGCAGGTTTTCTTTCCTTTCCCGAAAACACGCAGGTCGTCTACTTTACAAAACAAATACTACCAGCGTTTGATCGAGGAGCCCGAGAAAGACAAGGGATAAGGGCCAAATAAACCATGGCCGACGTTCGAGCCCTTCTTGCCGCAGAGCGGCAGGCTCGTAGAATATCCCACCCGCACCTCTCGTACACAAAGTCCGGTATGCTAATCTGTACTGTCTGCAACCTGAACGTCAAGTCCGAGGCCCTCTGGGAAGGGCACCTCAAGAGCGCGAACCACAGAAGAAACACCGCGCAGGCCGCTGCTGCACAAGAGAATGCGAGTGCAAACGTCGGTGCAAACGCAGGCAAGGGGGTCAAGAGGAAGATTGAAGATGTTGATGATGACGAGACACCGCTAGAGCGCGAGGAAGCGGAGGTCGATACGCGGAAAAGGCCCAAATCACGCCCCGAGAGCATTGCCGTGGTGGAAGATGAAAGGGTACAAATACAAGAAGACGGCGCGCCGAAGGAGGCAGAACAGTCAACATCACATACATCCACGGCAGACGATGCACCTCTGCCTAATGGCTCCTCGCAACCACCTCAAATAGATGAGGACGAATGGGCGGCCTTTGAACGAGAGGTTGCTCCACTGGCCACAGCGCAGCCGGCCTACACCTCGGCCACTATCACTGCAGCGCCAGTCACAAATACCCAGCTCAAAGCTCAGGAAGAGGAAGACAGACGGCGAAAGTTGGAGACTGAAGCAGACGACGAACAGGAAGATGAGGAGAGAAGGATTGAGGACGAATTTGATGTCATGGAGGAAATGGAGGAACGGGTTCGCAAGCTTCGAGAGAAGCGGGATGCGCTAAGAAGTGGCGTCAAGGCTGCAACAGATACAGGGCAGGAGGTGAATCTGATACCTCCTGACACCGCTGTACGGAATGCAGCAGAAACCCGCGCGGATGAAGAAGAGGACGAGGAAGAGGAAGAAGACGAGTGGTATTCGTGAGACTCATAATGTTGCCAAACTAGGAACAATCAACCTGGACATTCAATCGTCACTTGCTGACCGGCCTTGTGCAGAAGCTCTATGATGTTTGATGCTGATTTCCCTCAAATAAAACACGGCGCAAATGTGCAAGAATCAAGTAAAGTCTTCGCCCATGACATCTTCTATCTCCACAACACCTGTCACTTCGTTATGGTCGACAATGCCGAGGAGAGTCCCTCGCTTGAGAAAATCTCTCCCACGACCTGACCCCTCGTCTCGCATCTGGTGGATCCATCTCTTGCACTCTTCGACAGGGGTGGAGCTAAGGACAGATATCCAGTCGGTCTTCTCAATCTCCATTTTGCCACATTCATCTTCCACGGCTGACACTGGTGCAGCGGGATCTCGTAGGTTTTGAATTCTTCGCGGACCGATCATATGATTCTGAGAGGTTCGGACAAAACCACGAGGCGACCTCACTGCGGCCACAAGCACATCCAGGCACAAGAGTGGATGATTTGTTTGTGGCACCGCAATTGGGACTTGGGCCACTGCAGTCGCAAGTTCAGACATTCTGGCTATGTTGGGGGGCGATGTCTTGAAGGCAGCGCCAATTGCGCCGCCAGGATGGTTTGCCGCAAAAATGGCCGGCGTCTGAAGGCCTGCAGCAGCATGAAGTTCATCCGCGACTGCTAGCGCCAGGCTATCACCCAGAGCCAGGGTGATGGTCGTCGAGGTCGTTGGAGCTGATACTCCAAAAGATGAGATTTCCGATTCGTGGATGGTGGTAGGTAGAAGTATGTTCGTCGAGGTCTGTCTTAGTGGGTAGGATAGAAGAGGGCAAGTGGCGGGAGTGAGATGCGCCGTCATGACGATTAATGGTACACAGGGGTCTATATGGGGAAGGAGAGACAAGAGTTCGGGTGTCCTCCCAGAAAATGTAATCATGATGACCGTGTCATTGGGTCGAACAACTCCCAGGTCCCCGTGGAGAGCCTCGACCGGGTGAAGAAATATGGCATGGATGCCCAGCGATACAAAAGTGGCGACGAGCTTCTTTGCAATATGCCCTGATTTGCCAACGCCAGTGAAGATGGTTTTTCCATGCCGAGTCTCTGAAAGAATGATCTGACGAATGCTTCGAAGAAGTGAATCCTGGACTTCGGCAGAACTGGTGTATAATTCCTCAAGATGGGAAAGCGCCTGTCGTTCAGTGGCGAGCACATGCAAGGCTTTCTTTATTGTTCGACTGTCCGGTTTGAACGTCTTCTCGTCAAAGCCTGCCGGAATATCGGGGGGGGTAATTGGCAAGGCTTCAATTTGTTCGGGAATAGGGCCATATAATGGCATAGAAGGCGTGAGTGGTGTTGGGAGAGAAGCCTGGAGAGTATAGGCCATTTTGAGAGGCAAGGCTCAACCTTTTGTGGTGAGGAGCAGAGAGAGAAAAACGCCCGAGGTCAAATCTGCCACTACCCCCGTCTTGTCCGAAATGATGACAATTGTCTTCTATTAATCTGACAATTGGATCCGAGATGTATTCTGTCGTGATGATCGATCTGGAATGTGAGTATCGACTCTCAGCATCACCAGGGTTGTGGATCAGCGATCTAGGAAGCGCAAATCAGACGGCCACTCCAGATTGCGAAGAGAGTATATCGATATCATGACGCCATAGACGTTGCAAAATAGGCAACAGACACGGAGAGGCACGCGTACAACTTGGTAGGCCTTGTGGTTTGGGTAGGAGAATAACGGAGGAGTGACAAGGAGGAGGATATCAATTGTTTTTTTGCCCGATCAACTTATCGCTGTCACTGCGACCATGGGGGAGAAATGCCGACAAGGGAGTGGAGGACCAGGGAAAGGAGGGGCCAGACTTTTGGGCTCTTGGCCACCCGGCTTGCGATGAGCGTACCGCTGTTGCGGTGCCTGTTTTGTGCCTATCAGCGGAGGAAGTCGATGGACTTGGGAGCTCGGAGGGGATGGCGAGCAAGAAAGTGGGTTCTGCGGTGAGGATCGATTTGTCTAACCCCGGCGAGGAAGAAAAAGAAACGGTCCCCAGCGAGATAAGGTTTCTGGCGGTGTCGAGTCTTTGAGCTGGCGGAAAGACGAGAGAGATTGGTCAGTTTCAGAGAGAGGCCGCTAGATAAGTAGGTGAGTAGCACTCTGCGAGATCCTGCACCTCGTAGTTGGTCCAGCGACCCAAAAGGAAGAAGGTCTCTCACCGGGGGGTGGATTGATTACGGAGTATTCGGTACGCGTACCTACCCTGGGGGCAGATGAACAGGGATGGTCGATGGCGCAATTGACGAGGAGGAGGACGCAAGAACGCATAGAACGGCAAAAAGGGTTGATTAGACGACGGGACGGAGCACGGAGCGAGTTCGGAAGGCATAGTTGTGAGTAGAGTACAGAATGACTGAGTAATAGGAAGGTACCTGCTACGTGTAGATAGCAGCACCAGGAATGTATTGGACTCCCAAGTACAACTAGAGGACTAGAGGCGGAAAGAAGGGGAAAGAGTCAAAAAGGGGGCTACTGCGAGCGGAAACATTTCTTGGGAATGAGTGATGATGGGAAAGGCTGTTTGCGTAATGAACTAACTACTTCGTGACTTCCTTTTGCCCCATTTGCCAGGGCGACCAGTACCTCTATGAGGTATCTAGGTACATATGTAGATACCTACGAGTAATCGGTCCAGGTAGGATTGAAAAGCAGAGGCATAGGGACACCCAACAGGGAAAGCACTAGGCAGTGCATAATCAACCCTTGCGCCCAAGTTTAGTTATAAACTCCTCCCAGGCACACCTGAGGCACAGCTGCTGCACCTTGATCGAGCTTGTCTCCAAGGAACCCTTGTCCATTCTTTATTCTTTCTCCACTTGTCCTGCTCAAGTCAACCACCCACCATCACCAAATGTGCATATAAGTATGTACATGCAGTGGTCGTCCTGCACTCTAGCACGACGCAGCCTGCCTCACCTTCACAGGACTCTTGCCTGTACGCAGCCTGACATCCAACGGCTTCCCGCGACCATTCATTTACAGGCATCTCTCTATCTCTGCCCAGCCGATTCAAGTGCTGTTGTACAACTACTCGGGACTGTACCTCGTACACTAATCAAACCCAATCACCTCGGCTACTCTCAGCATGTGCGCCATTGTGCTGGTGTGCCAGGGCCCCAAACTTATACACATGCGGAATTATATGCTCACGACAAACCCCTCCTGTACCCCTCCTCCCTCCCTACCCTCTCGTAACTCTCTACCTAGGTTTAGCACCGCATCACTCAGACCGCTAGAACTTGGAAGCCGCATGCAAGCAAAAGGCGACCCACCGCGGCCTGCAGGTTGAAATTCAGAATCCCCCCTGGTCAACGATGCATTCGCTTAGTCTCCCAACCAGATACTTTATTTGCGGTACCTGATCTACGGTTTGTGTAACAACACTAAAAATGCTGAGTTGGCACATTTTGAGCATACCCTGCCATAACCCATTTGCTTCTTGAGCGGAGGCCGATAAGTCGGCTAGCGAAGCCCACCTCGTTGTCATCGAGGACATGCACCAGCCTTTCAGCTATGATTTTCGCTGTGTGGCTCCAGACTTGATGATGCACTCGTATAGAGCAATGCATGGTGCCTGATAAGAGAAATGCCAATGACTGGACCAAGATCCCCATCATGATCGGTCCGACTTGGGCGCTATAATATCATTCCATTAGAATTGTTGACTTCAAACAACACATACATATGCTGCACCCCGACAGCGTCAAAGAACCTGTGACTGTCTAGCAGCCTATAATTGAACCCCGTAGTTCTTTATCCTGGCCGTGGCTGTCAATCTCCAAGATACCTGTCCCGTATAACGTGGCCTCCGAGGAGTTCAGCCTGAGAACAAGTTTGGCCAATACTGCAGCACTTGCGATCCGCGCACAGCATTGGTATGCCGCCGGCTCTCCGTTCGATCGAGTCGAGTTGATAATCCTCCAACAGAAGTTGCGCGAGGCTGGGCTTGATGGACAGGGACATGCCGTACTTCCGTCAACAGATATTTATCTGACCGCGAAAGACTGTCACGAACGACAACCACTCTTTCTTTCTCCTCCTTCCTTCTATTCCCAAGTCAAGAGTTCCTCTGAAAAGGCATGATTTCCGTCTTGAACATCCATGCCAGGTTGTGAGAGAGCTCGATGGCCTCCCAACTCACCCGTCGGCCATAGCCGGTATTTGCTTTGACCGCTACTTCTCGCCACAGTGTGTAGACCTCTCCTCCCGAAAAGGTTTCCCTGGGCAGCTCGAACCTCGAGCCATCATCATGGAGGGCCGAGTCTCTGGTTCATCGCACGAATAGTTGTGCCGCCTTGTTTCCAGTATTTACCACCGCAAAAAAAAGGACTTTTTATTGAATCCGAAATCACCGTCTCCGCCCGGAGGCGTTTGTCAGACATCCAGCCAACTCCGATTTTATGCAAAATGCCGCTTCTCTTCAAACGGTAGTCTTCGTGGTCAAGGAAAGTCGTCCAGGATCAAAGCTCCCTTATGCGGGACCGCTTTCATGTGTTCCAACGCTTTCACCTCCCTTCTCTTTGCAAATTCCAATATCGGTTCGAAATTTCGGCATTTGTGTTCCCGGAAGAAGTCGGGGAACTGTTTCGGAGGTTTCCCAACCCAGACGAAGGGAAGGAGGCCTGTGTCCGAGCTACACATGAGAGCTTGGCGGAGTGTGTCGAGGCAGTGCCCTATTGTAGACACACAAGAGATGGTCAGTCGGAGTTGTTTTTGGTCTGATTGAAGGGGACAAACGAATCTCTCTCGCAGAGTTTCAAAGGGAAAGCACTCCCGCCTACCTATATGGAGTTTGACGATGCTCTCCCCATCGGCGAACTCAGCAATATTATTGGACATGTAGTACTCGTAGTTGAACCAAAGGCCGCGGCGCAAAAGATTCTAGATCCGGGTCAGCGATAGTTTGAGCATTGATGCCCTGGAGAGGCTGTTAGAGTGCACATGCGATGGACTCCTTACCAAGCAGTGGATCTGGTGTGTTACTTCGACAAAGGCCACATATCCGGGTCCTCCATAGTCCTCTCCCACCATAACACGGTCCAACTCTAATCCAGACCTTTTGGCCTCGTCGACCGATAGGACAATGCCTTTGACTAGAAACCGACAGGCGTGTCAAAAACCATTTTCAACCAGACACTGATCGGTGACCGCTTCAAGTTTGAAGTCCAAAACCAGAATGCGAGGTCGAAGTGTGATAGACTCACGTTCAGTGCCCAGCTCCTCCCACGCGGCGTCAACTTCGGGACTCGCGGGTTGTCGATAGATGGACTCCTTGTAGAAGGACGCATTGAATCGCCTGCTGTTGTAATGGATTTCCACGTCCTGCTCAACAGGGCCTGAGACATTCAAGGTCAGTACAAAATATATCTTAGAGTACTCATAGGTCTCATGCTCACTCCAGCTCTGTGAGGTATGAGCGGTGCACACCCTGTCTAATTGACTATGTCGATAAACTCGAGCACCATAAAATGTGAATGCGTTGGACACGATGAGGACAAAGGCGCAAAAGGTCAACCAGACAAGCTTCTTGGATTTCGAAACTGGCGTTTCACAGGTCAGGCCTCTTTCGATGGAATCATCCTTGAGATCCTGCAAGAAGGGTACGTTGGACTCTTCATACGAATCCATGACTGGTCAAACAAAACCTGCTGTTTGACTTGGAAGACGAGGCGCAATGGTCACTTGGCACCTAATAATACCAAGTCTTCGCGGTCAACATCGACAATGGAAGGCCTCAAGTCGAGGAAATCTCCAGAAGATAACCCTTGGACAGAGTCCAGGGGGACTGGGCGGCTTCCTCCCGGTCGACGATACATGGCGAGTGTTTGATCTTTTTTTGGAACCGGCAAATGGCCATTCGATCAAAGTGGAAAGGAGACTCCCAGGAAGGTGTGGCGGTTTGACCTAGTTGTGAACCTGGAGAGTGGCCGGCCCCCCACAAGATATTGCTCAGGGTTGGAAAGCAGAGTGGCAGACCACTGCGGTTGAATGTACGCGTGGTGTTGTGTAGTCGTACGCACCACTTTGTATTCCTGAGATCCTAGGCCATCTGTAATGGACGGGTATCGATCATCACACCAGAGACATAGCGCCCACCACGGTTATCATTGTGGATAAGGGCACGCTATGACAGGGACTTCGTCACAATCGCAGAGAAGTGAGATGGTAGATTTGTTTCTGCATCAGACGTGGCAAACACTTGGATGATTGGGGCAACCGAAGCAAAGGGCGAATACTCTTGTTGCAAACGCTTCACTATCTGAGTTTGGGTCATGTTGACGCTATCGCGAGACTCAAGCGTGTATACCGAGTAGAGAAACTCGCATCTCAGATCCTTCGGCAGGCAATATTAATGGATGGCCTCGACAGGCTGCGTCTGGCGCCAGCTTCGGCTCCTGCAGGGGAGGGACTAACAGGTGAATAATAATACAACAAGTACGTGTCGACATGGTCCTTGGTCATAACGTCTTGCCTCCATCCGAACAAGGATCCGTGAATACCAGAGAACAATGAAGTGGACAGGACAGGTGGACGTCACAACTCCGGCCTCTGCCAGGAGTTGTGAATTACGACCTGCCCGCAGGAGCAGCATTGGCAGTGGAGCTCCCGCCAACCGCCAACAGAGGGCATCCCGCAAAAGTCCAGAAGCAGCATCGGCCATCTACCAACCAATATCTTTTTGAACTGGATCAACAACCTCAAACTGCGCTCGTGTTCCCTTGACATTACAGCTTTCATTCAACACACCCATTCACAGGCAATCATCTTATCCGATCCCAAGAGCCGCTGACCTCATCCTGCACCTCTCGATCGATGGGCGCGAGACAATGCCGTCGGCTTCCCCCTCTCCCATCAAACGGCCCTCGCTAAATGAACGCACGTCCTCTACCCATTCCCTGAGTTCCTCAGGCAGACAGGCCACCACCACCACCCACAAAGTCCACCGACCTCATGTCGTCAACCGCCATTCAAGAAATGTCTCTCACGGAAAAGGACTTAGCAAACTAGGCAAAGTCCATTCTACAGCCAGCATCACTTCCGACTATCAACCTCATCATCAGCGGAAAAAGTCAGGTGGCACCTCGCCTTCGCACAGCCCAAAAACGCCTCTAGTCAAACGGAACAGCTCCCACGTTGCCTTGGTCAAGAATACCTCGTACGGGAACCTGCGCAAGAATCAATCCGCCAATGCGTTGCCGCGGAATGTCTCTCATGGGGCTCTAAAGAAGGTTGGACTGACTCCAGTAATAAAGAAAAAGAGCAAGGGAGATAAAGATGGGGTGTTCCAACTTGGAGATCGGTCTTCAGATGACGAAGAGGAGGGTGAATGGGAAGATTCAACCACGCAATCGCCCGAACTCACGCGCAACAATTCGAAGACTTCCACACCTGCGCGGGCACATACTCCGAACGATGAGACAGCTCCTCGAAACCCTCCAGGTGCGGACATCAGCCACCCTGAAAAGAGCTCCTCACCTCCACAAGCCTCTTTAAAGACCAAGAATCGGTCAGCGCCGAATCTGAAGAATGAGCCGGCCGTGTCACAGCTACAGAACACACCCGATCCGCTGCTTCTTCAACAGTATCCACGTTCTTCTCGTGCCCCTCCGGCAATGTCGACAGTATCTGCTCACGTTGGGCCTAGCCAATTGGTGCGCAACGACTCGTCCAGATCCTTCACCCACATCTCTCATGCCGACGCTACGTCGTCAACAACCAACGCCGGTCACAGTGGTCTTACTCCTACCTCCGGAAAACGCACACCTGCGTCGACCGGCCTATCTGGGCCTGTTCTGGTGTCCTCGTCGGTAGAAGGTGGTGTCTCACACTTCCTTCCGACAGATACCCCAGTTGGCTCTGTTCGTCACATTGCAGACGACTCGGATGAAGACTCGCCATCGAATTTCCTCTCCAACTACAAGCCACAAGCGTCGGAATCTCCGGAGAAGACCAAGACTCTCCATAAGGCACGGATTTCTCAGAATCCGTCCAGAACGCAACAGAAGCTAGAGCTCCAGAGAAGGGAAATCATGAGAGCAGGAGCTGCGACACCCACAACTCCTCCCCCAGCTGGGATGGGACTCCCTCTCGGTTCTGCCACGGCATTACACGGGCGTGCGGGATCCCGAAATAGGACTCGATCTCTGGCCGGGGAGATGAAAGCTGCAAAGCAGGATTATGAAAGTGCCATCAAACAGTTGATGGTGGTCAGGAGGTTCCGGAGTCCACTAATTGAAAGCATGAATCGACTCAAGGAGCATAATTCTCTGCCACAAGACATAGGCTCCGTGACTGCGAGTGGCGCGATTCCCAAGAGCAGACCCCAGAGCCGGCGTGGACCCAGCACCACCAGTGTGAACGGGCATGCGAAGACGGGGGTCAGCCGCAGTTTCGACGATACAAAGCCGCCGCCAGGGATGTCACGCTCCAACAGCAGCCGCCACGGGGGTAGAGTCCATTTCCAGCGGCAGAGTAGCCATGACGATATCGAAGTGACACCGTCACAGGGGAACGGCGATGGTGCACAGGACGATGAGCATTTCGGACTTTCACCGGAAGAGGCATTAATACGGCGCATTTGGGATAGCCGGGAAGTGTATGATGCTGGAGATCCTGGATCGGCTTGAAGACTTCATGACCAGATACCGGTACTTCGACCCCGAATGCATGTGGGAAATGGATGCTTTCTATTTGACGTTTTTCATGTTGCTCGTTGCTATTCTTCTGCGTTTGAGCGCGTTATGACTTAGCCGTTGCGGTTTCTGCAGTCCACAGGCCAGACTTTGTAAAGGGAAGTGCAGCACGGGATCCCGAGTTTAAGGGTTGTTTTTGCACTTGAGATATGTTTTGTTGCTGACTATTGGCATCTTGGTTCTTTGGGACGCCTTCCCGGCCTGAAACAAGTTCAGTTAACCATGCTCGGTACAAGTAGCTAGGTATATGAGTGCCCAGCTACTCGTTGTGGCAATGGGCCTTGCCCAGAGTTCCCAGTCGCCGCCGACTCCCGGAAACGGCCTAGACTTGGTGGTTCCCTCTCGGCCTTAGTGTTTCCCAATGTTCGTCGTTTGTACTTTTGCTCGCGTCTTTCCGAGCATTGTTCCCTGTTGATTCGCCCACCTCGTCAAGTCCCCCAGTGCAATGTCGGCAACATTCAAGGCCATTGCCTTGCTTTGCCCCTCTTATGCGTATTTCGACACTTGATTGGGACGTTTGGCTGATGGGCTCCATGCTGCAATGATCGCCATGCGACGCTTTGAGAGTTGAAAGCTTTCGCACAATCAGTGCAGGGCCGCTTCGCCACTGTAAGGTTGCTTCGGCCGTCCGTTCTCTCTCGTCTACTGTCTCCATCGTGCAGCACACATGGTCCATCCATGTCGATCAAACGTTCATGGCACTCTGGTGGGGTTGGCTTATACGAGGCTCTTGCGGTACTTTCACATATCGACCCTCCTAGGGTCCCGGTAAGGCCCTGGTATTAAAGGCGTTCGCTCCTCCGATTTCCCATGTCTCGAAAGACACCGCGGCCTTCCATAAGAACTTCAGGTCAAAGTTGTAAGACTGTTATTGTGCAGCAGCTTTTGTCACCCTTTCACACTCGTACAGGCACAGTTCAGGCCCCGTCTCCCACCATGGCAGCTCCATCACCTTCGTATAGCGGACACCCGTCGTCTGATTCAAGTCACCACCACGATGCCAATTCGCCCAATCTCCCATACGATCCTCCTCTGACCTTCTCTACGGTCATCGACCATGACCACAACAACATCAACAAATTCGCCGGTCGCCTACTCCGGGCCAAGGCACCACAGGACCGCGCCCGGCTGCTGAGGGAGGTGACATGGCGCCTCGTCCGGCACGACGTCTCAGAGGATCTTGTCATGCGTCCCGCATTTATGGAGCACCTCGGCGACGAGGGCGTGCAAATGGCCGAGCACGACCGGACGGACCACGAAAGAGCTCGCTCCGAACTTCTCGCGCTCTTCCACGTTCCACTCGAGGGGGACAAATTCCTCGTTGCCCTGCGCGCACTGTTTGCCGAGCTGTTGGAGCACATGAAGATCGAGTCAGGGCAGCAGATCCCGCATTTAGAACACATGCTGGACCCTGAGGAGAGCCAGAGGCTGGGCAGGGAGTATGTCAAGACCCAACGCCTAACGCCGGAGCTGGAGATCGTCGACAAGTCCACCGGCGCCAGAAGGAGGGTGTGGAGGGATGTCGAGGACTTTGTCAGGACCGATCTCCACAGATTTAAGAAGATATGGGAGGAATTGAAGTTGAGTGAGGGACCGGTGGACGGGCAAGCTCAAGCCCTCCATAGGAGGCTTGATCGGGGAAAATTATAGTGGACCACGCAGCCGTGGTTTCCATCTTATGAGGTTGTTCTGGTCTGACAAGGTGGGAGGGACGTTGCTGGGATGGCGCCACCGTCAAGGGGGAAATTTTGCTGTTACATCTGTGACTACATACATGCTTGTGCAAGACCAAATGTGACAAACGACTGAACGAACACCATTCTCTTCACCGCGTGACCAAGATTGGGATCACCTCCCACAGACAGATACATTGCGCGAAATTCGCTCAAATACCGATATTGACTTTAGATGCATCACCAATCTGGAATCAGCTCGTTGCTCTGCGAACTATCCTCATCCAGAACCTTCCTCGCGGCCTCCCTTCCCCAAACAGGCAGCCTCTCGACCTCATCCTCCCGCCCTTCCTCGGCTGTCTTGAACGTCTTGGGAACGTATTTCGGATCCAGCAGTCCAACCTGCACGAGCACGCTCGCCTGGTCCCAGTGGATGTGCTCATGGAACAGCCTGCCACCACGGAAGGCCACCACGCTTACTAGCACCACTTCCACTTTTTTGTCCGTAGGCGGCACGCCGGGTAGCATCCAGGGGATCTCGGTGGTGTGGGTGAAAGATACGAACATCTCGTCGACCACCCTGTTGACGCCCACGGTCCGGCTCAGCAGCCTGATCCGCATGTCTGGCGGGTTGTTGGGCATGAAAAATTCGTCGTAGAAGCGGCGAAGCTGGTCGTGTCCGATCCCGCCCGTCATGGTGGGCACGTGGTTCACGTACGGCTGAGGCACCATGGTCGCCATGGTCTTGTCGGCATCCTTATCCCCGAACTCGAGTCGCGTGTGAGCTTCCCAGATGGTTTCGATGTCTGGTCCCTCGATGTCGAAGGCCAAGCGAAGCACACCAAGTGTTCGGGACCAGGCCAGCGAGGCACCGATCTTGTCGAACTCGTCCAGGTCGTGTTCGGCGAACCCGGGCTCGGTATTCTCATAGCGGTACGACGGGAACCGGGTGCCCCATCTCTGCGAAGCGGCCAAGTGGATCAATACATTCAGGGTCGGAGGGAAACCGGTTGTGGTCTTCGGGACATGGTCTGGGTAGTAGGCGACTACGGCAACAAGCTTGGGCATGGGTTTCATACAGGCTTCCAGAACCAGGCTTGCGGCGTCGCCGTACGCTGGAAAGAAAAAACACCGTCAGATCCTTTGGCAGTGAATGATTGTTGAATCTTCGGGGAGAGTCGTGACCGAGAGCGGCTTGACACAGGATCGGAGTCGATGGCTGTCTCGAGCCTACGCTATGTTCTGTAGCTCACTCACCTACGATGGCGTAGCGCTCCCCCAGCTCCAAGGGGTCTTGTAAGTGTTGCAGCTGTGCCATATAAGACGCCTTGTCTCCCGTATATTGGAGATAGCTCAACTGAAAGCCTTCCTCCTGGAAGTACGATATGATCGTCGGATCAAAATCTTCAGTGTCACTTGTCAGGACAAGCCGAGGAGTGGTCGTCGTCCAGCTCAGATGGACACTCCGACCACCTCCCCTAATCCTCTGCCGGATCTGTTGCTTGAGGCGCCCGACATCTCCCGGACGGGTGTCAACATCAATGATGGGCCTGCCGCCAATTTCTACACGCACCATGTCGCTTGGGGGTACACAGTATGATAGTGACTACAAGAGGAGGAGATGAGAAGAAGAGAATCGAAAGATCGAGTTGGAAATCCGGTGATTGACGTTCTTAAAACTTGGCTGGTCTATCCCAGTGATATGTCGAACATGACGTATGGGTTCGGTAAATCCTTTCAGCCTTGCGTCTTCCATCAAGCCAATCACAGAAGACAAGGCTGAGTGTCTGTGCGGGCGGGCCTGGAGGTGCGAATTTGTGTGGTTGACTCAATTCCAAGTCGTTGAAGTTGTCGTCTCCAAGTAATGGCTTTGTACAGGAGATCGCAGCTTCTAAGCCCTCCTTATCGGCAGCTGCTGCGGCTCAGCTACCAAACACGCAAGAGTTCTGCTGGTCGAGATAAGTTCTTCCGCATCTCTGAAGAAGTGCAGGATGCCCTTACAACGGGCAAACCGGTCGTTGCACTGGAGACTACAATCTACACACATGGTACAGCATACAGCCTAATACAGGTCGTTCAAGGCTCACACCTCACCAGGGTTCCCCTACCCTGAAAACGTTGCTCTATCCTCCCACCTGGAATCCCTCGTCCGAGTCAATGGCGGCGTGCCCGCAACCATCGGCATCCTCGAAGGCAAAGCCTGTGTTGGCATGGGTGCTGAAGAGCTGATACAACTTGTCTCGACTGCTGGTGACAAGAACACATGGAAGATATCAAGACGAGACTTGGGCTTCATCGGAGGACTGGGTCTTCGTGGTCAAAAGCTCAATGGAGGGACAACCATCGCTGGGACGATGATTCTTGCCCATTTGGCGGGCATCAAAGTCTTCGCCACAGGCGGTCTTGGTGGTGTCCATCGTGGAGGAGAGAATACTCTGGACATTTCCGCAGATCTGACGGAACTTGGGCGAACGCCCGTGGCAGTCATCTCAAGCGGCTGCAAGAGCTTCCTCGATATCCCCCGGACGTTGGAATACCTGGAGACCCAAGGAGTGGGTGTGGGCACCTTTGCAGATGGCCGGCAAGGAGACGTCGACTTCCCTGCCTTCTTCTCCCGCGACAGCGGCGTCAAAAGTCCAAAGACCATTCAAGATGAGGTGGACGCCGCGGCGATCATCTACGCACAACAGGGGTTTCCTCTTCACTCAGGATTGCTCTTCGCCAATCCTGTCCCAGAGGAATCTGCAATGGCAAAGGAAGAGATTGACTCAATTGTTGCAGCAGCGGTCGCCGAAGCTGAAGAGAAGGGCATTGGCGGAAGTGCCAACACCCCCTACATCTTGAAGCGGATCCGAGAGTTGAGTAAGGGCGGGAGTGTACGGGCAAATGAGGCTTTGATTGAGGCGAACGTCATCCGCGGAACCAAAGTTGCTGTCGAACTGGCGAAGCTCGAGCGACGGGGCGGAGCTGCGCCTCACCGGTGAGCCAAGTTAGACCTTTGATAGGATAGACGAGGCACTTGCTGACACGATCTAGAGAGGATGCCAGCGAGGTCATCAGCAGTAGGAGTTTCGCCAAATCTATAAAGAGCCATCAAAGAGGCGCGGACGGCCCAGCAGATCCCGCACATGCCACCGTTCAACAGTCCTTTCAGCCGGTGGATATACTGGTTGCTGGATCCCTCGCAAGTGATACAATATGTGATCATCAACCACTGCAAATCACACCAGATTCCAACACTCCAACGCTTCACACATCAAATCCGTCCGCCATCTCTCAGTCGCCGGGTGGGGTCGGCCGTAATGTTGCCATGGCTGCTCATCTAGCAGGTGCAAAAGTCACACTGGCGAGTGTTGTGTCAGACGACCTTGCTGGAGTGTCCCTTCTCGACCACGTTGAGAAGTGCGGTCTGGGGACTACGGCAATCCGACGTGTTTCCACCAACGACGGCGCACGAACAGCACAATACGTCGCTGTCAACGACACAAACAAAGATCTCGTACTTGCCATGGCAGATATGTCAATATTTGGTCGCCCAGAACTCGAATCGGCAGAGTACTGGATGGCGAAAATGGGCGAAAGCAAGCCAAAGTGGGTGGTTGTCGACGCAAACTGGTCTCCCGCCATTCTCTCATCCATCTTGACGGCTGCGAAAGCCCACCAAGCCCTGGTTGCATTTGAGCCCGTCTCCATCGCCAAAGCTGCTCGTCTTTTCGACAAGGACAACTCTGCCATTGTCAGCGCTAACGTCGTACCAGATCACGTTGTTAGCCTCGCCTCTCCCAACAGACTCGAGTTAACAGCAATTTACAACGCGGCCAGAAATGCGCTGATGTTCGAATCGGAGCAGTGGTGGAACACTATCGACAGCCTCGGCCTCGCTGGCTCGGGGTCTCGGGATCGATTGATTTCTGTTGCAGGCCTTGACTTGGTCGAACGTGGAGTCCCCCAACAGTGCATCCAGCTTCTCCCATTCATCCCAAACCTGGTGACAAAGCTTGGGCATAAAGGGTGTCTCTTGGCTTGCCTGCTGAGACCCGGTGATCCAAGACTCACGATGCCAGAGAGCGCCCCATATGTGCTGTCGAGAAATTTGTCTCACGACTCTGCGGTCGGCGGCTTGTACATGCGGTTGATCCCGCCGTTTATTGAAGTCGAACAGGACGAAATAGTCTCTGTCAATGGCATTGGTGACACAATGTTGGGTGTTATCGTCGCAGGCCTCGCGAAGGGTCGCACGCTCGAGGAGATGCTGCCCATTGCACAAGAAGCAGCGGTGCTCACACTGAAGTCTGCAGAGGCTGTATCACCCGATGTCCGGCAGATCCAGGCAAGGCTCATGTGAGGCGCAAGGCTTTCTTTTGGTCAAGGCTGAGAGTTTAACGAACCAATCCGATCACGTCTGTGGCACGAAGCGAACCTTGATGTCTTAGTCAGCACCCGCGCCCCGATACCGCATCCGTGCGCATCCCAGCCGCCGACTTTGACTATTTCTCGCATCAGACCATCCCAACCCATGGGGATATCAGGTCAATGCCTCTCTCTAGACTGCGCATCATCGCCAAAGGCATCACTTCAACGTCGCAATGGTCGGATTTCTGTCTACAATCCAGATAGCCCTTTTCTTATCCCCGTTGGCAGTGTGGACAAACCCCATCGTCCACAGCCTCGACGGACATCCGGCGGATTCCGCAGCTTCAGTTCAGTACCTCAACATATCCGCATCAACATCTCAGATCAATATCCTCGGCACAGAAAGTGGGACAGGTGCAATCGCTGCGCGACAAGCGTCCTGCCCTGACCCATCCACAAACTCGCTTTGCTCTCAAAACTTTTGCTTCATTCTGCAACAGAACAGCGACAGCTCGGCGTGGGCAACGTGTTGTCCCGCTGGCTGGGTGCTTTGGTTGGACTCGGCCGACTGGTCAACACAGAAGTGTCAGTTCAATGGAGTCTCGGAGCCGCCTGTGCGGCCACTGAGCTGTGGCAGCAGTGGGGGGATATTTTCCGGATGGGCATGCGTCTACTCGAATCAGAGCGTCAGTGGAGGTGAGAAGACGCAATGGTCGACGATTCTTATTACGGCAGTCGCACTTTTCTGGTTCGGTTTGAGTTGGCATTCGTAACCCCGAGTCCCCAGTCGGTGTTCAGCTCAACAGGCACGCACGGCGTTCAAGGCGCAGCAGAAGACGGCCACCAGAGTGGGAGACATGGGCTGCGTGGACACCACCACGCAGGGACACAACGGCACAAGTCGACATGTCCTCCGAAGATATACGAGTTGTCGTGGAGGATCTGCATGGTTTGAGCGCATCTGATTGCTGTTTACGATACCCACGATGACTACATGACCCCGACGGATCGGTGCTCTAATGCGCCACGAGTCGTGGGACTCGCTTATGTAGAAGTATATCTCGACTATTGTTTCCCATTTTCCCCCTTTGACCTTTCTCTCTCTTTTTTGAATAGTGCAGAATTGTTTGTTCTTGGGAATCGCTTCATTTGACCCACCAACCACCGCCCACCCCCCCTCCCCCTCGGCGACCTCGGGGTCTACCCTTTTTTTGCATTTCCCAAACCATACCGCCGGTTCCCTCTTTTTAGTGGGGTCTCCCAAGTGCCTCCTGTTGCCCTCCCCCCCAAGGCCGCGCCGGGCCAAGACTTGTCCGAGAGCAATGGTTCTCGGTAACCCTCGAAATGGGCGGATGGTGACGTCGACGAATCAGCACCTTGTCCGTTCGGGGATGTCGGCCCTCGTTCGAACTGTAAAAAAAATGTCGGATCCTCCCCTCCCAAGCCCCCAAAGGACCCAAAGGAAAGGGAAGCCGTGGGTAGGTACGTGGATGGAGGAGGATGGAGGGATTTTGACTTCCTCGATGCAAGGGGACGTAAAGGGGACGCAAGGGAAATGCATTCCGTGGTGTGGTGGTGGTGGTTGCTCTCTTGTCTCTCTCTCTCTCTCTCTCAGCGCTCTCCCAAGCTCGGCCCGTCTTGAATACAGATTGATATTGAGTAATCGGTTTTTGTTTTTGTTATTTTTTCGGTTTGTTATTGTTTTGCTTCGACCTTCCGTGGGCTGTGCTTCTTTGACCTTCCCAACCCCCATTCCGTCCCATCCCTCTTTCGCCTCCCCTCCCCTCTGGCCACAGGGGGGCGACCGGCCTTCCTTTGCTGAGAAAGCAGGTCCCCGATGACAATTACACAGCAAGGGAAAGTCTAGGGAATAAAGGAGGGGCCAAAATAAAACCTCCCCCGAAACGGAAGAAATGACTGGTTCAGGGGGGGGAGGGGGAGGGAATGCTGGGTATTGCAGATTAGTTTTTTAGTGGTTTTTTTGATTTTTCTCTGGTGCCGTCCGTGGGTTGATCTTCCGGATATATGTATTTGAAACAACGAGATAGTACGACCTAGTGAGTATGTAGGGTGGTGTCCGTCCGTTCAATTTGCTTGTTTGGTCCCCGGCCGGACATATACATATGTACTGGTTCGGTTCGTCATTATCATCATATTATATATCTGTCACGCTTTCCGTTTCCCCCTTGCGGCGTGCCGAACCTAGAAGATCTTCAACTCGAAGTCAGCCCATACTCAAGACCCGCAAGCAACGTCGACAAGTAAACGACAAAGGAAGATTCATCAGCGTCTACCAAGGAAACCGAGGGAAAGCAAACAAATACATACAAATCTGAGTAGGAGACGACGACGACGACGACGACGACGAGATACACAGACAAAGATGTGCATGCAGAGAACATGTCCTACTTGTCGTAAGTCACCAAGTCACCTTTCCGCCCGGTCTATCCACCATCACCCTCTCATGGCCTCATCTCTGCGGAACGCACCCCTTCTCTTCCCTCCTCTTTTTTCCTCCTTCCCCTACATAGATCCAAGACCACCCCCCTCTTCCCTGTCCTCCATTGACCGCCCTTGTGTTGGGCTCTGTGTCAAACCAGCATCTATCTCCCTTGCGCCCTGCTGCCGCTCTGCCCCGAACCTCTCTTCCACTCGTACTGACGCCTTGAGCAGAGAAGACAACCTGGTGGGGCTGCGGAAGGCACATCCCCAGCGTCATGGACTCGATACCCAAGGGTGCCTGGTGCACCTGTAAACCCACGGTCGAGGTTGCCGGGCAAGTGTACCCGCCGAAGCAGGGTACGGGGCATCCTGGATAGGCTTGCCTGTCTGCCTTTCTGTTCGTGTCTGTGTCCGTGGCAGGCATGGATAAGGACAGGGAAAGCGGGAGGGAAAGGGGAATAGGAATGGGAAAGTGAGGCGGCATGGAGTGGTGTTTGTGAGTTCATTTTGACGGGGGATAGACAGACAAGGTGGACGGGATGCATGTTGCAATATGGACATGGGTAATGATCATCATGGGGAAACAGGTCAGGTCGCTGAAGCGAGGAACAGGTCCGTTTTTGTTCTCATTGTGTTGGCTGGGGTTTTATCTTTCACTTTTCTTTCTGAAAATACCACACCAACAGTGGCGAGGCAGTGGGTATACATACAAAGATATTGAATACCCGCAAAGTTTTCAATGCCCGGTCGTTGTGCAGCTCGAGCTCAAGCACAAGCTTCAAGTGAACACGATACCGCCGTCAATGACAATGGTCTGACCCGTGACAAATTCTGCGTCTTTGGAGCACATGAACCCACCGACGACGTTGCCGACGTCCTCTGGCACGCTGACGCGGCCCAACGCCGTCAGATCCGAGCTGTACTTCTTGACCGATTCGCCCTTCTGTCTCCCCTCGATCTCGCCTAGCTTCTCGTCGATAAGATCCCACATGGCGGTCCCGACAATGCCCGGCGCGTAAGCGTTGACGTTGATCTTGTGTTTGGCCATCTCCATCGCAAACACTTGTGTGAGGCCCCTCACCGCCCATTTTGACGCGCTGTAGTGCGACAGGAGCGGGAACGGCTTGAAGGCGACGATGCTCGCCGCACCCAGGATCTTGTACCCACTGCTGCCCTCGGGGACCGGGCCCTGCGAGATCATCTGCCTGGCCGCATGCGTATAGCACAGCCACACCCCCATAAAGTTCACGTCGAACATTCGGCGGACGTCTGCGTCCGAGATATCCAGTGCTGGCGCGACCTGCGCGATGCCGGCGTTCGCGACCATGACTGTCAGGGGACCGAGTTTCTCTACCGACTCTTTGATCATCGACTGCACTTCCGACGAGGAGGTTACGTCGGCGACCACACCAATGGCAGCACCGGAGCCGTGTTTGGAGTTGAGCTCGGACACGAGTTTGTCGATGCCGGACTTATTGGCTGAGACGTCATTGACGCAGACAGCATAGCCCTCTGCCGCGAGTCGTCGAACGATCGCTTCGCCGCTGGGGAAGGAAGAGTAAGGTTAGTGAGTAACACCCAAATGTTTGGGCGGCTTGGTGGTACACCTACATCCCACGGGATGAGCCCGTCACAATTGCTGTCCGCTTGGCCATTTTTTCTGGACGTTTCCTGTGCCTCGACAAGTGAAAGGGTTTGAGGTCCTAGGTGAAGTTGGAGGCGAGTATAGTTATCGGGGAGGCTTCAAGTCAATTGCAGATCGCAGAGCATCTGGCCCTCTCGCAACACAAGATATACGTCCACATCGTGACCAATACTCGCTGCCGTCATCCCGAGGGTTTCTCCTCTCCGGACACGCGGAGTTGTCTCATGGGTAACCCATCGACTGTCCTCGAACCACTCGAATGTGGAGTACCGACACGATTGAGGGAGAAAAGAAAGAGGGAGAGAAAGTGCGGGGCAATAAAGGACCGAACGCAGCTCGGGTGGGACGCGGGATTTTTTCCGAGATGGAAAAGGGACGCCTCATCTGGATGGGCTTCCCACTGGTCGACTGGCACAGCTCCGGGATGGTCTTCAGCACTTGCTGTGGAGGTTCATGGGGGTGTAATTGGCGGGGTGGAACAAAGACATGTTCCCATGATGCCCTTTTCGCAACTCTGAATCTTCCACCGGCTCGGGGCAATGGCACCGAACTCTCAATTTCTTCGCCAGGCCTAAAGGAGACTTAAAAGGCATCACAAGGTCGTGCTCATCCAGTCAAGTTCGGTTGTCGACATAATATCCCGCTCACGCTCAACGTAGTAGAGCAACATTTTCCCAACGATGGATGAGTGTAGGTCCGGACTCACGCCTCTGATACACGAGCAGAAATGAATCTCATGAGTTGGCTAATCTGTGTGGATGGATGGAGATCAGCACAGACGGCATCCGATTCGCTCATCAATCAATCCATGAACCTGCATATTGGAAGTCGATAGCGGTCGATGTTCCAGTATTTTCGACGAACTCCTTCCCATTCCCGCGTCAGATTAGGTAGTTCAACTGTCTCCCACTCCACGTCAAAGTCGGATTCAAATAAATCAAACTCGACAACCTTTTGATACACGTCATAGCTGATCTGCCTATCGGCACCCATACCGTTGAAGAAAGACCAGCGCCCGTTCTGGCTTAGGAGGCTTATCACCTGCTCTGAGAAGAAATCGCGAAAGGCGCTGTACGACTCGGCGAAAGTGTCAAAGTATATGGCGTCAAAGGTCTCGCCTTCTGTAATGAGTTGCGGAAGGATGTTTTGCCATTTTCCTTTGTGAACCTCCACATTAGGCTTTTCCATCCACCCGTCACTCTCCATTTTGCTGAGGACATCTGGGTGAGCTTCCACAATATGGTGACTGGCGGGCTTGTTAGCATGGTTTTGGATGTGTGTATCAATGATGCCCATGCCAAAGCCAATGTTCAGGATCTTCAAGCCTGGCTCTGATAAGAGTGCGTTGGTGGACTGGAGCATAATGTCGCTTTCCCATCTCATCATGACACCGTTTTGTTGCTCGTCCAGAAGATTGTTATCGCCAAGTGATAGTGCCGAAGAGAGGTAGACTGAGCTAGTAACATCCTCGTGTGACGTGTTGGCATCCGAATCGTCCTGACCTTGCGACTCTTCGGCCACGTTGTTATCCTCGCCGTCCTCGTCGTCATTTAGTCTCTCGTACCCTTCCAGGCGGTTGAGGACCATCTCTGCACGGACTCCCGCATCGACCATGATTTGGTAAAGATCGTGCAGCCCCAGGCGGTAGGCAATACATCCTGGGGTCTCGTCATTCTTGTCTAGCTGGTTCCAGATTGCGCCGTTCTCGAGTAAGAACTTGAGAAATCGGGTTCCGCTCTCCTCACTGTGCGAGAGAGAAGTAGAATCCCCATTGAGTTGTGTGGCGCAGACGGATATCGCAGCATGGAGCGGTGAGAAGCCAGTGAAGGGGTCCTGGACATCAACGACTTTACATTCTGGAAAGGAATATTGATCGATATATCTTTGTAATGTCCGTATGTCGTGGTTTGTTGAGGCACGGATGATTTCATGGATCTTGTCGTCGGGCGTGTTGCCATTGTCTCCGTCAACTGGGAGATCGGCCATTTTTGACCGGATCGAGCTTGACTCTGAGACCAAGATGACCTCTTATATCTCCATATTATATGAATTCCTACTTGGTGCACATGTCGTCGCGGCAGTAGCTGTCAGAAAATTGTTACAGCCGATTCGGAAAATTATAATTCCGACACCGGGCCAAGACCCGCTAAAGTCCGCGTGCAGAAATCGCCATCGACTTGCCCTGGCAAACGAACTTCAAACTAACCTCAGCTTGGTTTGTCTTGCTTTCTAAGACTTCTGCAGCCTCAATTCCATCGCGAGATGGCCATCTTGTCCCTTTGGAGCCCTGTCGACACATGAGAGGATAGTGGCCTTGCCGTCGTGGCTATTCTGGGATCTGCACCCGGCGTCTGATTCATCTACCCAGCCTGCCAGCCCTGACCTGTAGGACCTCTTCCGACACAGCAACGCGGTCGCGATAGACCACTACGAAATTTCCAGGACTGGGGACCGCAGTCTACTTTCCCTGGAAACATGAGGGCGCCTCTATCCAAGCCAGCTTTTGCCGTGTCAACAAATCGTGATGCAGAGTTCCCTGATGTGGTGAAGGCTTTTTCTAAGCCTATCGCTGGTTGGGGTCGCAGCGGTCGAGAGTTTTCACACAGAATATCCACAATCAAGGCCATCAACATCATTCTACGGTGAAAAGCGATAGCCTTTCGATTGTAAATCCCTGCTGGGCTTTTGGGCGACATCCCGTTGCCGCCACCATCATATCTGAAGCAGCAAAGCTGCCCCACCTAGAAACGCTGAAAGTCCGGCCTGCCCGATATTCAACCACACCATCCAGCATCAGCCCGCCCAGATTTTCAGTGACCAACAACACTTCTATTGACTTTCGCCCTGGGGAGGATGGGGAAACCGAAAGGCAAAAGCGTCAAGTCGGTGACGGCTGACGCTCCCCAAGAGTTACATTCCGAGCCGTACTCTGTTCCCAGGCCGACCAGCCCTTTGAGAGCCGCCGATGGCCATAATGTTGACGGTTGGGCCGACGAGGACATACGAACTTACAACGAATTGCTCAACGAAAGAGCAAAACTGGAAAAGGAAAAAAACGAACTGGAGCAGAAATCCTCCAGACATCAGACGCAGAGGGCCTTGCTAGATGAAAATGCCACAGCCCTTGACAAGCTGTTCAAATCTCAGCTAGGAGGTGATTTCAAATTCACGGGTCCAGGGATCTGCTGCTTGGACGTTGATGTGAAGGGAGCCGAAAGGACCAGAGGTGCTGCAGGCTCTTGCAAACACGAAATTTGCCTACGAGCCAAGACGAAAGGGATTTCTTGGATGGAGATGGACACTATAAAATATTACCACGCAAGAATCATGGCCGAGAAGTCGCAAAGAATGCAAAACGCGCTGCGCAAGCAGAGAGACGTGGAATTAGTGCGTGTCAAGAAGGATGATGAGGAGGAAGCTGCCTTGCGAGCCCGCAGAAATGCGATTTTGGACAAAGCGACCCGCAGTAGTCTGCCTTCCACGCCGACAATCAAGGATGACAAAGGCAACGCCACGTTGGAGACCTCAGCGCTGGATCTACTCCCTATGGCATCCAAAGATTTTCTGCTGGATCCCAAGAATAGCGCCATTCTGGAAGCCGCCAAGGAGAACGAGCACATCGTGCGCAGAATTCGGGGACGGCTGGATAAAATTCGACACGACGTTAATGCCGGGAGAGTTTCACCTGCGGATGCTCGTGTGAAACTAGACCAAGCGAATTCTGAGATGGCGGAAGCTGAGAGGAAGAATAACGAGTTCCGGCAGATGATTCTTGATGCCGAACCTGCGCTTTCACAACTTCACCAGCATTCTGCCCCCACAGGGAATCGCACAACTCCCAACACTCCGGCAAGCTTGACGACGGTGCTTCAGAACACTTTGGCAACTTCCAACGCCGACGCCTTCTCTCAAGCCCTCAGTGTGATGAAGGGTTTCTTCAGTGCCTCAGATCCACATGATGTCCAAACCGCTATCACAGATTTGCGCAGCGTGCTGGAACTCAACGGCCCGATGTCTCCTGTCTTACAAAAGTCCTTCAAGGCTCTTGAAGAGATGCTCGCGAAACCTAATGCCAAAGGATTCACGGTCGATGTCACCACCGGCGATGGAAAGACGAGGACATGCAATAACGTGGTCGAGGTCATGATGAACCTCCGGTTAAAGATGCAAGCCTCTGACAATCCCTCCGCGGCTGCCGACCCTGATCTGAATCTTGACGAAGACACGATCAAGGCCAATCTTGAATGTATCAAGGTTGAAGATGCTGCAAAGCACTACATGCTGAAGATGGTGGAGAGGATGCCTGGAGCCACAACCGCCAGTGTCACCAGCGCCCTCAAGAAACTCAAGGCAAAGGCTATCCTAAAATCGCCCATCCCACCACTCTCCGACATCGTTCTTGACGATGTGATTAGTGATATACTCTTCCAACGATCGGTCGATGCTCTGGTCGCTGAAGCAGCCAAGGGTGCCAGCCTGGCACAACTATCTGGAAAGGTGACCTCACTTGTCATTTCGACCTCCCGAAATAACCCAGGGAAGTATCTAGCGACTTTGAACATGACGAAAGATGCCATTATGAAGGGGAAGAAGCTCCCACCCGATGTACTTCTCGAGGCCATCTCAAAGGTGGAAGCCTCCATGACACAGTTTGTCAAAGCCTATGGGGAGAAAATAAAACAGATCGATGCCGAGGAAAAAGCCAACCCCAGCCCATCTCCCAAGCCCGATCTGGAGATTCACCATCTTCTGGAGGGCTCTCATGTGGACAAAAAGGCTTTCGAGTTGTTCAAAAAGTTCTTGCGCACTCCATCGGCAAATGACCCTGCGGTATTGCGCGCCCGTTTCTGCGAATATCATCATATGTATCTTGAAGAGGGCATGTGGGACATGCTTCACGTTGTGCTAAACCAGCAAACTTCGGGCAAATTCTGGTGGGCAAATTGGGAGGCCGAAAAGAAATATTGTATCGAAAACATGCAGGTTGCCGCCGCTACGCCAGGACCAAAAGTTGCGGACTTTGTCTTGCAGCTGCAGGAACTCGGCATCTGCCCTGCGAGGGCTGCGATCATACTTACACAGCGCATCGCATTACAGATGAGACAGGACTCCGAAGCCGCCAAAATCAACATCATGACTCTCCGAGACATCTATGCGGATTGTGAATCTCTCAAGCACAAGGAATGGGCTCGGTCTTTCAACTTTATCGGACGAGCTATGGCAGACACCTTTGCAATGTTGATGTTTGAATTGGTCGGCCAGGTCAACTTTGAGATCGCAATCATGGCTGCAGACTTCCTCGCGTTCATTTGCACTTTCGTCCTCGGCTCAATGGACGCCATAAGAGCCGAACTTAACCTCCGCTACCTCGAGCAGTTCATTCTCAGTACTCTTATGGAAAGTCGTACCCCTATCAACAAGTGCCGGGATATCTTTTCCCGGTATGTGCACATGTGCCAAGATTCATCGAGGTATAGGTGTTCTCCAGACCATAGATGTCAGGCGACATTCTCCCGCTATGCCACTGAAAAGTTTGCATCTCTCGTCCCTGCACCGTTGAAGGTGAACAAAAAAGGAAAGGAGACTCCAGAAAAGCCTACGTCGAATTCAACGAAAACTGGCACTGCGCCCCCACGACATGTCCGCATTCGGGTGACCGTCAAGGCATATTGGGACGTCGCAAAAATTCTCACGCCGCACTTGAAATGTATGGAGCGCAACAAGAAGAACAAGAAGAGTTGCCTCTGCAGTCGAGCTGATCTGGAATTTGCCGAAGAAATTCAAGTCCTCAAATATGCCCTCGATATCGATCTGGCTAAACTTGAGACCATGGTCAACAAAGGCTTAAATCCTCCCAAGGAACTATGGGATAGGCTGGAGAAAATGGCCTTGGCTTTGCACGAACGCCCTGCAACCTATGAAGGAAACCAGAGAAGAATAACAGAGTTGAGAGCAAAAGTAGGAACCGCTCGATTTACGAAGATTCCTCCTCCCAACGAACCAGTGACCAAGGACTTGACAAACACGCAACGGCAGCTCAGCCTCAAGTCAGTCCCAGTTAATGTCCCCAGCATCCAAAACAACTTATCAAGCAACACTTCAGAGAAGGGCAAACTTGAGAAGGATGCCACAGAGAGTCACTTGGGACACCAGCATGAGGCATCGATCCCAAGCGAACCAGGTGCAGAGAATAAGTCGGTTTCCACAGCCGACCAGGACGACGAATCCGATTGGCATATGACGGAGCGAGAACTTGAGATCAGGGACCAGCTGCTCACGTTCTCCGACAGCGTAGACATGATGCACTCATTTGCGTCTGTCATACACCATGGTGCCAACGATCTCGCACTTGATGGCGTGGCGTGGCAAATTGAAGACATGCTCATCGGCCACGTGGAAATGGCGTGGATTATTGCAAAAGCTCAGGGCTATAGCGGACTGCAAACTTGGATGGAGTATTATTACGCACAAACCATGCCCACCCCTTTGGGGGAGAACTTCAAAGTGAACGGCACCGGCGATTACGGTCATGATGGAAGCCTTGCCGACGCGTATGCAAGGAAGAAAACTATCGCCTTCGACATTATCAGCAAGATGGGCGGTGGGGGTGCGAAAGGCAAACCACAGTCTCAAACCGCAGGGTCGATGTTGACTGCGGCGGCAGGGAATCCTGCGACGGCGGCCGCCAACGCAGCAGCAGCAGCAGCACCACCACCACCACCACCATCGAACCCTTCTGCTTTGCAACAGGCCGAACAAGCCGTGGCTGACATGGAGCGACTCGGTCGCAATTTCATCTCGCAGATGCAGATTGTCTCGAATCGGCGCAAGCGCATGCCGAAGCGCAAGTGGTAGTACAAAATCAAAGCATCATTGACCGCATAATCTTGTTGGCCTAGGAACCTGCCGCGAAACTTTTCCACAATTGCTTTTTCTCCAAAACTAACGGTGTGTGGCGTTAAGGGGTGAGGCGCAAAAGGAGGTAGCAGGAGAAGATCTTTCTGACCTCTGAGGAACCGCTTCACGCGATGATTGAATTTTACAAAGGATCACGGAAATGAATTCAAGCAATGTGCCAAGAATGCAATGGCTATGTTGCTAAATGCCATGTCAAAACGGGTGAAAGCAAGAGAGAGAAAAAAAGACACCAAAAAAAGGGTTGCAGACTATATTGTTTTGCTATGATGCTCGATACGAATGCTCGGTCTTGTCTTTTCGGGACTCTAAGCCATGCTGGACAATATGGATGCATGGATTCAGGGGCGCCGCTTGGGTCAACGAGGACTTTGTTTTCGGTATTGATCATGTACGCATGTGTTCGACTGGGACACTGGGGGTCTTGTCTGTTTACCTGATTGCGATTTTAGGACACAGCCATGCCATTTTGGACGGCAGGAGACGGCTGCGTTGGAAGGTTGACGGAGAACAACAAAGGTGACAGAGAGCTGGGTGGGGTGGTGATGATAGAAGAAGATGATGGCGGTGCTGAGTATCTGACTGATTGATGGATTGGGAGGAGACAGTCGATCGAATGAATATTTGGCCAGGAGCTACGGTGCGATTGACCAAGTACGGGAGCAATGGAGATCCTCAGATAGATCATTCGGTCAGTCAGTCAGTGGTAGCTGCGTCCAAAATGGCAAGAGACATGTGCAAATTAAATCCCTGATCTCCGATTCTTGTATCGCTTCGCTTCGACTCGGTTCCTGCAGCCTCTATCTGCACAGTGCGAGGCAGCAGGGAACGAAGCCTCTCCTCGCTCTCAAGAAGCCCCCAATGCATCTCTCGTCTATGCACGACAGTTATGCCGTCCCGTAATCTAAGGACCTCGGACCTCGAGCGCACGTAGATCGATTACAAGCTCATGATGCCGACTCTAAAAACGCCGTTTGTGATACCACACCTTCTTTGCGGATGACATAGTCCTTCCTCAGCCGAGATATGTCGACATTATCCTCAAAAAAAGCTTTTGGGTTGGAGAAAGCGCCAGGAACAGAGGCGTCCATCATAGCTCCGGTCTCCCCATGATCAAAGAGCCACAGACATAGACCAAATACATCTTCACTCGTTCCGTTTCTTCCCAGTCGCCATGTCATCCACTTAATCCGTCATATCTTTACAACCCCGCCGCACCAGGTGCGTCCTTGTCGGCTTTCAGACTGAGCAGCAGGTCGCGCATCCTCTTCTTGGAGCTTCCATCCCCACCGCCCGACTGGCCTTTCCCGCTCAAGTCGACCAATTTTGCGATTCTCTCCCAAGCCGTGCCGCCCGCAGTGGTGTCTTCTCTTTTGGCCAAAAACTCCTCGGCCTCTTTAGCAGTCTGCGCCTTTTGCTTGTCAACTTTCCGGTTGTATGATTCATAGAACGAATCAATGTCCTTTTGTGCAGTGGAAATGGTCTCTTCCTTCTTGCGTTGGCTTGCTTCGTCACGACGGGCGAGGTCAGCATCCCGCTTGGCTCGCCATTCGCGGATGGGTTCAGTCTCTTCGTCTTGTGTCGGAGCAGTGTAGTTTGTGTAGCCGCCGAAGGTTGAATCGGTTATGGTGCCACTTGGCGCGACGCTCTGTCCATGTTTGCTTGTGTCAGTCTGAGGGTCCCTTCTCTCTGGAGTGGCGTTTCAGCAGCATACCTCGTTGCGGGTGTCGATGGCGGGAAAGGAGCTTTCAAAGTCGTCCAGTTCTTGTTGTCCGTCACCACCTGATGGCTGTACCGGAGCAGATGTGAAGTCGCCATCACCACCTAATAAATCGTCGTCGTCTTCGACAGTAGCAGCGCCAGGTCTATCGGTGGTGTCAAAGAGTTCGGCGTCCTCTCCTAGGAGCGCTTGTTCACGCTCTAGAAAGCTACCTTGGGCGGTCGGATCAGGGCGGACATCTATTTCTCCTGTATCCATCGTCAGTTACTCAGAGGGAATACAGTGTTGAGCATGTTATGCGAATCAGTTCCAGATCTTACCTGCATCAATGTCTTCAATGGAAGGAAACCGATCTGCCATTGTGAAGGTACAGGTGAGGAAGGGCTGCGGCAATAATGCGCAGCGTTCAGGAAGCAGTATACGGATTGTCGGTGGCTGAGTGACGGGGAGTGATTAAAGAAGCAGTGATCTGTACAATGACAATGCAATGGACAGTAGGTCAAGGTAGCAACTTTTGTGAGAATGGTTGTTTCCGTTGAGTTGCAACGGAGGACAATTGGCCTTTGGGAGAAATCGACGCGTCTGACACGACGACCGCGCCGCGCAAGTTTACGTGAGAGAGGTTTAGTGGTGTCTGACAGAATATTTTCTAGAATATGGCAAGGGCCGCTTGCTGTCTGGCGTGAGGCTTTCTTTCCGCATAGAGCAACAGGCTGAATGCCTCAGCCTCACCTGTTCGAATAGATGGAGTTTTTGTTAACCACGTTCCCAGAAACGCTATGTTGTCCCGCCGTCTCTCTGCAGTGATTCTTGAGTGCAGGACTTGTATTTGATACCCTCTTCGCTCTTCCAGCATTTGACCAATAAGCCAGAGACCTTTAAATGCGACACCATATATTTGGGCGTGTCACGTGCTAGCTCTGTCATTTGAAACCACAAATGCCCAAAACAACAACTTCATCGACTTGACTTTTCCCTCACTTTCCATCGAAAGTCATCATCAGCTACAGATAACTCTACAGTCTGCGTCGTGAAAGACTCTACTAAAGGGTCGGTTTTGAACTTCAAGCAGCAGCGACCAGGTCTTGATTGCTCCGTTGCCGAGCTCTCTTTCTTTCACTCAGCCAGCTCAGTCAGGGTGCTGTCATAGTTTGTAGCATTGTCCACCTGATCTTGAATCGCCTGTTCACGTTTACCTGCGCCCTACTTCATCTACGCGTAGGAGTCAAAGGGCTCAGAGAACACGGCCACACGCGCTCACTTCGACGCCCACGGATGCCGCATGGTGTAGACCACAGCAACACGGATCAACATGTCGTACACCGACGAGGCCCTCAAGGCCAAGCTCTCGACGCTCAACGAGACACAAGATAGTATTGTCTCCGTTTCACAATGGATCATGTTTCATAAGTATGTCCCTTACCGGTTGCCATATCTCTGTGGAATACCGTTCTGTGGTAGCACTCGAACCCTAGCTAACACTTATTCTCCAGGAGACATGCAGATCGCATCGCAAACTACTGGCTCACCCGTCTCCGCGATTCACCGCCAGCGAAACGCCTCAACTTCATCTACTTGGTCAACGACATCGTCCAAAACGCGCGAGCCCGGAAGCGTACTGAATTTCCGGATGCCTTTTCACCTTTGATGCCAGAGGCCATCCAGACGGCTTATCGCTCTTCACCACCTGAGATTCAAGGCAAGATCCGGCGTGTTGTTGAAGTATGGCGAACACGGAATGTGTTTGAGGTCCCGATCTTGGATGCCATCGACGCACGAGTCGACGAAGTCGACAAATCAAAGGGATCCGGGGGCAAGAAGACCCTCATGGGCAACTCACTCTTTGGCTCAACTTCCTCTTCAGGCGCCATGCCAAAGGAACTGGAAAGTCTGGCGCCCTTGCAAATCGCCGTGACCAAGGAGACCATCTCCGCCAGACCCGCCATCGACAACGCACAGAACGAGTACACCAAACTCAATGATCCGGAAGCAGTGCTACCGAGCCCCCCTGTCCATGCCGCACGGCTGTCAAGCCTGATCAAGTCCCTTGCGGCGGCTGAATCGTCTGTGTCAGCGAGTATCAAGGCCAGAAAGGCGCTGATCGCAGATCTTGAAAGAATCCTGGAAATCAACAAGACGGCATTGGCGAAGGATGAGGAGACGTACCTGACACTGGAAAGTCGGAAGACTAGCACCGAAGCCAAGAAGAGAGAGGTCGAAGATGCCATTATTCGTGGACTATCTTCAGCCGAGGCAGCATCATCTGAACACTTCGGTGGCACGGGCACAGGGGGTGCGTCAGCTGGCAACGATGCCGCACTCAACGATGTTGGTGGAAACAACCTCAGTGGCGAAACCGCAGCGAGCCACTTCCTCTCTGAACGCCCAGAAATCGAAGAATTTACTGATGACGAGGGTGACTTTATGCCCCATGGTATGTTCGATCAACCTCCCCCCAGCACTGCACAGTGGGATCGATCAGCTGCTGCGCCCGCCGCCCCTGCATCTCCGGACCTGGCAAGTTTTCGACCCAACAACCCCGCCGTTGCAGCAGCCCTGGCTGATTTCTCTGGCATCGCCGCGACGCCGACACCGGACTATACGGCGTTTCTACCTGGCAGCCACACAAACGCGCCAGCGATGCCGCGCGTCCGCTCGGCAAGTGGTGGGTCGGGCGTCAACGGGTTCGGGGCCAAAAGGCGGAAAATATCTCACGGTGGCGACGAACAGGTTCCTGATCTGGGCGAAATGGGCATGGAAGAATTCGGACAACCACAAGGCCACGATCAGGGCACAAGTGCTTTCGGTGGTACTCTCCCGGGGTTAGGAGCACCGCAGGCAAGTCCCCGAGGCGACGATCTCTTGAAGAATCTAGACGAGGACGTGGATGAGCTGCTGAGGCAAGAGGCTGCTCGAGGCCAGAATCAAGTGCCGGGACTTTAAAACGGCTTCCCCCGGATATTGTACATCCTATGCGTGCAAAAGAGACGGAGATCGTAAGAGCCTTCGATTGGGTCGGGATGTGCTGGCCAAGGATATTCCCACGGAGATGGAGTTATTGTCTACCATTTCTATCTACGGAGATCACCAATGGGAATGGCTGGCTTGCGGTGAAATACGCTGCGACTGAGCAAAGACAACGCGCAGAACCATTGAAATGTAATAAATCCTCATACTTGTTCTTTTTACGCCATACCCTGGGAAATTGAGAGATTGAGAGATTGAGAGACTGAGAGACGATGCATGGATGCATGGATGGATGAGTGGTACATTTTGGCACACTGCGAAATCTCAGTGAGCAAGAGCAAGAGCCAGCAGCCAGCTGGGAGTAATGAAGTCCTCTCCATCCATGGACGGGGGCCAAGGTTCAAGTTTGTATCTTCCGTGTATCCACGATCGACGACCTGCTTCCAGTCGCTTTTTTGAAAGGAGGAGGACTATCTACTAAAGTAAAGGGGAAAGCACGGAAAAATTGGGAAAGATCGGGAGAGAAAAATGAAATGTATCATTACCTAGGAGTTATCAAGAGCTGCGAACGCTATTCCTGATGACGGTGGTTTGTTCATTGGGGGCGGCAGGAAATGCTAATGAGTTAGAGAGACGGGACAGACGGAGATGGATGGATGGAGGCAGGGACAAGAAGAGAGACAGAGGGAGGGGGGGGGGGGAGGTCGGGAAGAGATCTAAGAGAAGGAGAAGGACAGAAATATGGTTATGTACATACATAGTTGTGCCGCTTGTGCCACTTGTGTCTTTGACGGGATAAGCAAGATGCATGCAATTCCACGATACTTCATATTCTGTTACCTACCTAGTTAGGTATCCAGGCCATATCATGGCATGTCATGCAATGTAGTATAATATGATATGATATGTAATATGTACAGCTTTCCTTTCCCTCTCAAAGACCAAAAGAATCTTCTAAAGGGGGGAGGGGAGGTGAACCGAGCGGGAAAGGGAACGACAAAAAAGTGAATTGCATCGCATATCCCCATACACCGATAGGCTCTTTGCGTCTGAAACGACGTTATACAAAAAAGTACAGCAAACCCCCCCCCCCCCCCCAAAAAAAGACGGATGAATTCGTTCCAGAAACTTCAAGTAGCAAGTGTACGCTGAAACGCCGTGCTTTCTAATAACAATAGTGATGATGATAGCAATATACACCGGCTCTCGGCTTCTTGAATGAGACTCGTGAATATCACGTCGGAGCAAGCATGCCCTCTTGCCTGGTGGTTTGTTGTTTTCGAGCAGAGACGTCGAAGTCCAGCATTTGATTCTCTCAGACTGCCACGACACGCTGAATTCCCAATCCTCGGAGCAAATGGTGAGATTTACTCCGCTAGGACGTAGAAACTTCCAAGGAACACTGCTGCAGACCTCGCACGACCCATCGAGGGCTTGGAAATGGACCAAGGACTCGTGCTCGATCAACGTGTTAGTGTCCCGGACACGGAGAATATCTCGAGTCGCTCAGCAGCCTGATTCACAGCGACCTTCCACAGGTTTCTCAGGGCGGGCGAGCAATCAACGCTCGGACTTCGAGGTCTGTTGTTCATGAATCGTAACGAGGCATTGTCTTGGAGCTATACAAGTGGCCAACTCGCACTCACGTCGACGGCCGCTTAAGTGGATGCGCCTCGGTATTGAGAACCCAATCATCTAAGCTCACCAATGTCGGCTCACTGAAGATCAGGTAAAAGTACTTCAGCGTCTCCGCGAGCCAAAAGCTTTCCATGCGGTCACTCTTTCCAGGCTGTGCATGCCTCACATCATGAACGGCAGCGTGCGCAATGGGTGTTCTCGTCGCCTTTTCGATGGACTGGAACATTCCCCACGCGATGTCTTGGTATCTTGGGTCCCCCGTAATGCGATACATGATGAACACCGACTCAATGGCTTCTGGCCGGAGGATGTATCTATTATCGCCGTGGTCCGTAAACCCAGGGAAAAGGCGACGTTGTTGGACAAGTTTTTTGCCGCGCTCGACAGCGCTCATACTTGCGGTTTCCTCGGTCGCGGCATGTTTACGAGAGACACCTTCGTACCACTTGTCATCTGACCAGTCGCATTTTCCAGGGGGTGGGTCGATCGTTCCAATTTGGCACGTTATCAGGTGGAAAGTTTCGGGCATTAGGCCTGATGGCATTGCGTTGTAAGCCCAGACACAGCCCTCAACTAGTCGACGTGCAACATCCAATTCGTCAGATCGCGAGAAAATTTTTGCACCAATACCAACCATGCCGCTGACGAAGCAAGCTAGGTGTTGACCTTGAGGCTCGAGGTTAGCGATGGGGATTGTCTCCAGGGAAGTCAGGGCCGCGTTGCCACTGAAAAGGATATTCTCGCCCCCTGGTACCAATGGGCGGAAGAAGAGATGTCGTTTCGCAGTATCGATGGCCTCTTCATACATGTGCTTGTACTTCTGGTCTCGGCCTCCTAGCATCATATACTGCTTCGGCAGATATTCGTACGTCGAATCGGCCATACCACCCATCGTAAAATGGTTATAGTCCCACGATATTTCTTTAGCATTGACAATGGTCGGCCACAAACCGGGTATACGTGTCGTGTTCTGGGCCCACTCCATCTCCTCTGCAATCCGTTGAACGGCATCAAAGTATTTCAGGTCGCCTGTGAGTTGGCTTAATCGGGTGAACTCGACGGTCAAGCTCCCAATTTCCGCAAGCAGGGTATTGGTACCGGGTTCGATCTCGCCGCCTAGGGCTGTTTTCTTCCAGTTCCACCGCGTCATCGGCATATGGGTGGGAGTGTCAAAGGCGGAATAGAGCATCTCGCCCAACTCCTTGGCTTTGTCGAGGAGCACCCCGTACTTTCCGTCCGTGAGGTCATATGCGGCAAGGAGACCGCCGAGGTAGCGAATAGTTGTCTCGAAGATGTTCAGTGTGTCTTCGTCATTGGTCGTGAAGTCGATGCGTTTGACCATCTCGACGCAGAGATCAAACTCATCGTTCAACCCCATGATGAGGAGGGTATCCATTGTGTCGACGAGAGTAGCCCCCCAGCCGCCGAAACTGGAGCGAAACGCGCCGCTGACCGGTGCAACTTCATCCTGACCCCACGCATATTTCTTGTATCCACTCCACGCATGCACGAATGCTTCTTTGACGGCATCTCTTCTTCTTTCTTGCGTTGCCTTCGCATGCGTAGATTCTGGCTGTGATGCGAAGTCGAATTGGATCTTGGGGATTTTCTCGAGAGGGCCTGTGGGCAGGTCCCGGTAACCTGCAGGAGGATATCGCTCGGGTCGTTTCGTCCAGTGCAGGCTGGTCTTGTGGCCCGAAGGAGGAAAGGGGACTGTGGTGGGATCACTGGGATAGAGGTAAATGTAATAGACCAGACAGGCCAGGAAGAACGCTGGCAACAGCCAGACGCGACGTATTAGTATCATGTTGGTGCTCTTGCGGTGGAGTGAGTGATGATCGCCATCAGGTCTGATCTGAAGTCTGACGTGTAGAGAGAAATTAAGATCCGCAATTAGAAACGACCCCCAAATCTTGGAGTTTCAGGGGGCCTCACCCGCCTCGCCCTGGGGAGAGACGAACAGCAAATGGCTCCACGAGGAAATTTAAGGTTCTCGTCAATATGTCGTTTAGATTTTAAGCTTAAATTTGTCCACCAACAAAGTTCCCCGCGAATGTCGCACCAGTTTCCCTGTTTCCACCACCTTTTTTCGGTGTTCGAGAAATATCCTCCGTGGATATACATCGTCCACACACAGTGAACAGCACGATAGTCTTCCTACTCCCAACATGGCTTTGACGGGGGTATTTATTCTCCCCTTCGGACCAGGCCAGTCCTCGCCATCCTCGGCGCTCATATCTCACATCTCGCGCTCCTTTCCAGCCGAACCACTCCCGCCTTTCCACCTTGACCACCGTCTGTTCGTCGACACCTCTTCGCTGCTCCCCAACTCGGATACATCTCAGCGTAGAACCACCAGTATACTGACCCTGTCACAGACGCCGGCAAGGACATATATTGCCACGACTGGGCCGAAGGAGAAATCTCAGGGGGCAACAGATCAGACGGCTTCCGCGCCGTTCACTATAGTCACCATCCCCTCGAGCTCCGCCGATTCATTCACTCAAATCGTCGGCACAAAACTCCAACCGCAATGGGCACATCGACAATCCATGATCATTGATAATGGCACCGCGCTGTCCCTGGAGAATGGCCAGTGGGTCATACGCATCGGGGACTTGAAAACTCCGACCCGACCAAACCAAGCTGCCAGCAACCTGAGAGGCATGGTGGTGGAAGTCTCCTTCATTGAAGCTCCGGTGGATGCCACACGTGGTCAAGTGCCAGTTGATGCTCTGAAAGACGCCAACGCGAAGGTTGTGAGCAAAGAAGACGAGACCCTGTTGCGTGGGATGCTCGAGTCGGTCACCGACGGCAGCGGAATGCCCTCGAATTTCAGCATCGACGCTATGCGGTCGCTGATTCGTCGCACCAACATACATCTGAAGGATAAAGATGCTGGCGACGCTTCGCCAGACTGGGACCTGGCAAATTTGTATTTGGACATCCTACGAGGATCCAGAGGTTGAGGGGAATACCACATTACCGCACTTGACAAACACCCGAACTTCGAATATCCCCCAGGTGACTTCGTACCACTCCATGAGAGCCGATGAGCGCCTTCTTTCACGCGGGCCAGCATGGCGTTTGTACTAATCAAGCAGCTATTCGTTCCGCACAAAAAACTCGTCAACACAAGAGCACTCCGTCAACAACGTATAGCGACCCTCAACCTCCTCCGCGCGCCAATACGTCAACCTTCGACCCAGCTCTTCATGCCAACGCAACCGCATCTGCCACCGATAAGGCCACGCACAGTGAAAGTCCTCCACGACTCTGCTCCCATCCACGTCGCGACAAAGCCCGCCCTCACAGCGAAATCGAGTCGCGTCCTCTCGCAGTTGGAGAAGACTCTTGCTCTTTAACCAAGAGCTCGCACAAGCGTGCACAGGAAGCTCCTTGCCTCATCAGCATCGTCAAACGTATAGACAACATACTCAAATGATCGAAGATGCAAGACCTTGAACTTGGTCCGTTCCTTTGCCTACCATACATGTCGCATATCGCATATCAACCTAGAAGCAAAGCCTAAAACAGACCACCAACCCAACCGCGAGTCCAGGACCGGGATGAGCAGCTCCGCGATGCACGACATGATGCACGATGCGTGTGCGCCATCCCCGTAAATGACAAGGCTGAAACGAGAAAGGTCGGCAGCCTACAAAGAACCCCAACAAAAGATTTTCAGGTAATCTCGAATGATCTTACCCGATAGGGAGCGGCGTGGGATACATGCATACAACGAATGACAGGCCCTCAAGGGAATCGGAGGGGGATGTTTGGGATAATTGGGTCAAGAGAATGAGAGAACGAGAGATTTGCATTCCGATCATCATCGGCATCGAAAAGGCTATACAGGGATAGAATGCGTGGGATATACCAAATATATCTGCTATTACAAGATCTTTCTACCTCAGTCTTGTCTTCCCTCCACATCCCCCTTCCCACCTTCTTCTCTTCTCCATTATCGCAGACACTTGGCACCGTGTTGTCGTCAAGCACGGCCGGAACAGGCAATGAGGCCGATCTTGGAATTGACCCAAACGCCTTCGTCTTCTTTCCTCTCTCCCTCTTCTCTTCCAACGACAGACCCTGGAATGTGCTGATCTCTCTCGTGATCATTGCGGGACACGTTTTGATCCTGCTCTTGCTCCTGTTTTCGCTCACGTAACTGGTGCAACTCATGCTCACGCACGATGCTGGCGACGATGAACTCGGCCACATGCTCAAAAGTGACGGTGTACCGCGGTGAGTTCGCCATGATCTCCAGCACTGGTCCGATGCTCCACGGGAGGGCGCGAAGGACAGGCCAGACACTCCAGCGCGGAGGCACGTCGGCGGTCGCAACGAGGGTCGGTGACGGTGCCCGCAGTGGCACGGATGTTGCGTCGTCGGCACTAGGAACGGCTGACGAGGTAGATGATTTGGGCCGTTGGGACCGTGGGATCATCTTCGCGGGACAGACGAGGGTCCAGTCTAGATGTTTGGATGATCGCAGGATGGACTCCAAGGGGCGGTGGTGGAGATAGAGTGGTAGACTGTGTCTCAGCAGGTCAGAGAGGAGATTTACAGAGTGGAATTGAGAGTTGAGGAGTCTAATGACACCGAAGAAAAGAACAAAGTGGAGGGCATAGAATTCAGAACATACTAGGTGTCCAGAGAGTGAGTCTTCTCAGGTGCTAGTTGTTTGGCACGTCCTCCATCGGATTCGGGCAAATCTAACAGTAACATCCCACCTACAAACCATCCTCTTACCCTCGTCTCGGCTGTATCGACCTCTGCTGACTTTGCAACGTCTTCTATCGCATCGACGGACGCGCGGACGATGCGAGCCACTTCGTTGTCGCTGCCAGAAGCCATGTCTTTCCCGTCAGAGACGGAGTTTGAACTCCTTCCCGCGAACATGGGAGCGTGGCCTGCTGCATTGACGAGGACCCGGATGGACTTCTCCCGCATAATTCGAGCCAGTAGATCAGAATCGGTCGCATCCCCTTCGATGATGGAGAGCTTTCGCCTAAGAGCAGGAGATAGAGAAGAGGGTTCAAATCCCTCTCGGCTTGGGTGCTGTGTATTGTAGAGGATGCGGCTCATTTTATCCCGGCTCCTGACGACAACAGTGACATTCACTGAGGGTCTCTCGAGCAGGCTGCCAAAAATGCGGGAGCCCAGGGACCCCGTAGCGCCGAGGAGAAGAACATTGATGGTGCTTTTGCTTGTGAGATTTGTGGCCATCATTAAAGGGCCCAGACTTGGAATAGCAACGAGTAGAATGACGCTTGCTGCGAGAATTTGGTCGTCCACTGGCACGGGTGGGATATAAATATGTAGACGTACACTGGGAGTCGAGATGCAGCCCGCCCATCAGAGGTTGAATACCCGGCATCGGCAACCCATCCAAAATGTATATAAGTGCCAGTGCCCAAGGGTTCAAGGATGACAGCATGCATATTGCGTCTAGCGATGTTTGCCGGGTTCACTTGAGACAGATTTCGCTCGGGTATGCACAGTGTTCTGGTGAGGCAGGTCTATTCGCAGTCCAGAGGTCGGGTATCCGGGGAGTCTTGGTTAGCTTCGCGGGTATGGTGGTGGGTCCCGGTTCACTCCAGGATACTCGATCTTCGACGTCTGTGTGGAGATATATGTGTGTTGCGCTCTCAAAAGATCGGATGCGGTGGCGATTAAGAGGGCTCGTTCTCGTACGGTCAGTTCAGCGGAAGGCGAGCTCGTGGTCACCGTATTGCTTGATCTGCGTAGTACTCCTTCGGCACGGTCTTCAGCTTGCAGTATCTGGCACGTTCTTCCAGAACTCGGTGCAGGGAAGCCATCAATCAAGCAAGTCGTATCTGCACTCCTAACTGGAGCCTGGGCTACCCGGATTGTTCGAATATCAAGATCAATTCCATTCAGGGTGCCGCAGGTAACTATCCATCAGCCGGAAGCCAAGATAATGACGACAGTTGCAGATCGTCAAAATTGAGATAGTTCAGGAAGTTGACCGGAGTCTCCATTGTAAGCATAGCGGCTTGATGAGAGCCGACTTCCATCGCGCTTGAGTCCATGACTCCAGGTCCTTGTTGCGCGTGATTGAGGCCCAATACCTCTCTGGCAATGATCTGAACCTCGTGCAGAGTCCTGCGGGCTAGTGGCCACACCGGAGCAAAGGGTCGGAGACAGCCAATGCACATACGGATCTGGTCGCGAGCCACGGCCAAGTTTCGCCCCGTCAGAAGAAACTTACACGCAGACAAATGTGCGACGATGACGGAGGAGACCATGCAGACCGTGAACGGCGTATGGTATGCGGGCTTCGTAGACATCGCAAGAAGTCGCACCACACAGTCTATGGATCTGAGACAACGGGCGGTGTGAATCCCCCGGAAAGCTTGCTCGGAACAAGGCGAGACTTCGGGAGGGTCTGCTGAGCAGCTGGATGAATACTCCAGAGGATTGTAAGAGAGCTCCGATAACGCTCTGTGGAATCCCACGGTGGCACTATTACAAGAGGAAAGTCAGTATTGCCATATTCACCCCGGTGAGACCGTGTTGACGTCCATGTATGAAAGGAGATTGTTTCTTCAAATGCTAAGGGAGACCTCACGCGTGAATCGCCATATGTGCTTGGAACATATGTTCGTCAATTTCGCCTCCAGCAGATGCAGTGACTTGCTTCGTTTCCGGGAGCGAGAGCAACCACCCGTCAATGGCAACGTCTACGACCTCAAAGACGCTCAACGAATCCCCCGATCTAGCCACAGTTGCCAGGAATCTGCTTATTGAGGATGCGATCCCACGGACGGCGCCGATAAGATAGGCAAAAGATGGCAAAACGATATCATCAGATGCAAACTCGCGGGTATCGAAATCAGCAAGCGTCCAAGGGGTCGGAATGATCTAGAGAAGCACATAGAGGAGGAAGTGTCAGCAAGCCGTCTAACACAAGAGGAGTGAGAGGAGATGTCAAGGGGAGCTCACCCCCGATTCGTATCCCTCCTCATCACAGGGTAGTTCCGTCGTCATTTCCACCTCGTTGGTTGTAAAAGTCGGAGCATGCCTTATGGCTGCATAGTGGGCGTCAACGATGTAGATCTGCCACCACGTCCTCCTCCAGCTCTCTTCGATGACCGGGTCACCCTCGCCATGGTCCACAGCGAAGTCGGCCTGATTCATGGAAAGTTGAAGGGCGATACGAATCGCAGCGTCCATCATTTCCTGTGCTCGGTCCAGCTCGTCACACCAGTGAAGGGAAATCGACTGCAAGAGATAACATTGTGCCAGGACAGGGCTCGGTGGGGTTTGCGACGACAGTTCGAGGATAGCGTCAGTCGCAATTGCTTTCAGCACGTCGGTGTTGACTGAGTGGGCATACAGTGAGCCGATGAAGCGCATCACGGCGAGCAATGGGTGAAAGTTCAGCTTGGTGGTGCCCATCGTCAACAATCTTTCGAGGTGCGGAAGGGGGACAGCAAGGGGATGGAATTTGTGGAAGTGTCTGTAGTAGAGGTGGACGAGGGCATCGATATTGGGACTGATGAGGTTCGAGCCTATAGTCTCGAGATGCTGTGCTCTCCCTTCTCCTGTATTTCTCTGGTTATTTCCAGACAAGGCCGAGACAATACTGATGCCGGACTCCAGCGCAGTAGCAGGAGAACTAGCTCCCACCAGGTTTCGTCGTGCCGCCAGAGCCGCCCGGGTCAAGCCTCCCCTGCGAGATTTAGTGTAGACGCATTCACTGCCGTCCAAAGAACACCGAGAGCAAGGTCTATTAGCATTGCATTTTACATGTGCGGCGCGGCAGGCCACACACGCCAGGGACACCCGTTTCGTGGGAGCTTTGTGAGGTGGAGAGGGGGTTTGGGCGCAGTCCATCTTCTCTTCCGGGGGGTTTACATGTTTACCAGACAGGAGGTGCGATCCGTTGTGAACTGAGGCTGTCGAATAGAGGCGTCAGCATGGACAAATCGGAAAGATGGCAGATACCGTGATTCCTTCTGTGGTGTCGTGGGTGATGGAAGTCGTCGGGAATCCGATCAGGTGGTTGATTCCCGGTTACCCGGTTGAGGATCCTTCTTACTGAGTTTGCGATTCAACTCCGAAGAGCAACCCCAACGTTCCGTATGCCCAGATCAGCATTGAGATATGTGATGCTCAGCGTGCATTCGTCTTGATATCGTGAATTTCCCATGGAAGGAGCGGCAAAGCATGAGTGGCTATTTCTATCCAAGGTTGAGATACTCCCTCAGATACATTGTTGGTTAGTGGCTCAAGCATCGACAAGGCAGAGACAAAGCCACTGCCTTCTCTAGTGAACCTCTATCATCCTGCTTCTGACTTCATTCTATTCTCCATAAACAATGGTCCTATGAAAGCTCCACAATACAGTAGCACCTGCTGCTTCGAACCCTCACTCATATCGCCAATGAAAGTTGGGATTGGCTCAAGAGACTTTCCTTTGCGCTGTTGACAATCATATATCCATAGTATGAGCGAATCGCTGACATTCCCGGCCCCAAGCTTGCCCGCGCCCGCGCCTGTTCTTCATTCACTGTTGATTTCGGGATCAAAAGCCCTGGTGCCCTGGGCTTGGGCGTTCTCCTCGTCTGTATGCCCGCGAGTTCTTTCCAAGTAGTCTTCAAACTCTTGCGAGATATCCATCACCTGCTCAATATGGCTGTACCCTAGCGACTCGTTCCTGTACTTCGCCACTTGAGTCGCCGTCCAAAGGCAATTGCGAATCTGTCGGCCGTTGAAGCGTCGTCGTGCCATGACCAAAGCCTTACGCCTGAGCTCTTCGTAAAGCATAGGCACTTTCTTCCCGTTCAGGGCCTCGATGAAGTTGCACCAGATCTCGTATCGGTCCTTACTATTTAGAACTGGATAGTGTATGGCGAGCTGAACACGGGATTTGAAGGCTTCGTCGAACGTGCCGACACGGTTGGTCGTGAGAATGAGAATGCCATCGTGGTACTACTCTGGTCAGGAGAAGATGTTCAATGTTGGTGGTCGAATCCATGATCAGCACAGCCCCGGCCGCCTGGGGACAGCCACGCATCGCCCCGAAACGGCTGCAGGCCTTGGCCTGGTGAGCTTTGACTTTTGACTTTTGCACGGCTTTTGCTGTTCGCTCCATTTGATTCAACGAATGTGCCATTTACGCCATTTCAATAGTACACAGGTCTTAATCAAAATAAAAGGGTGGCCCCCAGAATCCTGCACGCAAATCAAGGTATATTGAAGTCGACTATGTCAATACAAACCACAGATCACCTTGCCATCGACGGTTTACAAGGGATAGATCTGAAAACACCAAGAGAGCCTCATCACACAATCAAAGGAAGAGAAAATCTCCCATTCGTGTCCACGCTAATCAACATGCAGGGAGGTAAATCTGTCGAGTATTGCTTGCACTCTGCATTGGTTACCGAGATCGGATAACGGATATTGCACGCCCTAGAGCAGTACCATGTGCACGTGCCCGTGGCAAGCGTCTGGCTGCTGGCACAGGGGAGGTTATAGTCACAACGATTTGACCACGACCTTGGGGGTCTGGGTATGCTACCGTGAAGCTGCCGGAAGTGACTAGCAGAAGCTTCATTATACAACCGTCTCGCGAGGCACCCTCGAAGACGGCGTTCAATGTTGCGTATAACTTGTTTGGCGACTCCAAACTGCTTCCTTTCCGGCGACATAAATCTTCAGTTGCGACGAGAACGAAACAACGTGGTATTTTGGAGAAAACGAGTGTTGCCATGCTAGCCCATTCGTCCAGGCTTTGCTGGCGCTCATAGGATGAGACATCACCAAGCCGCGGTTCTCGTGAAGGAATTAATGGGTCTTGCTGGAAAGCTTGACAAATCAAGCTGCGGACATCACTGACAACGGTTGCTTTTTTGCTCTCGCCTGGGTCCGAGATACACCAAAATATGGGATATGACGATGACTTGAGCAGCGTTGTCACCTCCACAACCATATCCAGGGTGCGTTGTAAAGCCTGCGGTGTGCTTCTGACGATAAGCATCGAGCTTCTGGGTAGCCGGGTCCATTCCTTCAAACGCTTGATTGTCACCATCGTGGCTTGCGGAGAATGTCCTCGGGTGGTTTCGCAGGTCGCAGGGCTTGGATAATTGAGGAGACCTGCACGCGACTGAGTATAGTTTTTGAGTCACCTACATCAAGTTTGACGGCTTTCAGGAGGTCGTAGCTGTTCATGGTATGCTGAACGAGTTGCTGTAGGCTCTGCTCGTGCTTTTGACTCGAGATGGACACCAATTCCAACTGCGGCTGCATGTCCAACAACCGCTGCTCTATCTGTCGTTGACGTACAATGTGCTCTTCCACGACAAATGACTGGCCACGGATCTCGGCACGGCCCGCAGTACTGGCAATCAATTCCACGTTCCTAGCACAAAGTTCGATGTCTGCTACAGTTTCCTGAAAAGGGAGCTGGGAAGGCCGGAAGACGGCTTTCAAGACGCGCCTGGTACGATTCGCAGTGTACCACGTAACGGCTCTCTGGAGGAACAGCATGATATGTGCGTACAACCGAGCCACGGCTTCTTTCATCTAAGGTGTGTTGTAGAGCGACAGTTCCACACGAATACGCGGCAGAACGTCGCCGATGTGGGCTAAGGCCTTTGCTAGTTCTGCCGCGTGTTGTGAATAGTTGGACACACCCTGAGATCGATCAATGCCATTTCTTGTATCCACGCACAGGGGCGTACAGCAAAAATAAATTTAACAGCTCCCCAAGCAAGCCCTGCATGAAGGGGGTCGGCATTGGCGAGGATGTCTAGCACAGCGCCATAACGGGCCATGTTCGCTGCAAAGGCGCCAATCCACCTCTTCGCTCTGGCATGAGGCTCCGACCGATCATCATAGGAATCCCGTGCCCGCTCGACCGTTTTCTTGACGTCTTCGAGCGAGGTCTGGCCACGGGTCCATGCTCTTTCACTCGGTGTTTCAGCCAACGCTCTTTCGAAATACTCGACGGCTCTCGCATACGCGTCTACGGCGATCCTTGTAGAACTATGGTGCTCTGCGAGCCATGTACCCACCAACACCGCAGCGAAGTTCTCACCTTGTATTTTGGCCAGACCACCACCAGGCCGTTATCTCATCCTGAGGTCGGGCCACCGTGAGCATCTCGGCGCACGATCAGGTTGGCGATTCCGCAGGCTTCCCGCTCATGGAGCGAGGCATCTCGACAGACTGGCAACATCTGCAGACACCCAGTCAGGCTGGATGATGGGCAGAACTGGCCTCGACCTTCGAGCCGCTAGCCGCTAACCGCCAGTCGCAGTCCGCTGCATACAGTATTGCATTGAACCAGTGTTACAAGCGAGCGAATTGTTCAAGACTCGCTGTTACCATGCAGGCTTGGCAACTGAAGCCTGAGCAAAAGCCGTTTCCTCTTGAGTCCCACGAATTCTATCTCTCTCTCCTTCACACTAACTAGACCTCGCCCTCCGCCAATTATCACTTCTCATCCCGGATCACAGCCCGTCCGCGTGCTTGTGCCTACCTGATCCAAATGACCTCAAAACAAGGATTGCCACGGTGTGATCGTAACATCGCAAAAGGCTGCATATCGACACTGTGCACAGCAAAAGACGCTCCATAATATGAGCGTTGCCAAGAACGTATAGACTGAGGCGTTGTGTTGAGGGGCAGAGAGATAGACGCTTCCCCTGCCGAGGGATCTCACAACACGCCTATTCTCACGGTTAAACCCCTAATTCTGTTTCAAACGATGCCTCTCACTCCCGAAGACATTGTCAGAAAGTACATTGACGACGGAAGTTCGCTGGAGCGGGTGAACCAGCGCAAATCCAACCTCAAGATCGCCATCGTCGAGCCCAACCCGGCGTGGCCGCAGCGCTTCCTCGACGTCAAAGCCCGGATCGACGCTGCGCTGGGGTCGACGGCGCTCGCAGTCTTTCACGCCGGATCGACCAGCGTGCCCGGCCTGCCGGCCAAGGACGTAATTGACGTGGACCTGGTGGTGCGGGATGTCGAGGACGAGGCCGCGTACGTCGACGCGCTCGGGCGCGCGGGCTTCGTCTTCCTCTTCCGCGAGCCCGCGTGGCACCAACACCGCTTCTTCGTCGACGAGGGAGGCCGCCCACTTGACGACGGATACCCGGTCAACCTGCACGTCTTTGGGCCCGACTGCCCGGAGGTCGAGAGACACCGTATCTTCCGCGAGTGGCTCGTCCGGTCGCCCGACGACCGCCACCTCTATGCCACTGTCAAGCGCGAGTGCGCCACGGCCGCCGAGACGGCCGGTGAGTCCATGCAAGCATACACGGTGCGCAAGGACAAGGTAGTCGGAGAGATTCTGGACCGCGCATTTCGCGATCTGGGCTATATCAAGTAATTTCAATCAATCGATCCTCCTAACTGTACTCATCCATCATCCTTCTTTTAATCGCCCCACAACCCTTTTCTCCTCGCCTCGACACGATATACTTATATCTATCAAATACAGTAGTCAACAGCAGACACTACCAGATACCACCAGACATCAGCATACACTAGTATATACATACCAGCACACATGGGGAATACCCAAAAAGAAAAGGAAAAGGAAAACAAAAAAGACATCAGAGAAAGGCAAAGGAGGACCAAAACCAGAGAGAGAAAGAGAAGAGAGCAAAACAAGGTATATCCTGCGCGCTCAGATATCTCTGTCTCACAAGTAGGTAGATAAGATTGAAAGTATCCATAATCATGGTCATGGTCATAATCGTGACGAGTGCAATATGTTTGTACCTGTACCTACTACCTAGGTGTATATATGTAATATATGGTATGTACGTATATCCAAGCACTTAGGCACAGAATACTACATCATGAATGATGATGATGCTGATGATGATAGATCATTCCACTATCGATGTGGTTGGGACAGAACAATAAAATCAAACATGACCTCCCAATCTCCCTTCCGGACCTGGAAATGCAGCAATTTGCCGATAACGAATGCAATGTGAGAAAACCGCCCCGAGTCTAATGGAATGATCGCTTTCTTTTTTTCGCGGAGCGTCGAACAAACCAAAACTTGAATGGACTTGGTGTCCCGCGACAATTCTTCTTTTTGGCTTGTTCCTTATTCCTGTAGCCAGAAAACGCCGGTCGCTATGCGCCCGCCCCATGCAAGTCGAATAAAAATCCATAACAGCAGAGTGCCATCCTAGCGGTTCCATATTTTGGGGAGAAAAAGTGGACGACAGGATATTCCCAGGAGCTGACTCCTGTTCATTTCCGACGGTGTGGCTTTGTACCCCAATTATATCCAAGGGTGGTATAGCTCCGAGGCGGGATTTCTTGTGCGAACAAAGACCCTCGACTTTGCTCACCAAGTCTCTGCGATGTATTGACCCGAGCTCTTTTTCTCATCCCAGAAGCTCTGTGCCTCCTCGCGATTCAACTTGCCCTTGGCCATTGCCACATCAATCAGCGCGGCCTCGACACCTTCACCCATACCCTTGGAACTGCCACAGACAAAGATCCTCCCGTCCACGGCGTTGATGATAAACCAGACCAAGTCTGCTTGGGCACGGACTTCTTCCTGGACGTAACGGCCTTGTCCCCGTCGAGATTGGACAACTTTCTTCACTTTGTCTTCGTGGACGCCCCAATCACCGGAGTAGAGCTCGTCCACAAGACTATCCCGCACCCCCTGGAGCACCCAGACTTTATTGGCGCAATTGGCCGACTTCAGTCGACGATGGACGAATCCCCGGAATGGGGCGATGCCGACACCGGCCCCAATGAGAAGCATAGGTCCGTCGCTGACAAATTCACGAGCCAGCGGGTTGGCCATGAGGCCTCGGAACATGGGGACCCTGAGGTCCAAGTCGCGAGGGTTCTTTCCTTCCTGCTCTGCCTGGATGACCTGCTTTGCTAGTCGCTCCAAAAATCCCGATCCCACGCCTGTCCGCTTGCCCGTGGCGTAGTCATCTGCTTCGTGGACCGTGACCGCAATTTCGATTAGTCGCCGGCATTGTGTGCCGTCCCGCTGGCGCGAGATGGTCGGATCCTGAGACAAGGAGTAAAATCGAGGCATGAGTTGATTGAGGACAGAGAGCAGATGGTCAAGAGGAGGTCTGGAAGAGGGAAAAGCGCTGAGGAGTTGCGGAAGAGTGATGTATGGTCCCGTTCGGAGGTCGCAGAACGCTGCCTGGCCTTGTGCTGAAGACAGGTACATCAGAATCGTCTTTTCGTTTTCGTCTTCTGCATGCTCAGCCAAGAGCCGGAAGAGCTGTTTGGTGGGCGGATAGCTCTGAATGTCTGAACACCAGGTCAGTAGCTCCCTTCGCGTGGTGACAAGTTCCCGAGCCTTCTCTTCTCCCCAGATCGTTGGCCATCTTCCAGTGGTTGTCTTGAGTAGTATCGGCTTATCGCGCACAAAGCTTGGCACGCCTAACAGATCTAAGATCTGATTGACCATGTCAGGTGGATTGGCGGCGCACACGCCAATAGCGCCTCCTACGACAAAGTCAACATCTCCGCTCTCCTTGGGGTAGTCAGTCACATCAATGTCGAAGTGGTATGTTCTTTTTTCCGCCCCAGGCTTCGTCAACTCGCGGGCGTGGAATAGAGGTGCTGAAAATACCTCGTAGGGAGGGTGCGGGGTGACGAAAGTGGGTGGGTGTTTTAGGACTTCCGGCTTTTGGCTATGGGGCTCTGCATAGGTACGTGCGGGCGAAGTTGACAAGGATTCGAATGACACTGTCTTCGGCGGTACCTCGACGACGCCTGAGAGCTCGCTGTCCAAACTCAGATGGCCCAAGTTGATTTTCAAGCTTTGGAAGGCCGGACTCTGAGGGGCTTTGAGCGGCCGATGACCCGGACGAGGCTTCTTTGTCTTGAGCTCTTGAAGCATGCAACAACCTCCACCACAGCAGGCTTTCTGGATCAGGGCAGTCGAAGCGCCGCGCTCACCCAAAAATCGTCTTGCATCTTCCGAATCTTGAGAGACCAACAACGTCGACGCCCGTCTCTTCCTGCCCTGTGGACTTTGAGGTGGCTGACCGTTCAAATCCTCGAAGGGGACGTCTGAAAGATTCTCGGTCGTCGGGGTCGTGGGTTCGGTGCTTATGCTCGAGGCACTGTCGGAGTAGGAACTCGAGGGGCCATTGGAGGTCAGAGAGGGCGAAAGCTGCGAGGCGGAGATTGAAAGTTTCCTCGTATCCAGAGGCTCTTCGGGAATGGGGTTATTGGGGTGTGAATGGGCTGTGAGAGGCAAAGGGTGCCCCGGGACCATGGTAGTTGACATCTTGGGACGAGCGGCAACACTGTGAAGAGCACCTATCCGACAGATGTGTTTAGTGTTTGTGCAGTGATTGAGAAGAGATTTTGCGTGACAATGTAGGAAGCTTTCCCCTGCTCCATAATAAAAGAGCAGCCCACGCAGAGCGATTAACCCAGAGATTTCGCAGCATTATGCATTGCTGAGTACGGCTGGAAGCGGGTTGTGTGGGCTCAAGAGGCTAAGAGGGTTGGGGAACTTACGGGCAGTTGAGGAGATGATGTAAGGTGCGGAATGAGTCCTCGGGATTGAGTGGCAGGCCAAGAATAGCCCTCGACTTAGAACGCGTCCAGACACTTTGGATCGGAAGAAGCAGCAGCCGTCGACAGGAAGAGAGATATTAATGCGAAAGACTGTTGAACATTTCCGAAAGGCCCCTGCTTGTATGTGCAATGGTAATTCGGTTGAGCAAAAGTTGTCGAAACCGAGAAAACGAGAGAAAAGGCACGCCCAAAGTGGGAGGAAGATGTGGAAAGAAGCTGGAAGGGCGAAAAAGGTGGTGGGATGGGAAAATCGGAGAATCGATGGGAATAATTAATGATGGATGGAATGGGGGGTGAAGGGGGGATGAAGGGATCTTTTTAGATGCTGGCTCTTTTTTTCTTGTCGGCTTTCCTGTGGTGCGCGGGTTCGTGGTTCGTGGTGCTGGGATTCTGGTTATCGGCACGTTACAAAGTACGAAAGTCACAAGGAATTTGTACGAATTAAAGTTGATTCGGTTCACTTGGCCCATTCAGCGTGGATACCGATTTTCCTCTCTTTCTTTCTTTCCTTTCTCTATCGTGGAATGACTTATGGTCAACACTACTACTTGGTAACCCTTTTCCCCTTACAAGATCCCCTTTCCATGCACTCCATCAACTCCACAATCCCAGAATCCGTTGGGCGTGTGATTGCCACCTACAAGTCCAAGTTGACAGGGGCTTGTCCGATGACTTGTCATGCCACAAATCCATTCCCGCAAAAGCGAGACAAGCCGATCTTGAACTTGTTGCCCCGCGCCGATTCCCGGATGTCAACCCATGAATCCATCTTTTTGGTCCCCCAAAACTGGCAATTGGGAACGGCTTCTCCCTTGACAAGTCCAGACCCTCTTTCTCTTGCCGCAACTTGGTAGCGAGTTCCCCTTCTTTGCGACTTCGGAACTAGGGCTATGTTATTACTCGTCCTTGTGCCCCAGTGCTGGATACCCAAGGGACCGCTAATTCTGACAATTGTCCCACCTATCTTATCCACATCTGACAAGCGATTGATACGATTAGATATGATTAATTTCCGTGGCCCTGATTATCGGGCTGCGACGGCCTGCACGGCTTTCGTACTCCGTACAACTTCACTTTCTTTTTCCGGCTCTCCCATCCGGCGTCCGCCGTAGAGCATACATGAGACCATGCAGGCTCGTATCAAGACACTTGGCTTACGTTTCGATGTTTGCAAAGATGGAAGATCGAGATTCGTATGATATCCATCTTTCATAGGTCTGCGGTTGGGCTGAGGGTGATTACTTACTGTACATACTACTCGTCAGTCTTGTCAGTCTGGAGGAGAGGATGCAGAAGCCAGTCCAGTCATTGTCTCGTCTCCATCGGCTCCGATTACGGCGATTCCAAGGAACCCAGTGCGCCAGTTTCTACTCGTAGTTTCCAGGATCCAGGTTTCTGGCACAATCTGCGCTACAATGGCGTTTCCCTGTCTCCCCGTCGTAGTCCCAGTCGTGCCAAACCTCGCCTCCTTGACAGCCCCTCCCTGCTCTGGCTCCTTGTTCTCCAAACTGAGATTGATAATGGCCGCGTCATCTAATCTTATCTTGCTGGAGGATTATCAATCAGATAATTTGCCCTTGGTGGGTGCTTGGTGTCATGGTGTTTCGGTTATGGGCCATACTCTGGGCATTACACCACGGCTGAGCCATCCTGTAATATATCATCCCAACGCCCTTCAGGCTGCCATGCATCTGCTGCCTGACTACCTCGTACGTGTTTGCAGCAAAGCACAAATCAATTACGAGGAAAAGAGTCCTCGCTAGCACGTGGGCCGCCAGAATCCCGGCCATTCCCCGATCCTTCATCAGCAACCGGCGCCGATGCCTGACGAATAGCATTCTCTTGTGTTATGTCCAAGTCCAGGAGAGTTTGGTTTGCCGGAAAAGGAGTCGCTCTGGCGTACGCATCGAGAGTCTCCCTCCCAGCAGCTCTGTCAGGAGCAACGTTTCAAGTGCATCAGCGGCGTCGAAAAGAGTGACGTGGTTTGCTATGGATGTTTCGAGGCTGGGTCTACGGCCGACAATAATATTCAACATGTGCGGCCCATGACTGCTCTTCATATACCTTCCTGCGAGTCCGTGGTTGTGGCTCAACCCACGACTAACACAACAACACCTTACAAAGGCGAGGAGCAATACGTAATTGCGAAAGAGAATGCATTGCATATAATCTGTTGTTTTGTGCCATTAGTACCGCCTGCCACCAGTTACCCGCATGAGCATTGATTCGTTCCTCGCTTTTCCTCAGTTTGCATGAGACGCCCAACCTTTTGTCGTCTTGGAGAACATCAGAACTACCAACTGTCCATAATTCTCAACATCTTATTCAACGACATCGGAAAAAAGAGTGGCCATGCCGGTGTAGACTGCCCGAGATGCAGAAAAAGACAAATCCATGCTTTTTGGAGCCAGAGCCAGCATTGTTCTGCAGACCATTTCACTGCATCCCTCCTTTTCACCATTCGGTTCCTTCACCCACACAATTATAGTCGGGATTTGTAGCCGCCTGTAGCATTTATGGTGTCCTAACGTCGCACTTGGTCTGAATCATACTCAGTTGGCGATGCTTGGGACGCTCTCTCACGGAGCTGATGACGCAAAGCGGGCAGATGCCGTCTTCTGGCATTAATAAACCAGTTGCTTATCTACACAAAATCAAATGTCAGTCTGTGCTCCCTCTACATTCAAGGGGCAATAGTACCTGGGCAATAGAAAGACCTGTGGATTGAGCAAATTGTTGCTTGTCCTCCTCCGTCGGGTACGGATGCTCCAAGTGCGCCAGGAACCATTGTCGCAAGAAGTCTGTAACATGCTTTGGCAAGTTTCCCCTTCGTCTCCTGCCGGGCAGACCGCACCCTTCATTCGATACAGTCGGAGAGACCGGATGGTGGGAGCCGGTCGGCGAAGGGAGATAATCGCCTGCATACGACGAGGGGTATGTGACATTGCCGCGATACTCATACACTGATGGCGGGTATCTTGAATACTCCATCTGCGGAGCGTTCGGTCTATTCGTTTGCGGATAGCTCTGTCCATAACGGTGGGGTGGGTCGTAATACGATGGTGTTTCCGTCTTGTATGAGTAGCCCTCGTGACCAGTGGGCGGTCCACCAGAAGAACCGTATCCGTAGGAACCTGTCGATGGGAAGGACGGGCTGTAAGGGCTCATCCGGTCAAAATTTCGAATGGGAGGTAAACCTGGGGTCGCCCTGGAAGGTGAAAATTGGGTTTGGATGGTACACGGGGGACGCTGTTGAGGACCATATGGACTGATGATGTCGGAGTAGTGGGAAGTCGAATTCCATGATGGGTTCTGTCTGTGATGGCGCGGAGCAGTGTATGCCGAGTCACCACTCTGAGCAGATATGTTGTCAAAGGACTCAATCCCGTTTCCATTCTGCGATCGTTCAGGCGAAGGGGGCTCAATTTTTAATGGCCTGGCTGCCGGTTGGAAGGTTCTCCTCGTCATATTGTCTCCTTGAGTAACGGATATAGATTCGCTGGCTGTTATAGGGTCGATTGACGGTTCAACGTTGGATCCCAGGAGCTAATCGGCATCAGCACAATCTTTGTTACAGGTGTCGTATCCAGCTCACCTCGCGAAATGGCGGCAACTGTTGTTGTTGCTGTTGTGAAAGAAGAATTTTGGATTCCCCGATGTGGTGATTCGAGCGCGGTATCCTGGTTGCCCCAAAGTCAGAAGGACAGACGTAAGAAGCGTAGGGATCCATGAAAGCAAAAAAAGAGGGAGAAAGACATAAAACTTGAACGAGACACGAGCGATCCTTGTGTTGAAGAGTGAGGATATGTGGCAGTGAACTATGTCAGACCAGGATATCCTGCTTCGCATCCACGGGCTTATGTGCTACCAGAAGGCCCGTCAAAGGAGGACGGTGAACGGGGAAAGGTGGTGCATTACCGAGATGCCAGTGCTGCAGACCTCAGAAGATCAGTGTCAAATGTATCCATGACAGCGATGACACGGCCTTGTTGGGAAGAGTAAGTGGGATTGCTGCGCAACGTAGGGAAATGAATTTCAGAACCGTGGACATTGAGAACACACTTACCAGGCAAATGAGTCAAGCGAAGAGATGAGCAGTCGATATGATGGTAGACCTCGTGTCTATTTGAGAGAATATCGGTCTGGGAGCAGTTCACGCTGTGTGAAGGCTTCAGATGTGGATTCGCTATCCGCGAGTGAAATGGAATGAGAGTCGAGGTCGACTTCTCAGAATTGATGGATCCTCTTCGAAATATAGTAACAGCATTTTCGTCCTGGGGACGCCTATGTCCTCTTGGGCGAGCAGGTGTAGTAGTGGCGGCATGGTGGAGCAGAGATGGCTAGTCTTAGAAAGGTGGTCTGGAGGTAGATGGTATGCATGGGTGTACAGTTTCCCAGGGAGGGTCCGTGGTGGAACAGTGAAGAGGGCAGCACGGAGTGACCAGGGTCATGGAGAGTAGCAAGTCTCCATGAGGGAGGTCCCAGATCCCGGCCCCAGCAGGATTTTTGTCGATCTGGCAGATGGAAAAGAGACACTGGGGTTTGATTGAGATGCAGACGGACTTGCTGCGGATGGTGTGATTTGCACATGGCGCACAAGGACGAATCAAATTTCCGCTCTCACCGAGAAGCAGAGTATTTGTTGGTGGTGGTGGTGGTGGTCTCGGACGAGTCCACTTGGCCATATCGACCAGATGGTTCTGTGGCTAGGTCAACGCGAAAAGATGTAGGGGACGAGCTCTCGGTCAGGAGATAGGGTTGGCTGACCCTGTGAACGGGAGTATGTGACGCACAGGAAGAGGAAAGGCAACGCAAGGGGGCTGAAGCGACTGAGGGACGCACATGGTAGGGTGTGGTGGATTGAGGAGAGTATCTTGGTTGCGAGCATTGAGCTGAACAGGGGGAACAAAACTGACTGATTTGAACGAAAAGAGCCGCTATTGGTCGTACTCCTCATGAGGGAATGGAAGAGCAGTATCAGAAAGCAAATGGGCGGGGCAGCAGTTGGGTGACAGGATGAGGCCGTTCATGTTAGATGGTACTTGGGGGTCTTGAGCAAAGAAGGAGCAAGGGGCCGCATTCGGGAGAGCAGGACGCCATGGATCGGGCGTCGTCAAAGGAGCTGCATGTGGGAAGGGAGACAGCGGGCTTTTCAAGACTCAACCTGATGACTATAAGTTCTCCTTCTCTTTTGTGAGGTTCAATGGTGGACGTATTGCGTGACTTGAAAGTTGCTCTTCTGAGTGAGGATTTGTACAGGAATTGCATTTGGTTGTAGGAGTGGCCTTTTCATGAGACAGGGAGGCTGACGATGGTCTGTGTCTGTGGCTAGACGTTGCAGGACTTGGGAGCTGTTGTTGCATTCCCTCACCGATAGTGCAAGCAGTGTACCTGGGCAGGCGTTACAAGACAAGCAAGACAAGGCACACCAGGTAAGGTAAGGAAAGTCAATGTTGAGGTCAGAAGTTGGACAGGGTTCTAGGATGGCAAGGATGCTCAGGGTGCAGCCATTGACTGGCGGCGCGGGAGGTGAATGGCTGCATTGGCGAGTGGCCCTAATCCCATTTTGTCTGTCACCATCGTGAACGGCGTTCATTTCACACCCCTTCGCTACCACAAGCTCGCTAGACAGAAGGCTCCATATTTCTTACCTAGGAACCAGCCCTAGGCTATTACCTTTGCGTACAAGATCTCTTCCCCATCGCCACCGTTTCTTGCGTCTGTTGGCGTCACACTACGGAAGGACCAAAAAAAGCTGCCTCATCACTGCTGCGCTCTTATCACATCCTGCCGACCGCAGCTGTCAGCTGTTTGGCCCTCAACCTCCTTACTTCGAGACAACAGGTGGTAGCAAGCTAAGTTGAGGACGACCTCTTTGATGTCCAAGCTCCTTCAATGGCTGACGGCTTGCATGCAGTCCCAAATCGCAGTAAATGTCGCCTCCCGCATCTGACCACATTCCCGGGTCTTCCCCCCTCACTCTGCCAGGGTTGCCATTGTCTTCCACCTCTCAGGAACAGCAGTTTTCCCGCTCGCGGGTGTCACATTTCGGGGCTTTTGTGTTACGCTGCCAGTCTTTCCTTAGATTTGAATCGATGTTACTGCGCGATCCGCACCGAGATTTGGGTCATGCTTGGTGGCACATACTCACGGTTGTGCAACTCGTTCATCTGAGCTGTCTCCCCCAGCTCGCTCAGAACACTCAGCTCTGGACGTCACCCAATGTTAATCCACTCGAGCCTCCGATGAGTGGATTCCGCCAGGATCTGCCGCACAGAATCTGACTCGTCAACCGTTTGCGCCTGAGTCTTTTTGACCGCCTCGTCGTCTCCTCTGTGCAGGGCCCATCTCGGTCGAATCATGCACAAGTGCTAACGCAACCACTTTCCATGTATGATACACGTCAAAAACGCAATCACCAATAGTGACCCGGCAAATGGGCCTCTATGTTGGCCTGTGTCTCCCTCACAGAGCTGGGAGTCTGGGAACTGAGTGTGACCATGCCCGGTAGATCACTCGGAGACACGCTTTCCCCAGCCTGCGAAAGTTTGTTCAAAATAGGCCCCCTCGGAAAGTTCAAGAGAGGTGGGCATAGATCTCCAGGTCGCAGCAGCTGCCATACGCAGTGAAAGCAGATGTCGGACACGTGGCGTTGGTCAATCACGCCCTGTTCGTTCGGAAGCATATCAGTTGGCAACATCTTCCATAAAGGCTCTCTGCATCAATGTTGTACGTCAACACTTTAAAATTGCCTGGCATGCTGTCAAGTGCCCTAGGTCAGGTTGCTTCGCCCTAGTCCCCTCGAAACCGGAGAGGAGAAACTTTGCCTGGCCCTGCGGTAAATGCATAGGGGATTCGCGGCTCGTATGAGTGCTCTGGTGTCGAGTATTGGATAAGAGCACTGTTTGACTGCGCGTTGACAGCTTCCTAGGGAAAGTCTATATTGCAGAGGAGCCAACTAGGCTCCATCTCCATCTCCACGTATCGTTTCTCGCATTTCCACCAGCTGAGGCTTACACTCCCTGCGGTTCAATAGTGCGATCTTTTACAAGGACGGATCAACCGGGGCAATGCAAGGTTCTCTCCTTCGCGTCGATCGGTGAGTCTGGACTCGCCAGATATGGGAACGAGGCCCGAGTGCTCCTCCTGGGTGGGGAAGGGGTTTACTGTACCTCGTACTGGCTAGTATGTGCCAACGCCGCCACCAACTCATGCTTTCGTGGAGTCGTTGCCCCGAACAGACCATGGCTGTGCTAGCTGGAACCTACATGCGACTGCAACTAATCCCGAGTTGGACTTGGCTGGCACCTGGTCAGTGCGCATGAGGGCGATGAACTCAGTCATCTGGCAGTTCTACTGGGATCGACCGCATGCCGCAAAGTGAGGCTTTGGACTTGGCGATCTCATGGACATGCAGCGAACGTGTCATTTTTTGGGGTCTCACCAATAGCGAAAGATGCCGTGCGACACCGAAAGCGCCACACGGCCAATGTCAATTAGTGGAGTCCAGATCACAATTCATCCTTGGCCAGGATGGGAGGTTTGGACTTCGTGTTGGCGCGCAAATGTGTCCACTCGGAGGAAAGGCGCTATGATGGGCCTTTTTGTTTTCTTTTCGCTTGTTGGCCGGACTCTGCTTTTCAAGGTACGAGGAGTTTCCCCCGTCATTGCACATACCCTGCTGGTTTTAGCGCTTAGATCGACCTGCTTACCCACATATGTACATCAGACACACATTGCAAGGGATAGGGGAGAGACGGACAAGGATCGCTGAAACTCATCGGATCGCCGTGTAGCTCTCACAGAGCAACTTTGGCCATGCATGCACCTGTCCACTCGCCGTACCACGCGACGATTGACTGACTGCATTTTTCTGCACGGTGCTTTGGAACTTGTCTGTCAATCAACCTTGTCTGATGCACCGGTCCAGGAACACTTGACTTGACTGAACTTTGACTGCCGTTGAGCTCATCCCCCTTCCGATCGACCGACCAACCTACCGACCGTGTTTCCGTCTTGTTTTGCCATGACAGGACAGGACAAGACAGGCGAGGACAGGTGATTGATGAACTTTTTTTTTGACTGATATCTCCGCCGATTACCTCTGTGATTGACGGACGGATGGCTTTTATGGAACTTTCGGGCTTTCGAGACAAGGATAGAGGGAGAAAGCGAGAGGGAGAGCGAGGGAGACAGAGAAAGGAAGACTACATTTACAAACATCACAAGAGAAAGAAAAGGGAGGCGGGGGGAATAAGGCCGCTGGGTTTGAGGAGGGCTGGTCCGGGTAGGCAGGTACTGGGTTGATGATAAGGATATATGTATGCCTGTTTGTACCCATGATGGGTACATCTGTAGGATCACATATAGGGTATCCCTTCCGGAATTGCTTAGGTTGCCCTGCTTTGCTCTGCTTTGCTCTATGCCCCAGGTCGGGACTGGGGGCCACGGTCCACGATCCACGCGTCGCAAAGCGACAACTAGACTTGCAAGGACAGACGGTATACCCGGTTCAGTGGGCTGACTTGGGGGAAAGGTGAGCATTTGAAAGGATGTGAACGTATCTGTGCAGCTGTGCATCTCTTGTCGTATTGTATATACAAATATAGTATGTATGTTCATGCGTGTCAATCATCGGGTCTGGGGGACTGTCAGCCCATATCCTGTTTGCTCTAGACTGCCCTAGACTGGGTATCAGCCTCGATACATTAGGTTCGCAACCTTCAGAGCTTCCACTGCTCTGCGCTGCAGTATTTCCTTCTTGCCCTCCACACCCGTGGTTGAGGATATGCGCCAATCGGCCATCCTTTGCTCTCTGGGCATCCAAAATGGCTTGTACGGCGGCTCAGACTTGAGGAACATTATTCTCCTCAGCAGCTCTGAATCTCCTTTCTCCTCGTGACTAACAATATCGCCGTCAGGGGATACCGAACCTCTCGACTGTAACGCTGCGAGCTCATCGTCTTCACCCTCTTGGTATTTTGTAGCTGTAACATCCAACCCGGCAAGAAGTCTCTTTTCCTCTTGTTCGTCAATTTTGGTCCAAACGGCAATCTGATCTTGACGTGTTTGGCGAAATGTCTCATTCCAGAGCAATAGGTTTGCAACATTCTCCCCTTCTACCTGTTTGACTTGTAACAGGATCCACTTCAACAGTGTTGCCGACGTGCCTTGATCACCATATCGTGTGACGCCGACGTGCCACAACGCTCGACTGATGGCTGGCGAGACAGGTGCTCCATAGCGGCGCAGGAACAGATAGCACCAGTAGACTCTGCGGAGTGCAGCCCGGGGGGTGGCGACATTCGAAGTTGCAAATGAGAGGGCAAGATGACCTATCAGATCAATTACTTCATCTCTGCTGGGTAAGCTCCAATCGCTCGACGCATCTTCTGGTTTTGAAGACGAGACTGTTTTACTTCCCACTGGAGTGCTGAGATTCGCAAACGTACCAGTTCGAAGGGATGGCCTTGGAACAAGAAGGTGAGGTGTCCTTAACGCTAACTTGAACAGCGGATTGGTCTCCAGGAGGTGGCAGACAAAGCCAAACGATGCTGTGCTTTTGTGTATCATCCTCCGTGATAAGATCTTGAAGGCTGAAAGATCTTTGTTTGAACTCTCGATCAGCTCTGCCAATGCCTCGTGGCCTGCAAGGTGAGCATTCTGGATGCGTTTATCGATCAAGCTTGGAGATAAGCCCGGTTTCAATATCGACTGGCCAGTGCATTTACTGTCCAACGCAGGTAGCAGTTCCTCTGCTCTGCTCGATAGTCTCGCAAGATTTCGAAGGAGGATGTGGTTGTTCGGCAGAGCCATACAAGCAGGATCAAGAACAGCGCGATCCAGGAAGTCTTCAGTAAACTCTGGTATCGACCGCAGCAGGTTTTCAAAGAGGTCGAGAAACCGCATCCCGTCCTCTATTTTCACGGATTGTTGACGATCTGAAGAGAGATGCATTGCAGTCCAGGCAAATGCCAACAGACGTTGATCTTGTAGTAGGGAGCTTCTCGTAGATTGCGCAGAAGCCCACGCTTCCTCTGTCAGAGAGACATTATAACCTGGTGATCCAAGAATGGCCAGCGTACCACACCAGTGGTGCCATAGGTACTTGTACAGCATCGTGCGGGATTCCATCGACATGGTCAGCAACTTCTCCGTTATATCAACCAGGGCGAGCTGTAAAACCTCCGAGTCGGCCTCTGCCAGCCTTTCGGCGAGTATTCGTCCTACTTTCTCGTGAAGATTGTGTTGACAGGCATAATGGAGCTGTTTCAGCGTAATCCGACGAATGACGGGAATGTCAGACTTCGGTGCCCATGGGAGGAGACGCCACAATAACTTCCGGCACCAGCCACGGTAGTATCTCAGTGTCGCAAACTTCGAGAAGAGTCCGGCCAGAAAGGGCGGCCCAAGGTCGGTAATGCGCAAAATTGTAGAGCGATCGAGCGATTCCAGAATTCCGTAGATCAGGTACATTTGAGCATTGGCCTTCACCTTTTTCTTCTTGCCGTGGGTGTCGGTTAGCCGCACCTCCGTTAGACTGACCAACTCGCTAATGACCTCCTTCAGATCATTTACGTTGAGTAGGCCTAGTTCAGTAGCAGAACAAAGAGCATCATGCAAGACTCCCCAGGAGGTCGCGTCCCAAGTACGACCGAGAAGGCCGCGCATTAATTCAAGGATATATGATGTTCCCGGTGGATGAAATATTGGGTCGCATATGTACGATGCGATCTCGTGTATCTGGAATTCCGCCTCGAGGATATGTTTCGGTATCGCAGCTCGAACATGACGATTTTCACGCAGATTGACTCCTCCATCCTGAACCCAGTCTTTAATTTCGACTAGGGTTTTGCAGTGGGACAGTTGATTCGTCTCGTTTTCAGATGTTTTCCTCGACTTTGATATTGTCTCTTCTGGTTGGCGTGCGATAATCGCGGGCTTTGTGAGGGCGGGCGAGCTTTCAAAGGGAAAAAGCCATGACGGTAGGACTCGCGGAGAAGCTACAGGTCACACAGTAAGATTAGTTTCTTCGAGCGATTTGCCTCATGAGGTGCATACCTGAGTCTGCGGCCTCTCCATGCTGGGGAGACTGCCACCAAGCTAGCTTGTTCGCAGAGCTTCCGAGGACAATTGAAGGATCAGCTGCGATACCCCCGGGGCTGGCATATGCCAGACTTGTATTTTTGCGTCTCGCAGCGCGCCGCTGTGCCTCCAGGGGACCAGGCACGCTGCTGCCATACCGCTTGTGGTGACCGAACCGATTGAAGGTGTCTGTCAAGAGTGCGTCGGATATCCACACAAACCTCGGAGTTTGGTTCGAGATGCAGCTCGCTGCAGAAAGACTTTTAGTCATAACATTAGGGCGATGGCAAACAACACCGCAGCACGCGACTGAGGTTGAGCGGTGGTGATAGTCTGTGGAAGATCATGTCAATTAAGCACGAGTCGACGAGGCTTTGCCGAACGGAAGCGGAAAATAGTTGCTCATATCGTGCTAATGCTGCACCGTAGGTACTACGAACGACCTGCTCCTCCGTAGCTGCACATTCACGTGACATTCTGACATTCACATATTGCAGTCATTCCATTGGACCTCTGCACTTTATTTCAATAAATCATCAACACCATAGGACTATTCACGATGCAGGCATGTTGGAAAGGTTAATAACACTTTGAAATTCCCTATGACCGACCATACCTAATCACCTACCCATTCCCACCCATGTAAAACACCGTTTCCCACTATTCCTCCAGCCACCAGATGATCCGTCTCCTCTATAAGCCCCCTATTTTACTCCAGCCAAATATGTACTCATCCAAGACCTCCTCCCGGGTATCTCTGTATTTTGTCGTAGCGCCATATTCCTGGCAAATCTTTGCTGGTGATTATTCGTCCCTAAATGTCAGTAAACTCGTTCCCTGTCATTCATTAGTGCGCCAATGTCAATGCAATACTGCCCTGCTGCCAATAATCCCCCTAGCTCTGTGTCTAGAATACTTCACGTCCTCGAATCCGGAAAGGCGTCGTAACTGGCGTAGATGTGGTGGTAGACGTCATAGTGGTGGTCTCGGTGACAGATTGTGTGGTTGTCACAAATGCTGTCGAAATGCCGGCTGGAAAACCATCAGCCAGGGCTAAGCTTGTCGAGATAGCGATATTCATGTTATCGCCTGTATCGGCAGGAGCGGGAGTCGCTATTGTCGTGAGAGTGGTGCCTGGAAGGCCTGCGACTTGCGAAAAGGCCGAAGATGCACTGGTAGGAGTGGGCGTGTCCGTGGTCGTAGGAGTTACGCTTGAGAATAGCGGGCCAGTATTCCTTGGAGTCACAGCGGCGTACAAGGTAATGGTCCTCATACCATTTCTGAATGGCCTCGGACCTCCATCAGGACAAGGGTCGACGTATATCGATCTCCCGGCAGACACCATTGACTGCAAGCTTGGGTCTGCCGACAAAAACGTGGATGTGACATCCGGGGCGCTGCTTAGAGCGACTAAATTCGTCGGTACACCATTGGGTCCCGTCACGGTGATGGTAACCCACTCGGTGACTGTGGTAGTTGCTAGCCCGCCATTCGATCCCATGGTCGAAGTGAACTGGCCGAAGGATGTCACAGTAGGTGAGATCGGAGGTAGATCAGAGGTTGACAGGCCAGTTGAGGGGGAGGAGGTCGTGGTTGTGGTCGTCGTGGTCGTCGTGGAGGAAGAGACACTTGTAGCCACTGCATCGATTGTATTTGGAGTCGATATGCTGGATGTTTCGGTCGTGGTTGACATGGTAGATTCTGTGGTTGTCGTCGTAGCATCTGAAGAAGAGGTAGTCGTGGTAGATGTGGAGCTTGAAACTGGTATTTGGTTTGCTGGGTCCGGTGAGTGCGAGTTAAGAGGACAGAGGATTTGTTCAGCCAAGCCAGGGCCAGATGTGATAGGATTACAACCAGGCAAAGCTGAAATCATTCCGTGCACCGGCTCGTCAAACACTGATGGCTGTTCGAGGCAGTCACGTGGGAAGTTGGTATCGTCGCTGGGAGCGATGTGAGAGCACGCGCTCACCACCCCGCCGTTGTCTGTGTAGAGACAGTCTTGGACTGCACCATCTAGTATGTCCATGGTCCAGCCGTTCAAGAAATCGCCATGGAAGCCGTAACCAGTATCATCACCATTGGAGAAGACAAATTTGCCACCGCCCGATTGGTCAACCGCGTTTGTCCAGTAAAGAACCCTGTATTTGAAGTAAGCTTCGGACCATCGCGGTACTGGGAGAGTGCTAACTCGAAAAATAGGCCAGGAATAGGAACCGGATGGGAAGGAGGGCAGACACCGTAGTCGATGCCTGACAAGTATGCGACGTGGGCGCTGTTTTCGAGATAAAGATTCACTCCATCCCAGCAGGACTGAAAGTTGATCTGAGCTCGCATGCCATTGACACAGTCGGATCGAAACATATAGTGTTCTTCTGGAATATCGTTAGCTTCGTTAATGCAGCGGAAACTTACCCTGTCCAGAGGTTAGCAGCTGATGCTTTACGGTTATGCAGGGAAATACGAACCTATCGGCCACAGGCCTGGTATCCATGTATGTCAAGGTCGTATTGTCGTAGGATCGCTGTCGAGTGTCGCCCGTGATCATCTTGAATCCGGGAGGGAATGGGACCGTGTTGGAAGAGTTGCCCCCGCGACCTCATTGAATAATCAGTAATCAAACGATTTGGAGGTGGATGCTCTGCGTACCGACGTAATATACTGTCATTCCGTAGTTGGGCACTTCCTCGAACGAGCCGTTTGCGTGAGCAAAGTATAGTTGTGGGGTCCAATAGGCCGATTTGTCCTCCTGGACTTCGCATGTCGAACAGGTCGAGGTTTGGAGAGAATCGAAGGTGGAGAATTGGTTGACATCTGGGCAGTCAGCATAATGGTCGACCTTGGAGCTCACTGTACTGACTGCTACCGCCTGCAAACTTATGCACATGTCCAGACACATCGCCCGGGTTAAGAATGGGATCCACTCGAGAAGTCTGAGAAACGCTGCAGGCCATGCGCCAGTAGGCATGTGAGAGGCTGGGTAGCAATGCGAGGGGCCATAGGGACTGTGAAAAGTCCAAGAACTTCATATTAGAAGAGTAAAGCTGAGCGGAAATTTAGACGTTGATTCAAATGGACAGAAGAGGAAGAAGTTATGTCCACACAGCAGAGGTGAGCAGCGTCCATATACAATGAACAGAAGAGCCTCTCTGATATCTCCGTAAACAAGCAATAATGACGACGATGTTCAGCAGCACGCTTCGCTCCATATGCACCTAGGCCGGCAACAGACTTACCTGGTGGGGAAAACAATGCCAGGATATTCACGAGGCCTTTTGCCTTTGAACTCTAATTCCAAAACAACCTAACCAACAACAGCAAATGTGGCAGCAGTTGTACGTGAGTAGAGCCTGGATTCCCCGTTGCTGCCGAGGACTGGCTTCCTAGTCGGTGGCAGAGTTGAGCAGTAAGCAGTTATAATCCCCGGCATCTTCAGAGTCAGAGTTCAGGACTCGTAATGACGTTGACAGCAATAGAAGCAAAGAAGATATGATGAACATGCCAAACGCAGGGGATCGACGTGCCAGGTTGGCTTGTTCATGCCCATATCTAACAGGTATTTATGTCGCAAGATTGACAGACCTCGATCCGGCCTTTATGAGCGCACGAGACACCCCGGGTTGGAGCTGCAACTGAGGTAAGTCCTTGACAAAAGACTGGAGGCGTACGTGGACACGGAATCTTGGTTGAACGAAGCAAGAAATCAAGGAGGAGCAACTAGCGCTGCTGGTGGATTTGGACCCCTTCACCTCGTGCTCGCGTGGAGCTTGCGATGTGGAGTATGGGTGTCGACACTGGGTTACCTCGATGGGAAGAAAGACCTTCAGATTGCTTGGTCGCTGGGGCGACAATCGAGGAGAGTCGTCGCCTCTAGAGAGGAGCAAGTGTTTGTTGACAACCTGGCGGCAGCTGAAGAAAAGACTTGAAGTGGCGTTGAACTAAAGTCGGAGGGAGTCCGATGAACCATTCGTGAACCCAAACCTTGGTACAAGATTCGCTTCATGATTGGCTCCGATCAACTCAACCAATTTCCCCAGATCTCGGCTAATTGGGCGAGCAGGAGAATCGTCTTGTCGTCTCAAATCAACGCGCGAATTTGGCGAACTGTCGCAATTGCGATCGCCTTGTGGGAAGCGGAGGGTCCAATCTCTTCGGCTATCACGTCCCCTCTCGCTAGTGAACAAGCAGAAGATCGAGAATGTAGTGAAGACGTCAAGGTGGGGATGGCATGGACCCAAAAGTAGGTACGGAGTATATATCCATTATTGTCTATCCAAAACTGCGCAAGCTGACGTGGAAGGCGTCTCCCTTCTTTCTGGGGAGAGCAACTCTTGTAATCGGGTCCATCGCGTCGACAACTGCAGGGTCACCAGGATTATTCCTCACACTCTTAACTTCTTCGTTTACCGGCCAGCCAAAGATGCCAGTGAAGCTAAGCACCTTGGCTCCAGGGGCGTTATCATCTGGAAGCGTTTCGACAACTGATGTCCAAGTTAGTCGACCAGGGGAGTCCGTTCCACTCTTGACAATAATACTCACCCCAACCGCTTGCGTATCCACTGCAGGCAGTTTTGGTTGTGTAGAATTTTGCAAGGTGGAGGAACGAGTCCTCCAATGCCGATTTCTGCTCTTGACTTGCATCCTCTGGCACCCTGAAGGATTCTACCGCAGTGACAGACGCTTGATAGACACTCGTAGCATCAGAGGTGAAGTTTACGTGCGCTGGCCACTTTCAGCCCTCTTCCCGGCAAGAATAAAGTAGCATCTTGGACGAACTCACTGACAACTGGAGGTCCATTGTCGAAGGTGATCACATTGACCAGGTTTTCTTGCATAGCCGCAAAGTTTTGGCTGTTGACCAGGTCTTGGTGGTGTTTGATGTCCTCCCAGTCTTTCACAGGATTAGCGGCTCCATCTAGACTGCGGAGCAGCTGGACAAGGGGTGAATGGAAAGTTGATTTTCACCACAGCTTACCAACCACAACGACGAGGGCACTTGGATCTTCGTCTTGAATACCCTTGACATAAAATTAGGACGTTGGTCATGCTCCAAGTGCCATTCTTACCCAAAAACCACGAAGAAATCCCGGCTGTTGCTTCACTATGTCCAAAGTCTTCTGGAGGAATTGGGCAGCCGAGGAGCCAGCCTTCCTGGGGTCTTGTCCAGCGATCAGAGAGAACTGCGCAATTTCCGTTGCAATCGGCATGGTGGTGTTATTTGGCCAAAGACTGTGTCGATGCAGACTCGATAACCAGCTTTGTCTTTTCCGTTTTCCTGCAATATGTTGAAGCTGATCAAAGCAGTCCATTGTGTCGAATATATGTGTGGCACCAAGGCTGTAGCGGACCGCTCTCCGCTGGCCTTGCTTACCTTTTGACAAATCCTTGGGGCCAAGTGATTGAATGCGTACTCGTACTTGTTAGAGGACTTTGGGGACATTGAACATTTGAGGACGTCAACCCAGCACCGTTGGCTCCAACGTGTGCAGTCTTCCAACCCATCGGCCTAATCCTCCATCATTTATCAGTGTTGCACGCTTCTGCAATCAGCTCAAGCCCAAATGTGGTCATCCATGCATCTTTCAATCCTGCTGAGGCTTGTTGTTTCTCGGCAAAGCTTTAGCCAGCATTTTCGTTTCCGGCTCTTTTCGCAGCGGCTGAGTCAGCTCTCGCTCTACCCACAGCATGACCGTCGAAGAGCTAGCAACCAGCTAGTAGTGGCGAGTCAGCATTGCCGCCTATACGACGCTTGATGTCGGGGGGAAGCGGGGACTAGTATGACGGGTGATAGGAGGACAGGAGAGCGACACCTCTAGGATAATGTGACAGAAAGCCCAAGAGATGGATTCCGTCCGGGTGGCCTGTTTGCCTTTGAATCATGATGCTAATAAGGGCCAATGGTGGTGCCGATAGAGGCAATGGAGCCAATAGAGCCCGACACCAAAACGACCAAGTCTGCTGAGCAAAGACAAAGTCGCACGTGCCTCCACTTCCAGTCAGCCAATCCTTTGCGCCGCCCAACGACATCAAGCCATCGCGTCGAACTCATCAACCCTTTCCCGATATCTTACCTCTGCCCGTGAAACTCGCCTCAATATCCTTTTCTAACACCTGGCTCTCCTCAAGTGCTTTCTCCCGCCGACGGCGAGGGTTGATCGAGTCCCAGTCCTCTGGACAACGAGCGCAACGTCGATCTCGGCCTGCCTTGAGTTATTCTCCATCTTACCCCGCGGATCCCCTTGGCAGATCTCGCGGTGCTTCGCAATATAACGTGCCATTTTCGATCCTGCTGCATTTCTCACCCTGAGCGATATGGATACCTCACCTCCGTCCGACGGTCGCGGTGCAGCCGACGAGAAGCAAAAGCCTGCCGGTCAAAATAGGGTGCGCCGACGAAACCGAATGATCACGTCGTGCCTTGAATGTCGCCGGAGAAAGCTAAAGTGTGACAAGCTGCATCCTTGTACTAATTGCAGCAAGTTCTCGCGCGACTGTCTCTTTCTAGCGCCGGCTCTTGATTCGGTCTCGCAGCAACGTCTCAACGAGATCAAGGAGAAGATGGGATCTCTGGAACGAGTGCTTGAGCAGGACGTCGCGCGCAAGGAAGGGAGGGTCGCCACGAGCTCGTCTCAAAGTTCAGAACGGAGAACCTCAGCCGACCTTCCTGGAGGCGAGGACAGCAGCTCTGACAATGAAGCTGCCGTCCCGGACGACGAAAAAGGCCTTGAGCCAACCCCGCTAGCAGTCATTGATGCTGCTTACGAGGACGATGCTAATGATGATGTCCTGGATCTGGGGATCCGAATTGGAAAAATGCGGTAAATTCTCATCTGCAGCATGATCGTTGAGGGATTAGACGGGCTGACCAACATCAAGGCTAACGGAGAGATTGGGTGGCTTTTTCCGACCCAGACTACATGAAGAGGTAGGTGCAACAATGGCGCGCGTACAAGTCTCTGCGATTGACATAGCCTTCAGATGGACATCACCCTCTCAGAACCTACCAGTGATCGTCGCACACCCAACGAGAAGCTCTCTGCCATGCCTCAACTCCCGGACCACGACAGTGACTTCCTGGCTCCCGGGCCTTCGTACATTGCCCCAGGCTCTGGGTTCCTGTTTGGGGATGTTGGCAGCAAGAGGTCCTTGATCAACTTCTTACCGGCAAAAGCTGCGGCCGACATTCTGGTGCGCAACTATTTTGACAACGTGCACTTTATTGCTCGTGTCGTTCATTGGCCAAGCTTCCAGCTGCACTACGACAACTTCTGGACGGCGGTACTCGCCGGTCTCGAACCCCCTGCGTGGCAACAGTCTATCGTCCTCTCGGTCCTCTTCTCGGCTGTGGCGAGCATGCCTGAGTCAGAGGTCACAGCTATTTTTGCCCGCCCCAAGAGCACGATACTCGGTAATTTCCAGACCGGCACTGAGGTGGCCCTGAGCAAAGCACAGGTTCTAAGAGCGACTAAAATAGAAACCTTGCAGGCGCTCGTGGTCTACCTTATTCCCATGTGTCGAGACCAGCTCTCCCGTGCTCACTCGGTGATTGTCGGTATGGCTGTTCGTCTCGCGGAATGTATGGGTCTGCATCGCGATCCGGAGGCAATTTATGGCCTGTCGCCAGTCGAGTGTCATGTCCGACGCATCATATGGTTTCAACTTTGCTTCCTGGATTTCCGCACATGCGAGTCTCAAGGGCCGCGACCGGGCATTAAGCGAGAAGACTATGATACGAAGTTTCCACTCAACATCAATGATGCAGATCTCCTCGTTGCGAGACCTCAGGAGGCCAAGGACAAGTGGACAGACATGACCATGTCACGCATACACTTTGAATGCACCGAAATGCAGCGAGTGGTATGGTACGATCGCATTCGTATCGAAAAGAAAAGGGCGTCATTGACTCACGTCCTGAGCAAAGTGGAATCTTTCCGCAAAGCTATGGAGGCCAAATACAACCCCATTTTAAATACCGAAGTGCCCATTCAGAGATACGCCCAGTTGCTGATGAATCTTATGGTTCAGCGGATGTATGTTATGATATTGCATCGGTACCTGAACAACTCACGCAACAAAGTGCCCGAGAGGCTCGCGAATCTCACGATGCAGAGCGGACTGCTCGCCATGGAGAATGCTGTCGCGATGGAACGAATGCCAGAACTCAGGAAATGGAAGTGGTACAACGGGGCATACCAGCAGTGGCATATCGCCTTCTTGCTATTATCAGTGATTTATGAACAGCCCACACTTCGAGATGCCGAACGGATATGGAATGTGATCGACTTCGTCTTTGAACCGGATCTCTCTCTGTCCCGGACTCAACGAGCCAGAGCCATCATTGCAGCAGTTAGAGATCGAACAGCCGTATATCGAGATCTTCGCAGGATACGGGTTCCTGTCAGTATGAAGGATGGTCTGGATAAACACCGCAAGCGCTCCGAATCGTCGAAAGACCAAGGTCAAATTGATTCAACCGACTCGTCGTTACAATCATCGGCCACCACATCCACACCACCACCGAATGCGGGTAGAGGAGAAATGAGATTCTCGGGCGACCAGTCCTGGAGCTTTGATACGCCTGCAACGATGTATGTTGACGCAAAATACTTACCACCTGCAGATGCTAGCCATCTCTCGCAATTTGTATCCTCACAGATTTCGGCACCGCCTTCTGCCCGGCAAAAATCGCCGCTGATATCGCAATCCAGGGGACAACCACAACCGCAGCAAACACCGCCGCGGACAGACGCGACTCAGCCTTCGCCAGGTCAGCAGATTGACTTCAATAGCCCCAGCGATTCGGGGACAAATGATTCCTGGCCGCCACTGATCACGACCGATCAAGTCAGCTGGCGAACTGTCTTGGGACCTGGTCCACAGACTTCGCCGCCTCCTCAAGCGATCCAGTCACTTCCTGGAGTGGTACCAAGACAGGGCTCATCCGGGGGTGGCAGTCCCTTTGGGATCAATTCGGGATTTCCCAGCGATCAGATCAACATCCCTCAATTTCAGAATGGCAATCGAAATGATTCTGTCATGCTCGACATCGATTGGGTAAGTGCGCCCGTCTGCAAACCATTAACTGATACATTTCAATGCAGGGCTGACATGGAACATCTCACAGGCCGAATGGGATCAACTGTTCCCGCAAGATAGCAATAATGGCGTTCTTGGACCGTCCCAACATTATGGAATGGGACTGCCATCATAGACAGAAGATGAAGGAATTGGGATCGGTTTCATGTGAATGCGTCATGTAGATATACCGACCCGGGAAAAGGTCTGAATTGTTTCTACTGCTCAAAAAGGACATTGTCCAGGCCGTTGGTTGGCTGAGTGAGATGTTCGAAGTGGATGAATAAGCAGGCGCTAGCTCCGGACAAGCTTTTCGGTGCATGATGTCAGTGGCCCCCGCCCGGAATTGCCGGCTCTCGCGAACCTTATTGGGAATAGTTTGTCCTGAGGCGCTGGGGGCAATCAGGGCCTCCAGGGCCAACATGGCCGGATGATGATGTTATGGTCGCACTTCCGCACTTCACATGCACCGAACTCCCCCACGCGCATCGAATCAACTTGCTGAGATCTCGCTATTTCTTCGAGCTCCCCAATCCGCACAACAAGGGGAGCTCTTACGGCTGCTGCGGCATACGCGGCTACAATGAGCCATATCGAGACAGCTTGCCTCCCTTATTTACTTTTGGCCTTTTCCTGACGTCCTCTGTGTGCAACTCTTGTTCTTCCGTCTTCCATTTTCTCGCGACTTGTAAGAACTGGTCAAGAGTCAATTCCTGAATCTCCTCTCACCGCCTATTTCTCTTGCTGCTGGGCTTTCTAGTTTGGTATCCAACTTTTACCTTGTCTTTGTTATTGACGTTGCCGCACGTGCTCAGTGGTAGAACCAGGAACTCAACTAAAGCAATATACCTGAAGAAGATCGCTTCTTAATATCCAAGGATTTCCGTCCATACCCTTGAAATTCCATCCTAAGAGCCAATTCAATTGACCACAATGGCGACACAAACGTCTCTCAAGCCACCCTCTGCCGAGGTGCTCAAGAAGTATCCATTTGGAAAGATCGAACCGAATTCAGTACGTACTCTCCGTCGAGTGACCTTAGTGACGGCCGAGTCAACGTAAACACGTTGTTTGAGCTCAGTGGTTGTGTGCCTGCAGCCTCAGATTCAGACTCTGAGACATCCGCCCTGCCCAGATTTATTGCTTTGGTCTCTACCTTGAGATAGAGAAGAAGCTAACCGCTCTCTTACCAGACCAAGTACTTCGCTGCATGCATGTTCGGTGGTGTCGTGGCATGCGGACCTACACACACTCTTGTCACCCCTCTTGACTTGGTCAAGACCCGCCGTCAAGTCGACCCGAAGATCTATAAATCAAACCTTCAAGGATGGAGTTCTATTTATGCAAAAGAAGGAGTTCGTGGAGTGTTCTTTGGCTGGACTCCCACGTTCGTTGGCTACTCCTTCCAGGGTCTTGGGAAGTACGGCTTTTACGAAATCTTTAAGCATCTGTACGGCGACAACATGTTCCCCAACAGCAACCGCACTCTGGTCTACCTGGGTGCCAGCGCCTCGGCAGAATTCATTGCCGACATGCTCTTGTGTCCATGGGAGGCCATCAAAGTCCGTATGCAAACGACGCTGCCTCCCTACGCGAACAACTTGAGGGAGGGCTGGACCAAAATCGTCGACAAGGAGGGCATTGCCGGCTTGTACAAGGGCCTTTACCCCCTGTGGGGCCGCCAAATCCCGTACACGATGTGCAAGTTTGCGACCTTTGAAGAGACTGTCAAGCTCATCTATCGACAACTCGGCAAGCCCAAGGAGAGCTACAACAGCCTACAACAGACAGGTGTAAGTTTCCTGGCTGGTTATATTGCCGGTATTGCCTGTGCCATTGTCAGTCACCCTGCCGATGTCATGGTCAGCAAGCTGAACTCGGATCGTCAACGTATGTCCTGCCAATTCCCTGTACTATTGTGAATTTGTACTCACTCATTCTAGCTGGTGAATCTGCGGGGAAAGCCATGAGCCGCATCTACGGCAACATTGGGTTCATGGGTCTCTGGAACGGTCTACCAGTCAGAATCGTCATGATTGGAACGTTGACCGGGTTCCAATGGCTGATGTATGTTTTTGTCCTAATCCCTCAAATTGACTCCACGTTGGTCGGAGAAGAGACAAGCTGACTGGTGTTACAGCTACGACTCCTTCAAAGTCTGGCTCGGTCTGCCCACCACTGGTGGTCACTAGAATATCAGACGTGCGACCTTTCGAGAGCAGCATCACCGATTCGACTCCGCTATGCAAAAATGACCTAATCCATTCGATTCCACGACCCCGAGCGCGCCAGCTATGAGCGGACTTTGCCAACGAATGATGCCCCGAACCATGCCTCGGCGAAGTGATATTTATGACCATGTCCAGACCTTTCTTGCCTCGAGAACCTTGACTGCTTACCTCCTTCGTGAAGCCTTTTCTTCAGAATAACCCGCCTTTATCACAGTGCAGGAAGCGCTCGCAGAGTCGTTCCAGGGGTGCTTGCTCTGACGCGAGACAATACGACACCACGCCCAGGCGGGTGTAGAATGAGAGCTCCAGGCGACCACTACGAGGATCACGACGATGATGCTAAGAAGAAGACGAAGGGTGACATCAGCTCTCCAGGAGATCTAAGCGCAATTCACGACCACCCGTCTTTCGCCACTTAGCAAAACCGAGCTCGTCTCTTCCCTATCATCTCACCCACACCCTGGCCTCTTCAAACCTGGCTCCATGATAAAGAGGGTTTAAAGGCAGAAGACACAGTCGCAAGACACGGGAGGCATCCTCGCTGATATTCATCTGTTGTCCATTCCATACTTCAAACCTTTTATTCCTCTTGGAAAGTCTGCGGGAAAGAGGGGGAGAGCCAGACACCCCATCCCGCTCGAGTCTCAAATAACATCAGATTTTACTGCGTATGACTAGCTGGTAGATAGGTAGGCAGGTAGGCACTGTATGTAGTTAGAGCAACTTTGCACAAGCACCGAGACCTCAAGTCCCATTTAAAGAATTCGCGGGGAAGATGAATACATAGAAATTGTCTATATGTCAATCCGTATATCCAGCAAGGCAATGAATTCTCTCTCTCACTCCCCCCC
>NW_013550611.1:2220665-2240380 GCF_000835455.1 Fonsecaea pedrosoi CBS 271.37
CCCCCCCCCATCCACGACATTCTGACCCAAGTATAACACCTCTGAATACGTTTCGCCGTGGGATACTAGCTGGGTACATACGTATCTTCACAGGTACCTCGCACAAAGGACTTGTATGCGCATACATATTTAGTACATACCGGTGGTGCCGGCGTGAACGTGGCACGGGGATCTGCAACGCAACAAGACTGAATGTGTACTATAATATGGATTTGCTCTGAGCCTGCTGAAGATTTTCCTACTTGACCAGTCGTCGACATGGTGCGAGAGAAGAACGAGGTAGGGATGGGGCGTCATGGATTTCCTTCATTCACCCGCTGCGCTCAATATGTATAACAGAAATAATGTGTATCATTTCAACTTTGCCGTTTCAATGCAATACGGGCGCTAGAGACCCTGCCACTGGGAAAAGCCCTTTCCTTCCTTTTTCAAGCATATCAGCGTACCAATGCACTTCTCGTTCAACATCAATATGAGTAATATCCATAATGATAGATTCATGCCGTTCATACCTCAGGCCTCCCTGCACCAATCGCCATGCTTTAGAATGCGAAAAGGCCTTTCAGGAGGATCTCCATACTGCCAGATCGATGCGCAAAAATGAGGGCTCCAAACACCACTTTCCACGGGACGATTATCACCACCAGATCTTTCGAAGAACCCTCCACCTCCTTTCCTCATTTTTCGGATCCCAACTTTGACTCCGAGGTCGCTTGTAGGGATGGTTTACTGCAGCTTGCCCACAGGTGTCTCTTTCATGTATGGGATATCGGTTGAGCTTGCCTCTTCGTGGACGACATCATTTTTTGACATGTGGCATCATTCGTCGTGCTATTCGTTCGGAACGTCTCGGTGTGTTTGACGCGGCGTTGCGTCCCTGATTAGCGACAGACTCCTATATGTCGCTCATGGTCGCATCGCCGTCACCGATCTCCTTGTGGAATCGACTTGATTCTTCTCCCTCATCTACCAACGGTGCGTGTTCGGGCATGCTCAGAGGACTCTCCGACCTTCGATCCAAGAGGTCGTCTGGTGGCGAAAAGGACCATACCTACAAAGAATGTTAGCAATATGCCTGAATGACCAGCAAGCCCTCGTGACGCCTACCTCCATGACAGTTCGGTTCGACCGGCTCGCCATGATGACGGCCTTTTCCTCCTCAAAAGCCACTCTCCACACAGCCTCGGCAGGTTGACTGAGCTCACGGACAAGTTGACCAGTCTCAACGCTCCAGACTTTTACGCGCCCGTCGCTACCACCGCTCAAAATCCGGTTGTCGTCAAACTGCAAACTCGTAACACTATTATCATGTGCAGCAAGACGATGAATAGGCGAGTTGGTCTTTAACGACCATACGCGAACGGAACCGTCGGAGCCACCTATATGGTAGATTTAGCAATCTGTCTCGGTGTAACCTGACGAGTCTGGGGGGTGATGAGCTTACCTGTAACTAGAGTGTCGCCACGAAGCTGCAGTTGTCCAACTAGGGATGTGTGGCCCTGCAAAATGGCTGTGCACATTCCGGTCTTTGGATCCCATATTCTGACGCTGGTATCCAGCGAGCCAGTGGCACAGCGGTTGCCGTCAAAAGCAATGGCGTAAATTTGGCTGAAATGTCCAGTGAGCGTCCGAAGACAGCGGCCTTCCGATATGCTCCAGACTCGGGCTGTGGTATCGTAGGACCCGGAAATCACGAGATCGCCATGGATGGCCAAGCACCGAACACTGGCTTGGTGCCCAACCAGCACATTCTTGCAGACGCCAGACTGCAAATCCCAGACCCGCAGCGTTGTGTCTCGCGAGCCGGAAATGGCTGTGTTGGCATCAGACATTTTTAAACACCTCACTGTCGAAGTGTGGCCCCTTAAGACGTGAATGCTCCTGCCGGTCTTCATGTCCCATACCCTCACGTCACGGTCGCAGCCTCCAGATACTAGAATATCGTCCCAGGGGACCATCGCCCACACACCCATGACATGGCCTTTTAGTGTTTTTTGATGTTCACCCACTGTATTGAAGACATGAATTTTGGCATTATCCATTGCCACCACAATATACTTGTCCGTCAGATGCAGGCTGGTGACCACACCTTGATCCGGGGTGATGTGCTTGATAATGGGTTCACCGCCTTTCCTCCAAGCCGCTTCAATCATGTATTTGTGACGGAAATGAGAATAATGAGATTGTGACACTCGCTTCCTAGCACGAGGGCTGGTTGACAGAGCATCATGTTTAGGTAACGTCAGGTTGGGTGCGCTGCTTGAGGGGCCGACCATGGACCCATCGACGCTTCGTTTGGGAGAGCGACTATTGAATGTGTAGGGGCCTTGGCTCGCTTGAGAGGGCGATGGTGAATCGAGGTCGTCGCTTGGGCCTGAGGAGGACGTTCTTCGCCAGGCATGCTTGTCGCACATGATCTTCCAAAGCATATCATCGTTCAAGAGTTTGTGCCACCGATGTGAGACTTGAGAGGCTCGCGCCAGGCTAAGCGGATCATCGATGTAAGACAGTACCTGTTATTATGTCAGTCGATACATTCCCCGCAAACAGAAGTAACACATACCCTTAAGCAGAGCTCATCTGGGAGGTGTTCAAAAGGATCTTTCTTCAGTCTCGGCGACACAAAATTGTGAACAAAGGAAAGCAAGTGGCTGTCACACATGTTGAGTAATTCGGCCAAGTATCTCTCTCGTTCTGCAGCGTTCAGGTTGGAAAAATGACCCCTGGCATCCCGTAGAAATGAATCCTCATTTTCGCCCGCAGAAGTCCAACTAGGAGCCCGCTGATAAGGTGTAGGTGAGGGCGCTGGTGTGGGAGGAGAGGCGGGAGCCGACGGCAATATGCTCAAGGGCATGCCTGACTTGTTCGAGGTGGATAGTCGCTTTGGACGCGGTTGCGACACACCGTGCCGTGGAGGTCTCGACGACCGAAGGGGGTCTATCTGAGGGTTATTGCCGTGGGGTGCCGTGAATGGAAAGTCATGGTCTTGGTCCAGAGACTCTGGTCTTGAGTTACTGTAGACTCGATTTGCAAGTTGATTCGGGTCGATCGTAACAGATCTGGAGGGCCTCGGCGACAGCGGTCTGTCTATAGACATAGAGCGATGGTCATCATCCAAGTCCATCTCTTTCAACTCCACGCGGGCCGGTTCGTGGAGGGTGACGTTTGGCGACAGCACCTGCTCCGTCTGACCACACAAGTCAAGAATCTGCGGAAAGGGCACAACGAAGGAAGCAGCGAAAGGCTGGCTGTCGGATAGACAATGAGCGGACTCGTCTTCGAGGCTATATTATAAATCTCTCCTGATCATGCCATGTCAGCGTCAAGGTAGAGGGCAACGGAGTAGGACGACTCGAGCTGCAGGTGTATCGTTGGCAGAAAAGCGCTTATGACATGCGAGGCAGGGTCTAGCCCAGGAGAGGAATGAACCGGACAATATGGAGATCCGAGGGAAAGGGAGGGAGGGAGGTGGCGGCGAGATCGAGAGGAGGCGTGGGAGGCTGGGTCTTGGGGTTTTTGTAAGCAAGGCCGGGTCCCGGGCTGGAGCTTGAAGGAAGCCAAGCTGGGTTCTTGCGATGTTGATATCGAAAAGAATGTGATATCTCTGGGTTGTTCGGTTTTGCGGTTTGTGGGTAGGAGGAGGATTCGGGGACTCAGAGGTGATGGGAGAGGTCAGATTCGCCAGGTTCGTCAGGTACGGAGACCCGAGGGGAGAGAGGGAGAAGAGGCGTGAGAGGCTGAAATGTTGGCAGGAGGAGCAAGATGCAGCAAGGAAACAAGGAGTGCAGAAGTAGCCCACGCGCCCCGATGACTAGCCTGTCGTCCGCCGGGACAAATGGGCCTCTCGGGGCGGGTCCGGGCTGGAAGTGGTGCCTGAACCTTGCACCGTTTTCCAAAGCGCATGCCTAACATGCCTAACATGTCCATGGCTGCCCAGTCCAAGCCAGTGTGGTTCGACTTTGGCCACTGACTGTTCGTCAAATGATCGTCGAGTCTAGATTCTGTTCAGAGACTGCGCTTAGATGCTAGTCTGCAATTGCGCCCTCCGTGCTACATACCAAATCATATACCGAGGAAAGAGGAGACCCCTCCAAATAGGCACTGTACAGAGCGCGAGGTGAATCACGCCGTTTCCAATATTGAATGCATGGTGAGCGGACAATCATGAGTCGGTTGTTCTTTGTTACCAACAGCAATGTCTGACTAGAGCACAGATCGAAAATACGACACGCTGAGTAGTATAAACACACACTATCAAGTACAAAGGTCAAAGCACTTGACTCCTGCCGCAGAGACAATCCTGTCTCTGATGGCTGAACCTCAAATGCTGACCATGTTGAAACAGTGACACTCAAACTCCTAGGTCTCCGCTTAGGTTCCAAATCCGGGTATCTCGAAGATCCGGGGTTTAGGGGGGTGGGGAGGGGGGGTCGTGTTTGTTCTGAAGACCTTGGTTCAGGAGAGTAACTCAAGGAATTAGATTTCAGTGACACGACCGATGGAGCCCAATGTTCTGATGATGTCGCTTTCATCCGCGGACAAGGTGCTTCTAACCTCGACTCATCAGATCGCCACCCAGTCACTCGCCCTGCTCTTGAAGATGATACCAAGCTATACCAACAATGCCGTTCTCGTATCAAGACAAATACGCTCTGTGTCAATGAGCATGCCCAACCTGTAAAAACAATGGCAGGATCATTCCGAAGCAAGCTGCTCCAAGATCTTTCCAAGACGGCTTGGGCTCACTCGGCGTGCTTTCCCGCCCATCAATGTAGCCATTTGCGTTTCCATTCATCCCCTCATGGAGCGAGCCAGAGCTCTCTTGCATCGCATGCATGGCCACGTAAAGAAAAGTCCCTGCAGAGAACAGCAACAGCATCCCCGTCCACCACCTGGTAGTCTGTGCACTTTGACTCTGACCACCGCCAAGTAGGTGGGCAAGCAACCACGTAAAGATCGCTCCAGTTGGCGCAGCCAGGCTAAAGAGGATCAGATGCCCTCTGGCTGTTCTCTTAGACAGCCCCTGCTTGACAAGGACGGACGTCAGCCCAAACGCCGCTGGTGCCTTGTGAATCATGATCGCAAAGAATATCACAAAGCTCAGTCCAGATGTCGTTGCAGTTGAAGACGCCCCCAGGGCTATTCCATCAGCAGCTGCATGAATGACCAGACCTATGGTAGTTGCGAAGCTCCGTTGCTGGACGTGGCGCCCTTCAGTCGAGTCTATGAAGGAGTCCGATTCTTCGTCGCGATCCAAAGATGTAGTGAAATTGAATCTGCGGCCCAGATTATTCAAGGCAATATGATGTGTCCTCGACTTTTGTTTTGCCGGTTGACTGTATTGTGGTACTTTGTCAACCAAGTACATGAGCATAAATCCAGCCAACAACGCAACTCCGATCCATGCATGGTGAGATTCCTTATGTACGTCTTCCTCCTCCTCCTCCCCGCTGCTATAGTCTTTGTCGGCCTGCGTTTCTCCCTTTCCGTCAACATTCATGACACCAACCACCCCAGGTTTTGTAGGAGTACGTGGTGGCGCCTCCAGATCCAGATCGGACGGGAGGACAGGGCCCGGAACATCGAAGGGGCTCAAATCGGCAGGTTCTCGCGCTCGGATCTCGTGAAGCGGTTGAGCTGTAACAGACTGACTCCATCGAATGTCTATCTCGCGCGCATGTAGATGCCTTTTAAGTTGCGCATGCGCGTGTCCGACTTCAGAGGCACTGTAAAGAGTCTCCACCCCTTCAGGGATAATGACAACCAGTGACGTACCAACCAGTACACCCATACCGATTGTTGATATGAAGCGTAGTTTTGGTTGTGAGAGGCCCAATGAGAGTGGCAAGATGCCTGCAAGGAAAGATGCCACAGCCATGACAATGCACAGGCTGAGCAAAGTGAACAACCCGTCCATTGTCGCAGGCAACGGAGACGAGCCTCAAGCCTAGTGTTGTCGTGTTGCGCCTAGCTTAACAGATAGCAAACTGCACAGTGGTCGAGGGGAGCATATTGCTTGGTTTCGAGGTCGATCTTGGAGATGTATTGTTCGGTGTACAAGACGATTTGGCCGCTGTGGTGGTTGTAGACGCATTGAGAATGTTGGTCAAGCATCTGACCTCCTGAGCGCAGGCACAACGACGATTATTATCCCTTTTCGCGATGTCCCGATAAGAAGAACAAGCCGCCTTATCACCACGTGCCTTGGACATCAGGCTGGCAGCGGCGAGGCTGGCTCTTCGGCTTGTACACTCTCAACCTCACTGACTCAACGCAAGGATGTGCTCATGCTACTGTACTAATGTACATATGTATGCGACTTCATGGTTTGCACCTGTTCATATCTTCTTTGATGGTCGAGCCAGGAAGTTGGCGCTGCTTCTGCATGGCGTTTTCAGCGCCGCCTGTATCTCACTCCTGCTCCCTTCATCTCGTCACCAGAAGAGTCCTCTGCGATGCGTCCTCAAATCTCAGTTCTATGCATCTCCTCTATTCAAAGTCATCCGCATGACAGTGGATTCTATGATATTACATCAATCCATTATGCTTGGTCTCTGTGTGGACGCGACAGCGCAGCGGCCCAACAACTGCTGGACCAATTGAGGCGCATTGCATTGACGCTGGCGACGTCGTGAGTACTTGTATTGAGGACCACAATTGTTGTCCTTTTTGGCCAGATATCCAGATGAGTCGTACATGTCGAGAATTGAAATCGGTTGGAACTGTGGTGGAATGCCACCGAGTATTGTAGACAGGCCGCGATCGTGAATTTGTGAAGAGCTCTGTTCACTCAAGGTTGGCGAAGGCTGAAGATTGCACACTCTGCTTGAAGCTGTATTGTGCCGTTTCACCAGAACCAGTTTCGTTCTGGGGGCAGATAGAGAACCTGAAAGAGTCCACCTGCTCTCCAGCTGCGCCACCTTCGCTCTCGCGAAATCTGGCCGAAGTCAGGACATGGCAGACCTGGCCTTCCTCTTGTCTCGACCTGTTCCCGAATATCTGCCGCGTGTTCGATATTGCGTTCATCACTTTCTTCTTGCATTATACTTCCATTCGACCACAACAGACAAGGGTTAACGAGTTTTCCACTGGCCGCTTTGTTGCCACTTTGCTCGTTGAAACTTGTAGGGCTCGCTGCCGACGGTTACGGGTGGATATCAGCCGCTTGAGGTGTTGTGCGATCGATGTATGGTAAGTAGTCTGACGAGATCGGACCTTTTCTGGTAAGGGGCCAGAAGAGGTTTCTTTAGATAATCCGTCTCCTACAGGTATGGTAGGTTCACGAGATTCTTGGGATATGTCAATCCGGTAGTTGGCGCCATCCGCGAAAAAAGCATCAAGGAACCAAGTGCGCCCACTTCTTCTCTGACTCATTCGATGAACTGTTCTCTCGCATCGTGATCGGAATACTGGCGGGAGTATTGGACTCATTTGTGGCTTGAAGCTGTAACCAAACTTCTGGTCGACTTCCTCGTCTCTGCATCTGATGCGATCTACGCCTTCTGATCATTCTGACACAGCCATAGATGGTCGGGATGTTGGCCACGAAACAGGAGGCAGCTATTTGCACAGAGGCGAAGAAGCTGCGCACTGGTTGGTACGATTGTTCGGCATAGATGTAACCAATGCGAACCAGTGTTATGACAATGCAGAAAACCCCTAGACAGCATAGAATCCCAACTCTAAGCTGCTCACCGAGGTTCCGCTGGCGAACTGCAGCGAGGAGCGGGTAAGATATTGCCAACAAGAGTAGATCCAGGACAATGTTTGAAATTCCTTGGACAAGCAGCTGAATATACGCTTTGATGCATGTTCCCGGGTTGGGTTTGACCTGCCAATACAGACGAAATGGTTGACACTCGAGAAAAGTTGCCAGGACCACACCGACATAGGTGACAGGAATGGCAATCCAGCAGATTCGAATGAGCCTGGTGGTCCATTTTGCCCTGATTTCGAAAATTCGAGAATAGAACAGCAACAGCAAGGAACTCTGAAGCCAGCAGATGGTGGTGATCAAGAGTCGTGCGATAAGAGATAAAATGCTTCCGGTCTTGAGATTTTGAAGGTCCTTGGAGTCGAAATATGTGGACTTGCCATTCAGAGCATCGTTCGAGGTCCCGAATGTCAGAACGTATTGGTTCACAATAAGGCGAACCACGACTGCGACGACCGAAGCGACACAGACGGCAGTGCTGCGGTCAAACGATCCCTGGTGTATTCTCGCTGCGATGATGCGGGCAACCAAGATCAACAACGAGGCACCTGCACAGACCCATCCTCCAATTTTGGCTTCTTCAGAAGAGACAAGCATTATAAGTCACATAGCCAACCCCGGAACCAGTTGTTTGACAGAACGTAATCTTAATAGGTGGTGGAACAAGACGCATCTTGAACTTGTGATTCGAAACTTGTCTGCTGGAATGTTAAAGGTGTGTCCATGACTGCCTCGAAGAAGCCAAAAACGGTGTATGTGTGTGTTGTGTGCGTGTCGACAGATATGTATGTACCGAGGACTCGTCAGTGGAGTGAGTGACTGAGTTGATGAGCGATTCCCAAGAAGAGGGAGGCGGGTAAACGGGAGACCCAGAACATCCAAAGTGCTGACCACCAAACCCGGAACAAGGGGATGAGTGGGACTTATCTGGCCGACTCGACAGATACTGCTGGGTAACTGCTAGTGATGGCTCCAAACAGCCATCCCTAATGATCCTTTCCGGCCTCTAAGGACTAAGTCCAAGCTAGCCCCCGGGCTAGCGGGGGTGCCATCTCAGAAACCCCGGGCACTCGCCATTCAACCTCTACCGATGCGTGTGATGCTTGCACGGCTTCTCGCCTACCCCCTTCCCCCACAGTACCGAGAAATATCTTTCCAAGAGCCGCGGTTTGGACAGGAGTGCTTCCTCAACGGGGGATGCGACTTGCGGGTCTCTCTGCTGGGAGCAAAGGCCTCTGTGGTTATCCGGATTGATCGGCATTGCTCTTTGGCAGAACAGCCACACAGACAGGAAAGGACACTAAAGTCGGAAATACCAGGAAAACAAAATTCACGAGGCCGCGTTTGAAGGACTGAAATGGTTATGGGCTGCGTTCTCTAGGATTGGGTGGTGGGAAAGCTCACATAATCGCTAGATGCTTCAGAGTTCGTTGCAAAAAAAACCATCTCTGGTCACAACCGCCTCGCTAGAGAACATCCCACCAATGCGGTCTCTGAGAACTCCGTAGGCTGCAGAAACGAGAAAGCTTCAGTACGAGTTCTCTTCGCTTCGTCAATACCTTTGTCCTGTGTAGGTGGGAAACTAGGAAACTCGAGGTTAAAACATCGCAGGGCATGTCATCTAGGCTGAATGCGGGCATCACCCAGGCATGGCAATGAAGCCAAATGAAGGAGTTGTCGACGCAGGGGGTAGTTTGTGCAACCTGGATACGAGACTGCTGGCAGAAAGTGTCCCAGCATTGCAAAGTCTTGAGATTAACTGGTAGGCAAATGTCGCACTACTGACTTACAATACGAGGGCCGGGTTTGGTAGCTGTTGTCCTGGCCCATCTTTCGGATCGACGGGGAGGAGTTTTAGATGAAAGAGGCATACAGGCGAGGTTGATGTGCATACATGGATACAGAACCACGCCGGACGGTATCAAGAAGTCTAGTTGGAGAACTCGATCTGATTACCAGGGTTGCGCAGGATGTATGTGTGCACTCCGCAGGCAAGGACAATTCAGATACAGGAGTTGAAAGTCAGCCAGCTGCGAATGTTTTATTGGGTGTAATAATTATAGCTTGCGGCGAGCTGCAGTCTCTCTGTGTCTACTGTGTCGGAACGGAGTTCTGGCAGAAATGACCGTCTGACCGGTTCTAATTAGTTTTAGAACGAACGACGCGTTGCTCGAAAAGCGTGTTCGCGACAGCCAAAATCTACATCAATGCGCCACACCTTGGTAAAGAAATCGTCACTGGCAGTTGATCCCAATTTCACGTCTTTTTGTCGCTCTTCTGGGACAGAAGTCGCTAGTCTCATCGTTGTTTCATAATCGCATCGTACAACTACGCGTCTGAGATGAATTAGAAGCGCACTCCGGAACATCTCCAGTATGGCTGCGCCTTCCGAGGAATGTGAGTGTTGCGCTGCGCTACGAGAAAAATCTCTGCTAATCGAATCAAAGTCTCGGTGAACGCAAATGAAGCTGTTCGCATTTCTATCGTCCAACCTAGCGCGAACAACAAGCTCATCACTCGGCACGAATTTCATCCCAAATTCACCTATCCCATCGTTGGAGAGGCAGAGCAGATCTTCGGTTACAAAGGGCTGGATATCGACATTCAATTCGCAGCTCATAATTTGCGACCACATATCAACATTTCCTATCAAAAGAAGTTTAGCACGATAGGTACCACAAGCGCCCTCGATCTGAACAAAACCTTCAGCAATTTCCTACCCCCGACAGCATTTGAACAAGGGTTTGAGTCAGAGTTGCTGAGCGACTCGAAAGCGGCACAATGGACACCTCCAGGTGTGTGTGTAAAGAAGTACACAAGAGGCGGAGAGAACTATGAGGTGTGGGCTGGCTCATTACTAGACCTTCCAATGAGAACCCTGGTCGACAATATCCAAATATTCATTGTCTTCTTTATTGAAGGTGGACAGTTCATCAATTTGGAGGATGTCGACTGGACCTTGGATCGATGGAGGGTCTATCTCACCTACCACAAGGCATCACAGCCCCCGGCGCCCAGGGTATCTCCATATTCGTTTGTTGGCTATGCAACAACCTACCGCTTCTACAAGTTCCAGAAACCGCCAAAGGATCATAAGCCCCTCTCGTTCCCGCCGTCAGAAATTATTACGCCTAACACTCTTCCGTCGCGGCTTCGAATATCACAATTCCTGATCACACCCCCTTTCCAAAGCTCTGGTCACGGCTCAGCTCTTTATCAGGCTATATACAATGAGGTTATGGCAGATCCGACTGTTTTGGAATTGACTGTTGAGGATCCAAGTGAGGAATTCGACAAATTACGCGACATGAATGATTTTGACATTCTAGAACCACAGTTCAAAGCAGTCAATCTCAAAATACATACGTCACCTTTTGCCAGCCAGGAACGAGGACGTTTGAAACGCATACCGACTGGCAAATTGCTCCCTCTAGATGAGCTCCAGGCTATTCGTTCCAAAAATAAGATTGCAAGTCGCCAATTCGCCAGGATGGTCGAGATGTATCTTCTGGCCCAAATACCATATTCACATCGTGCAGCCGGTGGTGCCTCCCTCACTAGCCTCATGGTTAGAGGTGCCAGAGCCCCCAATCCGGACGACCGCACATATTATTGGTGGCGACTGTTACTGAAACAGCGCATCATCAAGAAGAATAAGGATCTGCTCCAACAAATCCCTTTGGAAGAGCGGCTGCCCCAAATCGAGGATAGTGCGCGTGCTCAGGAAGACGAATATGAAGGCCTCATTCTTTCGTATGCACTCCGAAAAGAGAGAGAAGCTGATCGGCCTGAAAATGGAGAGTCATCGGCCGTCGTGCGGAAGAGAAGGGTGATTGAGGACGACGAGGACGAAGAGTCGTCGAGCGGCGAAGCCTCCCGGTCTAAAAGACCTAAAGTCTAACGACACGACGTCGTCATTCTTCCTTTGCGCTTGTCGACTGTGCGTATTCGAGCAGTTTGGACGGCTCATGTTTGCCCCCCCGGACGCCGCCGCATATTTCAATGGCAAGTTTGATTGTACTCAGTCGCGGTAACCGACCCCAGGACTTTTGGCCCAGAGACGGAGGATGAGGATAGCCATGACCTGGTAGCACAGAGCGTGAATTTTCAGGTAGCGAGAGCTCGATGATAACAGACAAACTGAAGACGTTCTTCAGCTTCTTCACCAGCAATGACATGCTCGTCTTCACCTAAAAATGCACCCTCTTCCCACATTTTGTCTAATTCCTGATCATCATCACCCGTGACAGCCCAGACACTTTCCCGTAGTCGTTTGTTCCGCTCTCTGTCCTCTTCAATCCGCTGCTCGATTGCCCGCTTATCCATCCTCGACACACCGTTTGGCTTGCTCGAACGTTCTGCTCCGGTCCGCGGTGTTGGCTTCTGAGCACCGTCGCCCGCGCCGCCCTCGGTAGCAGTCACGTCCATAGCATCCCTGCCGGCTGCTGCTTCGGGCTCGCCATCCTCGTCTCGGAGGAGGTTCCCCAGTTTCTCCTCCTTGTCCTTGAGTCCGCTCTCGATCGTGCCGATGACTTGGGCGGAGAGGACGCCCTTCTCGCCCAGTCCCGTGACGACGCGCCTCACGACCTTGACGTTGGCGCCGCTCTGCGCGACCGCGTCCACGATCCGCGCAATGTCCCTCTTGACCATCTCGACGTAGGCCTCGTGGCCGCCCTCTTTCATGTTGATGTCGGCGTGGTGTTCGAGAAAGTACATGATGTTGGCGCGGTTGTTCATGTTGGTGTTGCCCCGCTCGAGGTTCTCCAGGATACACGAGTGCAGGTCTTCGTCCATGTCCCGGTGTTTGAGCGCGTAGTGCGCCGTCTTTATGGCCGCCGTGGCGGACGCAGAGAGGTGCGTGAGGAGATTCGTGAAGCGCATGCGCACTTCGAACGGGTCGGCCATGGTGTGCAGAATCTGTAAATGCTGTCCTAGCCGCTGTATAGGCGTAGAAAGGGAAGCGATGGATCGCGGCGCAGGAGAGGACGGGGAGGGGTTTGACACAGGAAGAAAAAGGTGTTCGTGGGTGGTTCACATGTTCCGCTCTTTGGATCGGGGAAGCGCAAACACAGCGAGTACAAGTCCGCTGCGCATGGGATCGTCCACCTGTTACCAGTGCTGGTGGGGTAAAAGGCGATGTTCCTTGTCGAAAGCGGTACTTCGACCTGGTGTAAACTACGCGAAACAGCAATACGGTTGAACTTCGTGCGGGAATACTTGCAGAGGGTCGGAGAGACTCGTGGCAACGGACAAATCTCGTGCCCATTGGTGTGCCTTGCAGACGGATTTGGCCGACTAATTCTTGTCTTGAAAGGTGCTCGCCGCTGGTGCCACTTCCGCCCTTCGAGGGAAAAAATAGTTATATTCAGCAGTCATATCTTCCCCGCATTCTCTCTCCCAGCAAGAGATCGTGCAAGATTCATTTTGGACAAGCCTGACATAACAGTATTGTGTGCAGGTTTTCTTCCAGAGGACAGTAATCTCCTATTATCAGATCAAGGACCTCGTGCATCATGTCCGGTGTACTGCGCGTGCCCAACGGCCTCAATAGTGACCCTTCCGGGGGAATGACACTGACAATTCTCGGATGTGGTGAGTATTTGCGTGAGCAACAGCTCCTTCAACCACTGCTTCTCTGCTAGATATGTTTACTGACTAAAGGTTGGTAACAAGGCACTCTCGGGATCGCCATCCTCAGTGGGATCCTCTCCTCCCTCTCCGAATCCTCTGCCTCACATGCTCCATCTCCTGCATATCCCGACTCCGGCACCGCAACTCCCACCACCGAATCTCCTCCGCAGCGTACACCGACAAACTTCATCGCCTGTGTGCGCCGTCCTGAGTCGGCGAAGCGCGTCAGAGTTGCGGTCCAATCGTACCGGCCGAGTGTGACGGTCCTGCAGAACGAAAACGTCAAGGGGACGCAGAACGCCGATGTGGTTATCCTGGGATGTAAGCCATATATGGTCGCCGACCTTCTGCGCGAGGAAGGGGTGAAAGAAGCCCTCGCCGGGAAACTTCTGATCTCAATCTGTGCTGGTGTTCCCGTCGAACAAATCGGTCGGGTCCTTTACGGCGAGTCATATCCAGAGGGCATCCCCGACAACGCCTGCCGGATAGTAAGAGTCATGCCCAACACCGCCGCGATTGTGCGCGAGTCCATGACCGTCATCGCCAACTCCACCCCTCCCTTACCTACCGAGTTATCGTCGATAGTTGAGTGGATTTTCACACGGATCGGCCGAGTCGTGCACCTTCCACCAGGAATGATGGACGTTTCCACCGCCCTGTGCGGTTCTGGGCCCGCATTCCTCGCACTGATGCTCGAGTCTCTTGCGGATGGCGCCGTCGCAATGGGCCTCCCTCGTGCAGAGGCTCAACTCATGGCTGCGCAGACGATGCGAGGGACGGCAGGGATGGTCCTGTCCGGGGAACATCCTGCGCTGGTGAGAGAGAAGGTGTCTACCCCCGGAGGTTGCACGATCGGTGGGTTGTTGGTGTTGGAGGAGGGCAGGGTCCGGGGAACAGTGGCGAGAAGTGTCAGAGAGGCGACAGTCGTCGCAGCGCAGCTGGGTAAGGGCGTTAGTGGCGTCAACGGGACGAGATTTGAGAGGCAATAGAAGAGGTCAACAGTGGAACATCTTGGACAGAATCATTTGGGCATACTAGCTGAGCTTGGGGTAAGCTACGGAATCATGAACATTTTGCGAAGTACAACAACAGTTGACTTGACGCATCATGACGTGGCAAAGTGTTCTGCTCTTTACGCTGTCAATGCGCAGGACGAGCGGGGGTCGAAAAGTTTGGCACATATTCCTGTAGATGACGAGCAGACAGCCCAACTCCAGCAGAGCCCTTGCACCTCACAAGGCGGATGAAACGATCTGACTTCTGGAGTTGCACATGAATCTTGAATTGTACATTTTTCGGATCTTGTCCAAGTCTCCCTGCAAGCCCACAGTATAGTTACAAACGTCTCCAGCAGAATATGGGTTCCACGTAGACAGCCCGGGGTAGAAGAATGCTCGATCGACTCCGGTAGCGCACTGAATGCGTATCTTCTAACTCCGGCTCCCATGCAGCACCTGTAGACATCTTTCATGTGTTTCGTGCTGCCATTTTACCTCTGAATGGGCCGAAACGAACAGGCACCGAAAGAATGGGTGTCCTGAATACCATCTCTCCATCTGCTCTTGCTGCCACCTGCTTGTCCTTATGACATGGACACAACAGCCCCCAGAGCCTTCATGGCCGCAACAATTTTCTCTGCATCCTCCTTGGGCACGCCCTCTTTCATCACTTTGGGTGCACTCTCGACGAATTTCTTTGAATCCACTAAACTCAGGCCGAGCAATCCTTTCACTTCCTTAATGACCTTGGGCTTGGCAGCAGCATCGAAGGAATCGAGTTTGAGTGTGAACATCGTCTTTTCAGCGGGGGCAGGCGCGGCTTCTTCTGCTGCCTCTGCTTCGGCAGCCGGAGTTGCGGCAGCACCGCCAGCAGCAGCGGCCGGAGCAGCGAAAGCCATGTCAGGAATATTGAGCCGTGACTAGAATTGTCCATGTTAGCCCAAGTTCGAGGAGGACTACAATCAGGGTCTTTGCGAAACAGGGCGCGTGGGCCGCCACAGGAAAAAATGATGTTTGAACATACCTTCAAGCTTGCAACAAGATCTGCTGTCTCCAGCAATGTTAACTGTGATATTTGATCCACAATCCCAGCTATCTTAGGGTTTGTAGGCGTTGCAGCTGCATCGGTCGACTGCCATCTCCGCGAACATTGTGAGGGTGCTAAGCTATTCCTTCGTCTATGCTGATTTGCGGAGCTGGTGGAGGAAAGTCGGAGGCACTGGGAGGAAAGGCTGCGTTTTTGCGTCCGAGCTGCCAGCTGGCAGCAACGATGAGTGACTGAAGGAAGTTTCGCCGACATCGTGGATCGAGAAGAAATGGGGAGAGGGAGAAGAAGGACTCGTGGAAAGCGTGCGAGGAGTGAGGATTGAGGCGAGGCGATAGTATCGAATCTCGAGAAATTATCTCGCGATCATCCACGCATTGACAACCAGATCGTGCCAAGCGGCACGTGACCTAACCAAGACTTGGAAACCAACCATCAAGATCGAACATCATTCCTGCCTTTCTTCCTGGACGACAAAAACTGTGGCCAACTGGGAGTCGCGGTCACTGTTTCGCTGGTAGTAAATATCTCGCATGGGATCACTGTCATCGGAGTCCTCTATAGGACAGCGCTTCTGTACCTTGAGTAAATCGCCACTATCCCATCCTCGAGCCTAATCGCCTAAGCCATTAATCTTTCATCTCTTCGAAATCAAATCATGGAAGACGTTCCAGTCTTCAGAGCTGCGAAGCGTAGAAAGTTTGTACGACCCCAGCAAGGATCATCCGCGGAATCCCCCGAGGCAGCGTCTCCTAAGGTGGTCGATGTGCTGTCTCGCGGCGGGAATGAGAGTCTGGGTGACGATGACGATGAAGACGATGGCGGTGTTTCGAGTCTATTGCGTGCACGGAAACACGTTCGAAAGGTTGTATCCGGTGTTCAATTTTCAAATACGAAAGTCGCGCAACAGTCCAGAGAAACCACGGGCATGGAGGTTGTCAAATCAGATCAGGATGTCGACAAGGCTATAGACATCACCAACCGTTTTGTCGGAAGCACAGGGCAGGTCGTCAACGTCGATCAACATATGTTCGTGGCCCCCTAAAGATGCCCAGTATTGGAGACATAGTTAGCTGACAAGATAAGGGTTGCGTTCATAGATTCCGAAATGGCTAGGAGACGGCACAATCTCGTCACCCCTTCAACTCTGCCGCAGGCAAGTCCAGAGACCGATGTATATCACGATGCTCCATCGTTCGGTGAGGCTGGGTCGACGGCCAAGACAGCATCTACAACGAAACCCACGTCTACCCGCCAGCTGGCCGAAGTCGACCTGGGAGATTCTGTGCACGATACTAACCTAGCCCGCACGCAAGCTGCGCTTGAACGTGTCAAAGCTGGCCAAGCCCCGGTCGAAGAAGTGGACAAGCCACCAAAGCCTCGAAAACCACGGCTAGGCCGAGATGGCAAGCCCATGAGGCCGCGGCCTAGAAAGCGAAGAAACAGCGAAGACATTGCGCGAGATGCTCTTGTGGAACAATTCCTCCACGAAAACAAAATAGACCTCTACGACACGAACACGTTAGGACTGGCAAGCGTCCAGCCGCCTGGTGACGAAGCTGCTGAAGATGGTGGTACGGACGATCGGTTTGCAGAGCAATTCCGGCAGGATTTCATGGATGCAATGGCCGAGAGGAGGAACAGGGCCAGACATGCACATCAGCCAAAGGCATCAACGGGTGTTACAACAGAGTCAAGGGGCCCAAAGTTAGGAGGCAGTCGAAGCGCACGAGCGAAGATGATGCAATGGCAACAGCAGCAACGACAGCAAGGGGAGTCAGCAAAGAAGTGAGGGTACTCTGGCCGGCATGATGGGTCGAATTTGCGATGACAATGAGCCCTTGAAACCTTTTGAACCCCTTGCCAGCACATTGCAAGTTGCCCAATGAAGAACATAAGACATGGTGGTGGTCAGTATGAGTGCAATCACCTCTGACCGCAATCAGCTGCATGTAATCTGCCTGCTCACAGTTGTACTGGTACTGATAAGTGTCACCATGATCAATCTTCTTCCCCGTTCCTTGGCACAAGGCCAAGTCAAAAACGATGAAAAAGAAGGGCTATCCAGCGGACAACAGTGACAAAAGTTTCCAAAAATTGCCAAAAACCCAAGTCCCAGAGGGACAAGAATTTTGGTGTGAGGAGTTACCAAAAATTGAGAAAGAAAAAAAAACCGGTCCCAGAGAGACAGTTTTTTTTTTGTGTGAAGCAAAAATTGCAACACGTTAAGTCCCGAGAGACTTGGAGGTTTCCAAAAATTGAGAGAAAAAAAAACCGGTCCCAGAGAGACAGTCTTTTTTTGTGTGAAGCAAAAATTGCAACACTGTAAGTCTCGAGAGACTTGAAGAGGTTCCAAAAATTGAGGTTGAACAACAAATTGTTCAATGGGTCTGCACCATCAATGCTGGCGAACAGAGCATGCCTTACAGTGAGAGAAGCCTCTAGGCAAGGAATTGTTTGTGGTGGAACATTCCTGGATTGCCATCATCGAGAACAACCTAAAAAGCCATTGGGGACTTTGACGTACTGAGATCGCACCCTCCACCGGAATGTCCAAGATGTCGGATCACGGGTGGAAATAGCCGTCTAACAAGACACATTCCCAGTCGTGTAGGGAACTCTGGACACAATGCCAGACCAATGACCCCTTTGTCGGCAGGGACAGGAGTTGGTGTAACTCCGCTGATACCCACAGAGTTTGTTGATCAGAGATGAGCTGTGTCCTCCTTTTCAGCGTTCGGAGGAAACTCCAAGACTACCAGCTCACGATGGAGATGACATGGCGGTTGTCCTGAAGCTCAAGCAAGCATCAAATCCGCAGGCGGCAAGGAGGACCAACTCGGAGAGAAAAACAACAGGCGGAGAGTGTAAGGCCAGAAGCTTTTCTCAACAAGTGGCGTGTGTAGCCAAGACACATCTGAACATGAAGCTCAAAGATTGTGTGCACAACAGATCTTGATCTCGATCGACTGGGTGATGGAGAGGAGGAAAGGAAGGAAAGTCCGTGTGAAGGAGAGATTCCACAGATATTTATGCCCGTTCACCTGAGCAACTATCTTGGCAGGACTCTGGCTTAGTGTGGTAGCTTTCAATGAGGACTTGGCGGACTCAGTGGAACTTGGCGGGTTCATTGAATTGAATGGGCAAGAGGATCGGGCAGTTTGAGCAAGGTGCGGCAGAAGAAGTTGGTGTGTTGAAAGCATGGTTGATGTTGATGTTTATACGTGTCATGTGACGAGGCTGCAGCCTCGCGCATGTATAAGGTACAGGACAGAAAGAGAGACACCATCTTCAAAAGTCAAAATCAGGGAAACAGAGACACACGGGATTGTTCAAGGATGTCAGATACACAGGCACACAGGGTGCTGGGACTACATTTCCTGGACTTGGGTCTTTTACACCTGAGATCGAGGAGAATTACAAAAGCAAACGAGTCCACATCACGCTTCAGCAGGCAGAACGGCGGTTTATGGCAGACTTTGCGGGATCATGTACACATGGATGACGAGGAATGGCCTGAGCACAACGAATCGAACAACCACTGAATGCTGCAATCTGGCAAGGAAGGTCTTAATTTGCTCCTGTCAATTAAGGCACAGTTCCATGGCGTGTTGGCTAGAGACTCGCATACTCTCTCAGACTTCTGCGAACTTCAGTGCTGGAACCAAGGCAACATCTCCTGGAGGGCGTCCGCCAAGGTTCATGGACAGAACCCGCCGAGATTCAAGTATCACTCCTTCCTGAGAGTGAGTGAATTGTCGTCGACTCCTTGGCGGAAAGATCTCTACCTCACCCTCTACCAACCTCTTTGATCTGCTTGGCGAGCATGAACTTGAGCATCACTTAATGAAGTTCCTCTTCTCATTCTCCTGGAATTTCCTTTTTCCTTTCCTTCTCTTTCTCTCTCCATCACCCTTCCCTTCCCTTGCCTTGAGGGCAATTGTGCTTGCGCAAGGCCCCCTCAAGGCAAGGCACAGGACAAGTCCTCCTCAATAGGGCTCTGTCTACATTCCCAGCAACAGTTTTCCCCCTTCCTGTCATTTGTTCTCAAAGTTTTGCTGACGTGCTATAGGAAGTCGCTCAAGGGTGGCTCACAGCGCCACTGACACCAGTACAGGGACACGTCCGGCCCATCTGGAACTCACCGACCTCGAACGCTGATCACTGCCACGTACCGGGTCATGGTCCCGCCGACTGACCAATTCCACAAACCTCCACGAGACCCACGATTCGATCGAGACACGATTCCAACCCTCGTACGCCGCGAGAGGACGACTTCCTCCTCCTCCTCCTCCTCCTCCTCCTCCTCCTCCTCCTCCTCCTCCTC
>NW_013550611.1:2840740-3234729 GCF_000835455.1 Fonsecaea pedrosoi CBS 271.37
TTGCTCATTTGCGACTTTGTTGGTGGCCAACGGTCATGGCGCCCAATCTTCTGCATATCCACCGTGACTGTCGTTCCACAGAGCTCGTAGCTGAATTCATAAGTCCTGGCAATCACGTCGCCAACGTCCCCGTCTGACCAATCCAAGAGTGCCTTCAAACCTCTCGCCAATTCGGGCCAGCCGTCAACGATGTGGTCGAGCTTCTTCACCTTGAGCCCCAAGAGTTTCCTGTAGAAAGCCAACGGCATAGTGATCGGAAGAGTGAGTCCGTTGTAGATGGCAATGGACATCAAGATACCCAAAGCCTCAAATCTGTAGAGGGGTTCGAAGGAACCTGGCTGGAACCAAGCCATCCTTGTCGTACTGTCAACCGTGAACATGGAATACTCTGGTCGTAGCGCCTCTCCAAAAACAGCTCTGAAGAATTCTTGCTGGACTCCGCCATGATCAAGGCCATCCTCACCCTCGTCCTTACCGAGGCGGACGCGCAATGGCCGCATCAGCTCTCTGCGTTGGCGTCGCCATATCTGGTCGATTGCATCATTCAAGATGTCATTTCTCCGGATCGTGAGCACAAAGTACCTGGCCATATGAGGCCGCAGATGAGCCAGCACTTCCTTTGCGCCGTAGATGGGGATGGCGGGTGCCCACATATATTGCCTAATGTCATTGTATACAATGGTGGCATCCTCATGCGACTTCTTCATAACCGCAATGTTCATTGCCCTGAAATACTTGACCAGAACATGTGGTTGGAAGAGGAAGGAGAAAGATAGCAGATGCATTTGTCGAGAGTCTGGGCGAAAGGACAGCCATTCTGCGGGCATGGACATGTCGTCGAAAGTGTCGGCGATGAAGGGCATATGAAACCAATCGGCATCCAAGTTCAGCTGATGTCGAGCACGGTACAATCCAGCCAAAAATTCCAGAGCACCACCCACCGGGCCTGCACGGAGGATAACGGGAGAACGATCCCAATCCCTGAGCATGACCGTCCTTCCCAGTTCCAGAGCAGCGGTTCCGATCCAACTGCAGTTCTTGTCATAACGGTCCCACCCATTCAGGTAGTCTCGGTCAAAGCGATCAATGAGCGACTCAACAATGGTGGTCTTGCTCGACTTGGGCATGCCTGGGCTCTTTAGAGTTGCCGCCCACTTGCCCACGGTCAATCGGTGGCTGAGAACGTTCATGAAAGCAGTGAGCAGCCGATGGACAGCCCAGTCTTCGGTAACATCGATGATGCCGATAATCTCGCGCGCGAGCAATAGATCTCGTCCTCTGAAGCCATCCCAATACGAATGCGCACGCCCGTTGTTTCTCTCCCTCGCGAACTGGACAAATTGGTCTTTCCCAGTGAAAAGTGAAGCATTAGGAACATGAAAGATAGTGGTCGCTAGCGATAACAGTGCCACAAAGCATAAGTCGGTTATCTGAGAGTCTTTGAGCGGAATCAACGGTTTTTCGACCTCTAAGAGGATATCGAGCTCCTCAGAATCCGGCGATGGTGAATTCCGAGAGCTGTTGCCGTCCGAGGATTGGCGTCCCTTGAACAATGCCGACTCGGAACTCGCGCTGCCTGATCGACTGTGTTTTGTAGAACGTCTGCTTTGCAGCCATGGCGGCAGGTAGTACGCGTTCTGCAGCGCATTCAATATGCTGTTCATGACCAGATCGCGTTCCTCGAATTTCTCAATATAAGCAAAGCTGAACAAGAGCGCTTGCATATCATATCTCGTACTGGTGGAAATGATGGGCCACGGTGTTATGCGATGGACTTGAGCTCTGTTTTCTGAACCCGCACCACTCTGCTCGGATGAATTCCTAAGTCCATTCCAATAAGTAACTTGAAGATCCTTAACCGTGTCCACCAGCCTCACAGGGTCACTGAGGCAATAGACAAGGCTCTGCTTTATAAAGGGAACGAATCTGCGTTGATAGTTGGCATCGGCGGGACCAACAGACTTCAGCCAGGGTAGAGTGATCCAGGTAAGTGTTCGGAGGCTGTACACCCGTTGGTGAGGTGGTTCTTGCGACTCGCATCCTTGATCTTCTGTCTCTCCCTCCGATGTTATCTTTGTACTTTCAACAGATGTAGCGAGTTCTTCCGGCATGGCATCGACAGCAGCTTGTTTGCGATCGCCATAGGGCTCGACTGATCCCGAAACATTGGTCGTGCGGGCATCGTTCTTTGCTGGCAACCAGTTGAGAAGCCGCAGCGGCACCAGATCAAACAGTGTCTGTGTAAACGAAGCGAGATCTTTCTGTCTTGCAGGAGCCGGCGCAGGTTGTTCTGGGTTATCCTTTAGATCGTCTTCACCGATGTGCCCTCTCCCCATATTGCTTTGGGTAATAGTACGGTTCAACACGTCAACCACGTCATCGGCAGCGTTTGTATCTATTTCTCGCAGGCGTCTGCCCGCCTGAACCACACCATCCTGACTTGTTCTTCGCGGCGCGTGCTCCGCTGTCGGGATGGCCTTGGACGAGTCCTTGGTACGCATGGCAACGCTCGGAGGCTTTGAGAGGTGGCCATTTTCTTGTCGCAGGTGTCCAGCCTTCTCATGACTATTCCTTCTTTTTCTAACGAGGGCCGGATCCTCGTACCACGGCACAACGGGCTCGTTCTGGCAGAGTCCGGCGAACGAATCCTTGCCATTTCGACTGTATTCGTCCACCAACTGACATGCCAGCGTCCTCGCACTCAGTTCAGTATATTTTCTCAGAGGCCCCGTGCTGTTCCTCTTCCTGTAGCTCAGACAGGTGGGGGTGGTACAGTTGACGTTTCTGCAACCGTACTGGATCTGGTTCGTATAGCGCCGAATCAAAAGGCGAAGCCGCCGGTCACGCTGGGCGTAGACGTTGGAGTAGAACAGCTTGGGGTCTGAGATCGGGATTACATCGTCGAGGATGTAGTCTGGCGCATTGAACCCAAGGTCGCTGGCCTTGACGCGGGGTTTTGGTTTCAGATCCTTCGTGAGTGGGTTCGTCGAGGGCGACGGGTTTGGAGCCATGCTTCGTAACATGCATGACCAATAAAGATTCCCCAAATAGAAAAAGAAGGAGGCGATGGAGAATTAAGAAAAGTGGAAATCGCGATAAAGGCCGAAAAGTTGCTCGAGTAAAGGGAGAGAAAAGCGCTGGTTGTGTTTCAAGAGAACAATTGGCCGTGCAGTGCCAAAGATGCGGCGACGGAGATATCGACCCTTGCGTTGACGAGGCAGAAACTCAGCCTCGTGACACCAATTAGGGAGTCAGGAATTTATCACCCAGGCATTAATAGAGGCCAACAGAATAGATTTCGTCTTTTGTCTCTCTTTGCAAGTCTTTCGCTCATAATACACTATATTACACCCCTGGAGAGTACTCCGTGGACATGACTCCCACAATACTCTCTACCGCAGATACCACGTCCAGAGCGCATTGCCGGCCAGCAACAACCCACTTTGTCACTCAACACGACATTGCCACATTGACATCCCTGGAAAATTTGCGGAATGCTTCGAGTTTTTAAAGCCATTCCAAAGAACCGTGAGAATTGTTTCGCCTGTGTCCCATTTTATGTCCATTCGCCCGCTATGCCAATTGCAAAAGCCTTTCTTCCAACGTTAGAATATAACGAAGTTGAAATGATCTTGGGGTAGAGTAGAGAATCTTGCAAGGATCGAGATAGAGCTCCAATGCCGTAGAAGTCCCAGGAGCAAGAATGATCCGGGGTGGTCGTTTCAAATGAAATGTGGCACTGTAGCCATTTCCAGTCATGCTGCGACACGCCCTGATTCTGAAGGCGGTGCAGGTGGTGGAAGCTGTGGCAAACGTTAGTACCGACAGAGTGACGTGCAAGTTTACCTGGGCAACTTACATCTAGTCTCGTTGACTCTGCCATGAATCGTTGAACACCAATACCAACGCCCTCGATGACAGCGAGGAAGATGGCACACATGATGGCGCCGTTTCGGGCCGCTTTGTAACCTCCTCTTATCGCCAGCGACCCGCCTGTTAGGAATCCGGCGATGATGGAGTTATATGGATCCTCCTTCTGGCGGATGCCCTTGACTGCGCAATCGAACGTGCTGAACATGCCGCCCCATACACCAAAGTTGCCTCCTGTGACGGGCGCTCGAGCCTTGATGGCTGTGATCATGCCTATCCGTCGTTCGCCGTAGGGTGAATTCCTAAATCCTTTGATTCCGTGCCATAATGTACCTAAGCCGTGTCAAAGAGGGAGTGTCAAAGGAAGGGTCTTATCTTTCCTACCTCCCAAAGCACCCATACAAAACGCTCCGCCAAAGTCGGACAAGGCGACCCAGGGACAGGGATCTCTGGAGTGATCCATGATCTGAGGTCAAGCCACTAAAGTATTTTATCTAGTTGTGCCTATCCCCACGTGTTGAGGTAGCGCGGACGGTGACAAAGATGTTGATAGTGCTGGGGAGTTCGAGTTATTGTCGCAGCCCTCGAGCGGACAGAACGTTCGGTTACTGTCTGATTTGGACAGATTTGGACCAGAATGAAAGAGGATTACTGCGCTCTAAGTACACCGCAAGCAAAGGAATTTTCAACAGTGAAGGCCAGGAAAACCTTGACAGTGCATGAACAGGAAGATCGACTAGTTCGCGATAAATGGGAGAACGATCCATCTCCGAGTCGCCAAAATTTCGCCGCAGGAGCACGTGATCAGAGTCATGTGATTCTCATATAGATATTGGTGATTCTCAAGCAGGATAACTTTTTCGGTCCCATATTCAGACAGATGTAGTGCGATTTCGCTTCTGCAAGCACGGTATCTAACAAATCCATAACCATCGTCGTGTCATAACCTCATCTATGCAAACCCAAATCCTCGCCTCAACGCTAGAGTAACACAGAACACCTGCATTTCCCAGTTCATCGACGGGAGGAGACCTCTGATTCTCTGGTGAGGAACATTCTTCTTAGCGTGCTCGGCCTCTTGGGTTTGACAAGTGCCTTTTCTCTTTTCTCCGACCTGCTGCTTCCTTTGCTTCGTCGCGATTTTGACGAATTCTCGCTCCCTACAACCGTTCGATCTGGATCGTCATCGATCCTCCGGTGGTGTTTCTTCTTCTTGGACTCCGTCCTCGGCTCCTTGTGCTTTTCTCCCCCATGTTCTCGGGGGAGAGGCAGGTGGCCCATGCTTCTTGCTGCCAGTGGAGTAATGAATTCACCTTCGACGCTTGTAGCAACGCTCGCCGTCTCGGCGTCCGGAATGCCACGCCTCCAGTGTTCGATGCGATCGAGTTCCTTGACATCCAGCATCTCATCCACCGCGTCTTCTTCTTTGTCACCCACCCTGGCCCTGATCTTCTTGATAATCTTGTAGCCTCCAAACATGACAACAGTGATTCCGACGCCGACACCCACCGCAATGAGAAACTCCGGAGCTGCCAGCATCGCAAATACTGAGGGCGCACCGACTTTGAAAGCCGCAAGCGCACCAGGTGTCATCTTGGCTGCTAAGTTGCTAATCTCAGCCAACGTCAAGGCGACAGCTGCCATAGAGTCTGGGTTTGTCTGCAGGTGCGAGATTATAGCGCGGACACTGTGCTGTGCACAATTGGCCTCCTCCATCAGGATCTTGCATTTGAGGACCAGGCTGGACATCTCTTGTTTCTGCAGTTTTTGTTCAACTTTGGGATCCAGCATCAGAGACTCCGGGTGAAATTCACCATAGGCAAGGTCCATGTCGACGTCAGAAACGGAGTGGGACCGCACAGGCGGGGGCCGATGTGGTCGATGAGCGTCGAGTGGTAAATCGGTCGTCCGGCGAACAAGCCCATTCCCTCCATATGGAGGAGCTGAATATTCCGGAACTGGTGACACTGGGTTGTGGTGACCATAGAGTTCTTGATTGAACTCTGCAAGACCGACATGTCTAGGGAAGGCTTCTTCCGGCGCCATAGGAGCTGCAACCTCAGGAGCTGCATGTGCGTCCCGGTAATAATATTCGGGAGGATGGTGGTGTTGACTCTCTGCAGGTCGATATCGACCATGGTCGACCTCGTTGCTGTGGCTGTGATGTCTGCGTGATCTTCGGGATGCCTCCGACCTTGTATCCTCTGCTATTGTCACATTCTTCATTGCCTTTCTCAATTCCTTTTCATCTCTTGCCTTTCTTTCCGCCGCAATCTCAGCCTTCCGCTCGAGATAGGCCATCTTTGCCTCCTTGAAGACATTTTTCAATTGTTTGGTGGTGCTGACAACCTTGTTTGACCGGTCAATGATTGCAATTGTCTGGGTAATTGCAGCCATGCCTGCCTGGATGGCTCTTGACTGGCTTTAGGTCTGTTCAGCAATTGTAGAGGGTGAAGAAGGAATCGATTGCGAGAGGACGAGGTATATCGGGCGGATGAATGACGAGGGAAGAGTCTTGCTTAAGAAGGAAGGAGTCGCGGTGAGAGTTGTCTCTAGTCCAGCCGCTTGTCGGGGACTGGTGGTGGAAATAGCATGGCTGGGGGAGGGAGGAAGTTTCGGTCAAACAAAGCAGGGGCAGATTCAAGTAATGGAGGAACGACAAGGAGTCACAAAGATGATGGGCTCGAGGCCTTTGTACAGTATCATCATCTGTCTCAAAGAAACGTCCAAAGGGAGTTGGGCGGCAAGATGAGGGCCATTTGTCGCCAATTAAATGGACATTTATTGCAGGGCGAGCTGCGTGTTCCTGGCTGATTTGACCCAACGATGGGTGCGATCGGCGGCCGCCCTGGGGAATCACTTTCAAAACAAGTGGCACAGCCCCCGGCGCCACAGTCGCGAAAGCCACATTTGTGGCGTTACAGCTATTGTGGCGCAGGGTGAAAGGATTGGATCCAGATTCTACGCATCTCAGCTGAATGCGACACATCTCTTTGCCAGCTTCGTTTTCGTTGGACAGTTTCTCCGGTTGTTTCTTCCCAATGTGTGCAGATCTCGTGTGACTTGTCACCCAATCTTCGAATTGACTCGGTCAATGAGTGATTACTACTTTGTCCGCAGTACTTGTAGGGTACATATTTCACGCCTTGTCCGCAGCAAGCAATTTCTCCACCGCCGCGACTTTATCCTCCATCGTCTGTTCTTTGTCCGTACGAGATCCTACGCGAATATCGCTCTGAATACGCACTATGCCTTTCTGGTGCAGAAGAGTGTGCGCCTGTCCAATCAGCCGCATGACATCGTCCCATGATCCTTCTGTTCGGGAACGGAGGGATTAGCAGAGAACCATATAAAAGATGGAACTATTGTGCCATCGTCCGAGATCCTGTCGCCCACTCACCAACGGTTGTGCCAGCCGAGTGCATGCTATACTTCAATCCGCTCCTCTTCATCAAGCGCTGGACCTCTGCGATTTCTGCCGAGACCGACGCCGTAGGTGTGCCGAGCGGGATGAGGCAAAAGTCGGCGGTGCATTTCGGGGGTGTCTCGAGGTTGACATGTTCTTGCCCTTGCGACATTTTATAAGTCTATGATGTTCAGGGTCCCAATCAACGAAAAGAAAGAATGTTTGACTGGATGGTATGTATATGAAAATGTCCTCGGATCAACTCCCAAAGACAGCACGATATCACAAGGTGGGACAGGAGCCCCGCCTCTTTGCAGTAGCTTTCAGTGGTGTGGCGGTGCAATCTACATTGAAGTTACCAAGCACAAGTCACCATGGCTCGACGTGGTTTGGACAACTACCGGCGATTTGCTTTGATACAACTTCAATCCAGGCCGTCCCAATATACAAGGGGTCATGAAGGAGGCCTATCATTCCCTTTTATTTATATCATTGTCAAGTGTCGGTCTGTCCTGTGTGACCATCAAATTATTCACGTGTTAGATACACATCAACACACTCGCATACCAGCTTGTGCCGTTGAAAATTTACATCCAGAAATCGAGCCCAATGTATTGAGTACCTTTGCTGCACGATTTTCCCAGTCGAATGGCAGTCACGTAGCCCAGTACCCGAGACTCTCACCTGTCGCATGAAATCGCACCGCCTTGTTGCGCCATAGCCTTGGTGAAAACTTCTCGATGTCGATACACTTCTCCTGAAAGAAAAGGATATCTGTGTTTGGTAGTTTAGACTTTCGTGGGTCGGTAGTCACCAAAGATGGAAACCTCTTCACCGCGGACCATGTACTCTCGTGGGAGGCCGGGAAACTGGTCGAAAAATTTCGAATGGAGCTTGAAAGGATTTTCGAGCTGTCTGATGGCCAGGAGCAAGTATGTCAAGATGTTTTCATTGATATGGCGGTGCTGCTGGCTCTGGCTTCCTGCCGTTGTTGTTGAAGAGTCGGCGCCCGTCCTGTGGTCGACGTACTCTTGTATAAGGACGTACACCACGTCGTCTTTACGAGGCTTTCGTCTCAAATGTGTGTCGTTGAAAATGTTGTTGGACGGACTCCTCGTCGGTCCACCAGGCCCTACTGACCTTGTGGTTCCGTGCGCTCTGGTCTGTGCCATTCCACTGTCGCCTAGTTCTGCGTCCGGGTACGCATTTGCAAACTCCATCTCTAAACAGAAGCTCGCATTCAGTTCGGAGCAGACTTTATTCAAGTCGTACCTCTCGGGATTGAGGACCAGCGCATCCCGGATCTTGGGAAATGGTAACCAGTCGACAATGGGCCAATGGTGCCTGGTCATCTGGAGGCGGCTTGGACGGTAGTCCGGTGCAAGTTGCATGTAGTGTTTGGCCGTTGGCTCGATCCGCCACCGAGTGATGGGGCCGAGCTTGTCCCAGCCGTTGAGGGCATTACAGAAGTCACGGTGACGCTCCCATTTCTCGGACGAGGCGAGGGACTGTAGCATTCTGGCTACAAGGCTGTCGAGACTGGTGGGAGCCGCCATGGTTAGCCAGGTTTCGTCTCGACTTGGAGGTCAGGGCCGTTGCAATACAATACCTCTGACAGTTTGCAGGATCTTCGGCAAACTCCTCTACCATTATTTGACGGACGAGTCCTTCATGGTGGATGATGTCGAAACAGGCATCGGAAGGTCTGCCCACAGGATAGTTTCTCGAGGCGTCACTCAACGGCTTCGTGATCTCCTCAGAGTGGGAAGACGAAATGGCTCTTTGCTGTGAGACACTGGGCGGCGATCTCGTCGCTCGAGGTGCAAAAGTCGTCGGCTCGTGGCCGTGGTCGACGAAAAGATCTGATAGAAGACCTGAATGATAACCACCATTCTCCACTGTGGGATAGATCGACCTGGGAGCTGCTAACATCCCATTACGTTAGTGGGTTGAAGAGCAGGCCACTACATCATCAAGCAGCATGATGGCTCTCTTACGGGGAGGAATCGCATTGAGAGGAAAGGGTGAAGTGTATCCCAAGGCTGACGAGTATGAGTGTGGTCTGGAGGTTTGGTCTACATAATCCGTGAGCTGATTGAGATTGTTGGTGATATCAACCAGTCTTTGTCGAGTCGTGGAGAGGGATTCGGTCAACTCTCGATTGCGATCCCTCAGAGCGCCAATGTCTGTCTCGAAGGTCATTTCGTCAAGTCGTGTATGTTAATACTGGGGACCAACTTGACGAAAGAGATCGTTCTCGTCAAACAAGTCACATCCACCCGTCGAATTTGTGAACCAAGTTTGCACCTATAAAAAGACAGATAATTCATTGCATGGTCCCATACCTTCTACCTCGGAACATGACCCCGGGAGGCATCACCGTTGGGGGGAGAAGGGAGGGAGGGGGAAGGGGCTCCTTAGAGGGAAGGAGGCATTGTCTAGGCATAGTTTGTGGGCAGTTATCGCTAAAGATTCTAGCTTAGGACCCTTCGAGTCCTCGTACAGCTATGCGATCCCCAGGTTACAGGTTCGGCTCCAGGTTGCCGTTGTTGGCGGGTCTCCAAAAGGCCCAGCCAGCATCGCCAATCACGGTGGTAACGATGCTCCCATTTCCACATTTCCACGTAATTATCGTCCGGAAAATTGAGGAGCCGCGACTGGGGGAGGATTGTTTGAGGGGATCGTGACCTAGATTCGTAAGTGCCCTTATGGCCCCGTGGGGTCGTTGTTTCTTGGTTGTACCGAGTCAGTCGAATTCCTGCTTTCCGACCTCTCGTTCTGTCGAGGACATCGGTCACCATGCACGATTCTACACGTTCAGTGACTGCTCTAGCATCGTACGATAGGCCGCCCAACCATGCCTGTCACATATGCGGCAAGTCTTTCGCACGAAGGGATGTTTTAAGGCGCCATATCCGCCATCAGCATGGAGAATCCGCTTTCCAGAAGATGAATCCGCCTTCACGACGAAAGAGCTGTCTTCGTTGCGCGCTGTAGGTTTGATAGACTGTCCTCAACTCGTTGGCCGGGTCGACCAAGACTGACGGATGCAGACACAAGGTCAAGTGCACACGCGAACCGACTTGCCAGGAATGCGGCAAGAGTGGATTGCTCTGCCAGTATAATTTCGAGCCGTCTTCGAAGAACACAGAGTCGAATGGATACAATAGGCGGCAACCTGGAGAAGACCAGGCCCTTCGTTCGCCTCCCAAGCGTGCCAGACTAGAGATCGAGGAAGTTGGGACTTCTCCTGGACAACAAATGACATCTATGGCACCAGCCCAGTGTCAAAGACCGTCCAGTCTGGAGAATCAAGCAAGTCTAGAGGTTGGTTTGTGCGCGCCACTTCGATAGATCGCTATGCTCACCTTGCTACAGTGGGGGTTCTCCTGGAATCGCGAATCTAATAGCGACATGGATAACCCCACGCTCGTGAGTGTTCACTGCTAAGCAATCAGCCGATCTTGCCTCGTTGCTAACGTGCTGTTACTGGCTCATAGGTATGTCAACCTGATGGTTCCTTCGGACAGCAAATCGTGATAACTGCTCATCGCGATGACAATGATATCAATCGGACAAGTGAAAACCATGGCGTAGATAGTCATGGTCTTTTCACGCCCCTCAGGCTTGATTCTGGGTTGACCAGACACCATGACATTGGTCTAAAACGATCCGGGCCAGAGCACCTGTCTTCAGAACACTGGGATCTTCTTTTTGATATGGAAGACCCTCAGTCTGTGGACCTCACATCCCACGGAACGTCCGAGTGCCAAATGCCGAACCTGTCGGATGAAGGGTTTCCGGATTTTACCATCATGCCAGAAGATCTAGTCACCGTGGGGAGTGAATTTCATCAGCCTTCCAGCACGCCACTTCAGACCCGTCAACCGTCGAGTGAATTCTTACAAGGTCGAGGAAGCTCACCAAACCATGAACGCGCACCAGAACCGTCCATTGCAAATGCGCCCGGTCTTGTTTACGAGGAGATATACAGGTCTATTAGTGGTCCCGTAGAGCCTTCCGCATCTGAGGCTGGCAGCGAACCCGCCATTGAACCAGAACAAAGTCTGGCCCGGAGAATCTATCAAGTCATGCAGCAGACCTCTCTTGGTCAAAGTGGACTGGCCACCGACGTTCCTTCTACATTCCCGAGCTCAGTTCAGCTCTCGGCCTTCTGGGACTTGTACTTTCTCTACTTTGACAGGGTCAGTTCACCACCTCTGAAGTGCGGCGAATTCCTACACTAACGCAATAGCAGCACTGTCCCATCTTACACCGACATCTGGTGAAGCCGGTAACCTGTTCACCCCTAATTGCTGCAGTCGTTACTGTAGTGGGGGCCAACTACGCGGAATCTGCACAAAGTCGGCTGTTTCATCAACAAGGAATTCTCAAGCTCAGTGAAGTCTTACAGACTTCAGCCGACTGCGAAGGGCACGATCGAAACGTCGAAGGGTCCGTGCTGGCCGCGGTTTGCATTCTTCTCTGCCATGCGATACGCAGCCGAAACAGTCAGCAGGCACGGCTCTTAACGACTCTCTTTGACGCCAACATTTCCTGCCTTGAAAAGGTTGGACTTTTTCGCCAGCAAGACAACCGGGTTGGAAGGAGGAGTCGTAATCGGGTGGTTCCGATGAGCAAGAATACCATTTGTGATTGTATGGCTGAGATAAAGAATGGGAACGACCTTGAACTGCACCACCGCTGGCTTGCGTGGGTCGAGGAGGAGACTTCGCGGCGACTCGCATGGGCTTATCTGGTATGTTCTCATCTGGGAGGTTTCCGCGAACAATGGGTACTGAATCTCTGACAGGCAGCAAACTATCTGGCATCTGTGTTCCTTCACGACAGAGTTCTACCCGATCTCGAGGCACCGACTCTGCAAATGCCTTGTGAGGATATTTTGTGGGAGGCGGAAAACACGAAGGTCTGGTCGAGTTGTTTCCCCTGGTCACACACTCCACCAATCCAACTTCCATTCCGAGCCACTCTTCGAGGACTCCTGCACCAAACCATCGCTCTGAGGGATGTTTCACGCTTCGGGCGCCTCGTCTGCGCAGCCCTGCTCCATTACGAGCTATGCAGAGGGTCGTCGAGCGACGAAGTCGAACAACGGAAAAGCATCGCACACCTCTTCAGCGACGGCGGGGACGAGCAAATGCTCAGGTTGGCAGCTGATCTGGCAGACTCTTTCAAGAGGGATATCAGGGCCCAGCTCTGAGTGATGAGTTATGGAAAGACACAGCAAGTTCACCACCAATACAAATTACCGTTGGTGACGGTACCACTCCGATCTGAAGTCATTCAGTCAAGCAGCTTCCCAACGTCTGTATCACCTCGCCCTTTTCTAAAAATCAGTACAATTTTAGTCTCGACCATACGCTCTGCTGCCAGAGTCCCGTGTGGTTGCACAGGCCGATGGGAATTCCAATCGGGGCTTTAGAAATCTGATATTTCTAGCATGAGCGGCGTCTTGCCGTGTGCATGCCACGAGGAACGGGAGGTACATACGAAGACCCTGAAACCCGATCAAACGGGTGATCTTGTTCCCCCAAACTCAACAAGTTCTGGTTAAACCTTGACTCCTTGTCCAGGACCACTTTCTGATCTGGCTGGTCCTGGAAGCACTACTGGCAGGTCTGGAAATGACCAAAAGAACTCCGGGGATGACTTTTGTCACGAATACAAGTACTCGACACTGTCACTCGCTAGCGAATCAAAAATACTCTTCGAGGACTCGATAGAAGACAATGTGTGTGGTTCAAAGTGTGACGTTTGAAATGTCTTGTCGATGGGAATGTTGGATCTACTCGTGCTCATCCACCAAAGGTCCTCGCCCCGTCCTCGTCCGTACTGGTGATCAGGATCGAAAACCCGGTAATTGGCTCAACCCCAAGTGGCAAATGGCCACAAACTCCGCCACTCACTCTCCCCGGCTTTTTGCGGGGCCTGAAGACAAAGTCATGCAGTCGCATCCATCTCGGCCGGGGACAAAAAAGAGTCTGTAACGTCTGGACGTCTGTTCGATTTCCGTGGAATTAGATGGCCGTGGAGATGATTACGGAAGTTCTGATTGGCTGAGAGAGTACGAGATGTCTTCGCCCGTATTTTGCCGGGCTAACCGAGACGGGAGCTCTGTGGAGGTAATTTAATCTACTAACTTCTTTGGGTTTGGCTTTCTTAGTATGATGGTATGACGGAGCTCTATCAAATCTGTGTGACACACAAACACATACATACACGACGTACGAGTTCTGTGCCCAAATTTGGGTAGCTAACCATTCCAGGGGCTTCATCCTGTCACAACAGAGAGTAGCAATTGTAATTGACCGGACTTTATTTCTAAAGAAACATGGAAGTATCAGACCACAGCCCCAAAAAAGGGGCGCTCCCCCACAATCTACAACATATCTAGGCAGTTTTTGCGGCCCCAGGCTCTGTCAAATAATAAGCCAGATCCCCGCCGCGACACTCACGCTCCGTCTTGCCCCGTCCGAGGAAGCTGAACCGGTTCGGTCGCAGGTATGTAAAGTCCCAGTCCTCCCAGCGCGGCCGGGCCATCAACTCCAGGTACGAGAGCGACGATCCGGGCCACGGACCCCAGACTTTGCCCTCGGCCTTGCCGTTCTTGTACCACGAGACGCAGTGGTCGGTCCAGACGAGGTCCTCCATGAGCGCGTCCTTGAACTCCTGGAAGTCGTCGACGGCCTGCGGCTTGGGCACGACGGCCTTGATGGAGTCGTACCGCAGTTTCTGCACCGCCGTGAAGGCGTACTTGATGTTTGTCTCGAGACAGGGGAGGAGGCAGCCGTTAGCCAGGGGGAAATTGGGCCCGCTGATGACTGAAGTCTTGTAAGAGAGAGAGAAATGACAGTGGAAAGCCTACCAGACGACACAGGTGGAAGACTTACTAAAATAATTGGGCATATTCAAAGCCGCGATGGAGCAGTATGACCGCGGTTCCTCTGCCCATTCATCCCTGAGATCACGACCCTCTCGGCCGACCAGAGGGAACGGTGGTCGGAAACTTGTGTCGAAACCCGTCGCACAGATCAGGACGTCCAGCTTTATGGTGTCGCCCTTGTTCATGCGGACTCCATCTTCTGTGATTGCGACAATTCCGTCACTCCGCACAGTAACATTGTCTTCTGTCAGTGCTTCAAGGTATCCGTGGCCTGGAGTGACTCTTCGACAGCCAACGCCAAAGGTGGGGACTGATAATAACAGAAAGAAAACAAACAGTCAATGTTTGTCTTCGGAAAAAGGAGTGAAAGAAATCCTTACTCATGAGTTCGGCGAGTTCGGGCTTTCTCGATAACCGCTCTCGCATAGTCTTGCGAAAGTTTTCGTATGCGTCCTTCTGCAGCGTCGAGTCCTTGAACTGCATGTCGAAGAATTTGTTCATGGTCGACTCGACCTTCTTTCGATACTCGAGGAACTTGTCCTTGTCCTGCGCCCACTCGTCCTTTTGCCGTTCTGAGAAGAAGGCCGTCCGTCCCTCGGGGGCGAACTCGGCGGCAAATTCGGGTGTGATCCACGTCGAGGAGCGAATGAAGGATGTCAAGTGTTTGACCTCTTTATTTTTTTTTTTTTTTTGAGTTGGTCTGTGTTCCTCGATTTCAAGACAAAAAGACTGTGGACTTACTCGGTTGTATTTGCGGGATGATCTGGATGGCAGACGACCCCGTACCGATGATGCCAACGACCTTGTCGTCGAGGGAATATGCCTCGTCCCATTGTGCGGAATGGATCAACTTCCCTCGGAAACTCTCCAGACCGGGGATATCGGGCATCTTCCACTTGCTGGAGAACGAAGTTCAGACGAGTGTCTTTGTGAGAACGTTTGGAGAATTGGACAGGAGACCGTACTTTAGAAATCCAGCGGCGTTGATCAGAACCTCAGCTTCGTCCGAGAAGGTGGTCCCCGACATCACGTCCTCGATCTGCACTTTCCACTTGCCCTCGCTCTCGTCCCAGACGGCCTCCTTGACCCGACTGTTGAGTTTGACGAACTTGTCCACCCCGTACGCCACGGCGCGACCTTTGAAGTACTCATAGAGCTCCGGCGAGCCGACATAGGCGCGCGACCACCGCGGATTCCCTTCCCAGCTGAAGGTGTAGGCGTGTGCCGGCACATCGCAAGCGCAACTGTGTGTATCTCTCAAGCTCAGAAAATGAATGATACCAAGAAATCTACCTTCTCATAATCTTCCAGGGCTGCAATGGTAGGCATCACCGAGTTGATCGCTTTCTCTTGCGAGGTTACTTACCCCGGATAACGGTTCTCCAACCACGTCCCCGTCACGTCCGAGTTCTTCTCGTAGATGACCAGCTCCACCGACCCGTCAGTGAATGTGTCTTTGAAGATTTTAACCGCAGCGATGCCACTGAGGCCGGCGCCGACGACGATGATCTTCATCGGCCGCCCCTGACCCAGATACTGGTCCGCGCACTTGAACTTGGCGGAGCCGTTGAGTTTGGTAGTTCCATTGCTGGGATGCACGGGGAGACTTGATTGTGGACCGACGGCAGTGGGAACTGCGGCCGCGCTGGACTCTCCCATGATTGTTTGGTCGCTGGATTCTCCCGATCCTAACGAAGAAAAGAAAGCCACGAAAGGAGATATTGAACAACAACCTTTAAAAGCACTGGTCGACAATATGGCCAGGCTCTCTCTCTCTCTCTCTCTCTCCACGTACTATCTATACATACTTGTACATAGATCACACACAAAGGAGAGCCGAGGCCCAAGACGCCAATACTTCCAGATCGATCGGGTGATGGACGAGACTAGACTAACAACAAGTTTTCCCACAATTTACCACGCACGGTCGAGCGGGTTGACGGTGTTGATTTTCCGGGCATCACACATTTCCCCCCGGAGATGCCACTCTACCCCCTCGTACTTGTACTGAATCCCCGTGGGCCTCATCATGAGACAATGGCGACCTGGGCCGTGATATGGGACAGAAATAAAAAAAACAAAGGGAAGAAAACACTCCTCCCAAACAACTTATCTTGTGTGTCTACAAGTGGACAATCAATCAATCACACGGTCTACTTGATATAGGTGGGTATTTGCGCTAACTGAGGTATGAGTTCCCCCTCCCGCCCTTCCCCTTTCCATTTACTCCTCCGGAGAAATATCAAATCATCCATGGCATCACTTCACATCACTTCGCATCATTTCACATGACCAGAAACCAGTCATTGCAGCTTCGGCCACTTCACCCGCCGCCCGGCAAAGTCGTCGTGCTGCCAGCTCTGCCCAAGCGAGGTGATGACATCGAGGGCACGCGACGCACTCTTGTACGTCTGGCCCATCTCCCCCAGGCTCTGGATGCATGTGACGAACGACTGCTGGGCCTTTTGGTTCTCGGCGCTCCCCGTGCTGGTAATGCACATTTGAAACACGTGGATGAGCCCCGCCGTCATGGTGACGTGAACCATTTGGTGGTGCGGCCGGCGGAGGCCGTACCGCTGGCGGAACATGGTCAGCAGCTGGCAGACGCGCTGCGCCGCCTGGACACACTTGGAGAAGGATTGGGCGGCGTTTCGGTGCGTGGGCGAGATGGACAGTCGCGACGATTCGTCGACGGCGATGAGTGGCCGGTGCAAGAGGATGACGCATTCGTTGAAGATGAGGCTGGTGTGATTGTTAGAGCAGTGAGTTATCAAAAACGTTTGGAAAAAAAAAAATGGAGCTTACTGTAGTTCGAGGACGGCGGGGAGATAGATGGCTGTCCGCGATTTGGAGGACGAGTAGTCGACGCGGAGGGCCGGGGGCAGGGAACTGAGCCAATCCTGAAGGTCGGCATCAGACTTGACGACGAACTTCTCAATGTCTTCCTGCACGTCAGGGACGCCAGAGTATCTGCGTCACAACATGCATTAGCAAGATGTGTGCCTTATTTGTCCAACCCGGGTGGTTGGTGGGATTCGTTGTGAACGTACAGCACTTCCGACACTCGGGCAAAGACGGCCATCAGCTTGGCCAGGTACGCGTGGACGTGCGCCGCGGCGTGGAAGTCAAAGTCCTTTGGGAAATTCATGGTGCTGTACTCGTCGGTGTAATACTCCCAGGCGTAATTGGCCGACGGCATCGGGCCTGGTATGTTGTGGGCGAGACGCTTCATCAGCGAGGGCCGTCCGCTATAGGCACCCCACAGCCTGGGTATCTCGTATAAGCTTTTCTGTTCAACGAGTTGTAGGAGAGAGAGAGAGTCTTACGTGTCTATCGTGTTGGCAGACCAGAACAGGTTCTGCCGCAGCAACGCGACCTCGGCGGCGCTACTGTTTGTGTTGTGGAACTTTGAAAAGTCCTGCGCCAGATTCAGATGTAGACCGAGATCCGACAGGATCTGCACTGCCATTCCTGTAATATTTGTGTCAGTAAGATTGCCCCCGATGACTTTCTCAGAAGAAAGTGAGCCGACTGACCGGAATAGATCCAGCCGCGGGAGTCGCGCGCATGAGCAGCCTCGTGCGACGAGAGCACCAGCAGTGCTTGGGCGGTGGCAATGGTTGGACTATCGATTTCAATGTCCAAGAGAGCCTTTGTTCGAAAGCCGAAGAACTCGTCCGTGGGACCGTCCACATCGGGATGGACACGATCGGTGTATGCGGCGCCAATGGTGTATCTGCAATGACCGATCAGTTTTCATTCCATTTTCTAGACGCGAGGTCGATCTCAGGGTCAGAGGAAGGAGTGTGACTCTTACATGGCATTTTCCAGGGCGGGAGAGTACAGGTTCGTATAGTGTCCCGAGCGAAATTGCTGTCGCTCCTTGAAGAAGATGGGTTTATCCACAACGTACATCAGGGCATTGTGCCATGAAAAGAACAGGTTCACCAGAGTTTCTTCGTACTCGGCGTCTCCCTTCCACTGCAGGCCGGCTCGGGCGATGGCTGCCTCGCCGTGCGTCACCACCGTTCGGAGGTTGGGTCGACACAAGGACGACGGTCCACGATGTAGAAGATGCAGGTTGCTGGTGGCTCCGTAGTAGCGAGGCTGGCCGTCTTCAGCAATCTGTAAGCGTCCCAGGCGGCTTGTGAGATTCTTCGTGATACTGTCTACGTGTTCTTCGTCCTGATCGTCAAAGTCATGCGATCTCACTTTGCCTCTGGCGCTCATCACAGACGAGTCGCTTCCTGCAGCGGAGATCAGTAGTTCTGGGCTTCCCCCTGCAAACATTTCCCCCGGTGAGATTGTATCTGGAACGGGATCTCCTGGCAGAGTCAGGGGCACGTCTGGCTCGGTGTGCGTGAGTCCTAGTGAGGGGACGAGATCGAATAACGGATGGCATTCGTTGGAGAAGCAAGCTGCGCTGGAAAGGTCATTTCCATCGTCCAGGCCGATCCAAGATCCCCAATCTTGCTCTGAATCAGGTGACGGTATAGGCTCAACACTGATGGAATTCGTTACACCAGAGGTTGAGAAGTAATTGTCTGATCCTGGTTGTAGATTATCGAGAATGTCTTGATCGGCTGCTAAAGAATGGGTATAATGACGGTCCGCAGTCTCGGAGAGCCGCTGTGGCTGGACATTATTGCTTGGTAAATAAGAGGGAGTCCCGTTGCGGAGATCTTCTTGGGAAGCCTTTGATGCTGCAATGACACTCTCCAGGCGCGAGGTCATGGACATGCTACAGCAGATCAGCCTCTCAAAAGTTCTTACGCCGTCTTTGCTTTGCCAGCTTCTTTTTGGCAGACAGTGAGTGCAAGTAAACTCACCGACGACGATCCTCGACAAAGACGCATTCGACATCGTACAGAGTGCAATTAGAGCATCGTGGCTTATCGTCGTTACACTGTCGAGTGAGAAAAATCAGCTCCAACTCATAAATACCTGGAGAGATAGAGCTGGAGCATGTGTGATCCAGACCTTCACCTTCCGCTTTCTACACGCCAGACATGCTCTGGAGATATACTTCCTCTCCGTAGGCTGCTTTCTGCTCTTCTGTTGCGACATCGAGGGGTGGCTTCAGCAACGGCTTTGGGATGAGAAATGTAAGAAGATCGTGCCCTGGAGGAAATGCGGAGTTTTTTTGGGGATTTCGGGGTCTTGGGGGGGAGGAAATTGTTGCATTATTAAGTGACCCTGGGGGTGGATGGGTGGATGCTTGCACAGGCAGGCTTGGGCGAGCCAGTGGCAGTTTCCGGGGCTGGAAGGTTCTAAACTAGCGAACAACCCTGCATGGAAGAAAACGAGGACAAGAACGCGGGTGAAGAAGCGGGACAGTGAAAAGGTGGGGTGGGGGAGGCGGATTCCCATGTGGTTGGAATGCTTGTACCGAGTATAGCAGGTCTTTGTACCGAGTTATAGCATTGTATATCGAGTACCTAAAGTAGCACGTGGATTTTGGTCTACCTGGAAGCCTACTCCATCACACAGTGCTCCTCTCCACGCTGCCGGATATCGTGAAAGTCACCGTCATTAACCACCAACGAACCGTTCCTATAGCTACTTTCATCACTCAACAAAAACTTCGCCACATTTGCTTGGCCCCCCGGGAAAAAAAGGAATACGGCGCAGAGAAATCTTGTGGTGTACAGGCGCGTTCTCATTCTCTTGAGTCCCTATCTTTCCCTCTTCGTCCTTACTGTACTCAATCATAGCCGCCATTCTCAGTCCGGACAGACTGCGTTCTCTTAAATACCACTGAGGCCATAGAACTTGGCACCGTTCTCCATGACCGTCGCCGCACCACATTTACTCGGTGTATACGCTGCCAGTCCTACGGTATAGAGACCCGAGACCGAGACGATGTTATCGATTGCACCGCTCTGGCCGGGGTTTGGGTTCGGGATGGAGTCACATCTCTGGGCGTCTTTTCAGTAACAAATAAGCCAAATGTGTGGTGGGTTCTCATCATCGATCATACCTGACAAACAACTCGGTCGTGATGATGCTATCTTCCTCGTCCCATATCGACGCATATATACCTGCAGAGATAGCCGCATGATCTAGTCTCCCTGTGAGCTCGAGCACCACGGCCACAAGATACTTAACTTCTGACTCTTGGGTCATGTACGGACACGGTACTTCTGGGCTATCTCATGGGCAGCCGCTGGACCTTTGACCTAGTGGCGATCCGCAAGCACGATGGATATGCCCCGACTGGCAAGTTTGTGTGCCAGAACTGGCGCCTGTCACGAGTGCTACCTGCTCCAGCATACTTGTCAGTGTGTTGAAGGTCCCCGGGTTCGAAGGAAGGCGCCAAAGTAATCTCTACTCGGAGGCTGGATCGACCAGCGAGCATTGTCTCTCTTTCGGGTCTGAAACTAGTTTGACGAACCTCGTACTCCATAAGACGTTTTGGGATTGTGAAGGTGGGAAGAAAAATAAGAAAGATTCCAGATTGTTTTCTTACATGTGGAAGGGGGGGGGGGGCGCGGAACTCCTTCTCCTGATGCCGTGGCATTTCACAGTGGATCTCTGGCCAAGTCGCTGACGACATTCGGAAATCACGCCATGTGCTTGTGCTTGTATTATTAGTGGGACGGACTAGACAGATTGAGGCCGACCACTCCAATCAACGTTCGAAGCGGGCACGATTGAAAGGCTGACAACTCACGAGGCCTTTCATTCTAGATTCCATGACTTGTAAGTGCTAGATTCGCGAAGACTACTTGCTCGCTCCAGCATCATACGCGACAGCCATCATGCAACAAAAGTCGGCTCCCCGAGCCCCTATCATTCCCCCCCAACTCCTAACTCTCCTTGAAGTCCCTCTTCACGCTGGCGTCTCAGTCACGCAGCTTGCTAACTTTGGGAGCCTCTTTCGTCTCTTCGACTTCGGCATCATGCGCAATGACAAGATTTTCCAAAGTCTCGGCCGCGATTTCGTCCCCGAACAGCCCGGCGATCTCTTCTAGCGGTTTGCCTTTGGTTTCCTTGGCCAACCAGAGAAACACGGCCAGCGAAGAGACGCCCACGGCGATGAAGACGAGATAGAATTTCCATCCGATCGACACAAAGGCATAGAGGGACGCTCTGTCCAAAAAGAAAACAAAGGTCAGCTCAACTCTCTCATTGTCCCACGAGGGTTCCACAGAGACTTACTCGACGTAGATGGTGTCGATGAAGTAGATGCTCGCCACTCCAAGAGCCGAACCCTTGGCCCTGAGATGAGCCGGCCACATCTCGGAAACATAAGTGTAGCTTGCACCTTCGGCAAACATGCAGTATCCCAATTCGAAAATGTAGAACATGGCCACGACGGCCTGCTGGGGTGCTTCATGCGAGGTTCCCGCGTATTTGGCGATCAGGGGAGTGACCACCACAATCAGCGCAATCTGAATTGCCGTTCCAATGGCGAGGAGTGGTACACGACCAACGCGGTCGATGAGCAGGGTTCCGAGGATCGCGGTCAAGGCTCCAAAGGTAACATAACCTGCAGTGATGGACAGCTGACCCACTGTGTTGAATCCAAGGCTGGCGTAGATGGTCGGACCATAGCTGGCGATAACAACGATACCAGCCGACTATTTATCGTCAGTTTAACAACCAACGATGCTGCAGACGACACACCGGGCCAACATACCTGACTCATGGACTGGGTGATGATCGTGAGGATAAAGCGCCTGCGGTACCGTTTCGACATGATCAACTCCCACCAACCCATTGCATTTCGATGTTCAAACGAGATCTGGTCCACCATCTGCTTGACTTCGAGTTCGGCGAACTCGTGGCCCGCGTCGTCATGATGGCCGTGCAGTTTGGAGATGACGGCGCGAGCTTCGTCGGTGCGATCCTGCATCACCAACCATCTGGGCGATTCCGGAATCAGAGGCAGGAGGAAGATGGTCAGGAACGATGGGACGGTGCAGATGGCAAAGGGAATTCGCCACTGGACGCCGCTGGCCTGCACAAAGTAAAAGGCCACACCGAGCCAGTTGGCGAAAACATAGCCGAGAGAGATCATTACCGCGACAAGGCCGACCATGAGGCCTCGATACCGAGGCGGCGCGAGCTCGCTTTGAAGCAGTGATCCGACAGACATGTATGCTCCCGACGCAAATCCAGAGCAGCCCCTTGAATGGCCGACATAAAAGATCAGTTTTCCCACTCGACGCATAGAGCATCCCGTTAAGGAGGGGCCCTCACCTGAAAATGATCAACATGGCAATATGGACGCTTCCAGCTACCAGGGCCGTGCTGACAATTGAGATGATTGCCGAGATGAGCACCGTCTTCTTGCGCCCGATCTTGTCGGACGCGTAGCTAGCCCAGGCACAGCCGAACAGAGCGCACGCGAAAAAGACGCCGAGAATCGCCCCGATCAACGGCGTGTTGGATTTTGTCTGCTCCAGGAACCCAAAGTAGACGAGAAAGCTCGGCTGGCCCAACGTCGTGTTGATCATGCCGTTGACCATGCCCGTGGCCAGCGAGGTGCACGAGACGCAGACGACGATGCCATAGTTGTAGAAACTGAATCTCTCCCTGGCTTTGCTATGATGCATGAGATGCTCGTCATGATGCGGTGACAATTCTTCCTTGGGAACCGTCATTTTGGGGGGAAATTGTTCAGACGATGATGTCCTCAACACGGACATGTGTTGGTTTGCGGGGATGATGAAGATTATGAGGAAGGAGAGGAATGGGAGGTCGGGATGAAAATCGAGGCCTCCTGGAGTGATATTTCTTGGGACCAAACTTCCAATCTGTGATACTAGTGCAATGCTCCCCTGACTCCACAGCACATAATACCACAGAAGTCCGGGGCCACGCGGGGAAGCCACGTGTGCGGCCCAACAGTCTGGCAGATTTATCATGGTACCAGAGTCCGCGAAAGTGTCGAGTCGGAGTTTCGAAGTGGTTGACCCAGGCACTCCCGAGTCTCTGGTGGAGATAGACTCCACTTTTATATGTGGATAAACCGGAGTTTTCACGCACTAGCCGTCAAGTTGTGTACCTGGATTAGGAAGTCGGAGTAGCATCCAAAGGTACCGGAACAGTGAGCCTTGTATAGATGACCATAGAGGGCTCTCAAACAGAAAGTTGGCTATATCATTTTCGTTGGGGCATGTGCTGGTGTAAGCAGCGCTAACTTGTCACTGACATAGTACCTTCTACAAAGTATTGTCCAACAGGGCCTATACAACGTGCTCAGCGCAATACAGACACTAGATTGAGGTGTAGCATCGAAACTGGTCTCCGCTGACCCTCGATTGGGTCTCAACACCATGGTCGCGTCTCAAGACAATGACAAGGCAAAACAGGCATCAGTGAATGCAACCAGCCATCTTGCCGAAAAGTATGGCTGGAAGAACACAAACGAGGCAGGCTACACCATCAACGAAGTCCCCTCCGGACTGTTGCGCCCTGTCAAGATAGTATGCCTGGGTGCCGGTGCGTCGGGCATCAACCTGGCCAAGCTCGTCCAAGATCAAATGCAGAATGTCGAGCTGCAAATCTACGACAAGAACTCTGATGTCGGGGGCACTTGGTGGGAGAATCGCTATCCGTACGTTGGATCACAACAGGGGACTATCGCCGTGGGCCCATGGATCGAGACTGACACAACATAGCGGCTGTGCTTGTGACATTCCTTCTGCAAGCTATCAGTTCACCTGGGAGCCACATATCTGGTCTCAGTACTACGCGGAGAGCCCGGAGATTTTTGACTATTTCAAAGGTATAGTCGTCAAGTACGGGCTGTCAAAGTACATCAAGCTGCGGCACCGGGTGGACCACGCCGAGTGGGACGAGGATGAAGGTCACTGGAACATCACCGTCACAGACTTGGAGTCTGGAGACCAGTTCACCGAGTCGTGCGACATCTTCATCAATGCCGGCGGCCCTCTCAAGTGTGTCCCACCAATATTTCCCCCGTTATTCAAAGTTTCCCCACTAACTGACATTATTTAGCTTTTGGGAGTGGCCCAAGATAAATGGCCTCAAAGATTTCAAAGGAGTGCTTGTCCATTCTGCGGCGTACCCGGAAGGGCTCGATCTGAATGGCAAGCGTGTCGCCGTGGTAGGTATCGGATCAAGTGGTGTTCAAATCACCGCCAAAATCCAGAGTCAAGTGGAAAAGCTGTACACGTGGATCAGTACACCTACATGGATGACCCCGTCCTTTGCCTCGAAATACTCGGGTGTGGGTGGAGGCAACTTCAAATGTAAGTCTATCGTCCTTGAATTCATTTTACCATCAAGAACGACTACTAATGACTCATCCAAAGATTCTGAGGAGCAGAAGAGGCGGTTCAGGGAAGAGCCGGGCTACTATCTCAAGTACTGCAAAATGGTGGAGACGCAGCTGCAAGAAGGGTTTCTAGCATTCCACCACAATACTCCTGAAGCGCAAGGTCTGGAAAAGGTAATATAGCTCGACGCCCCATGCTGGGGTAAGTACTCTACGGATCACTGATCGATACTCGGCAGATGGCAAGACAGGAAATGATGGAGAAACTAAAGGGAAGAGACGACCTGATCGAGAAACTCATTCCCAAAGATTTCCCCGTCGGATGCAAACGGCCAACGTGAGTCTCCAGGACATGTGGACACATTTTGGAGTTATTTTTTGACATCTAATCCTCACTGATTTTATCTGCTTCCAGTCCTGGAAACGGGTTCCTCGAAGCTCTCATGTCTCCCAATGTCACGACCTTCACCAAAGCCCTCGACACAATCACCGAGCAAGGATTCCTCGACCCCGACGGGAACGAGCACGAAGTCGACGTGATCATCCTCGCCACGGGCTTCAACACCACATGGGTTCCCCGATTCCCCATCATCGCCAACGGGTACAACCTGCAAGACCAGTACCGCAAGAACCCCATCTCGTACCTCGGGCTCTCCGCGCCCTTCATGCCCAACTACTTTACTTTCTACGGGCCCTACGGCCCGCTGGGCCAGGGCAGCGCACTGTGCATGATTGAAAAGATGGCCGAATATTTCGCGCAGATGATCCGGAAACTGCAGCTCGAGAACATCAAGAGCTACACCCCGAGGCTGAGCGTCGCCCTGGACTACCAAGAGCACACGGACCTGTACCACAACCGAACCGTGTGGTCGGGCAACTGCCGCAGCTGGTTCAAAGGTGGCAAGCTGGGCGGGAAGATCATGCTACACCCAGGAACAAGGACCCAATAGTAAGTGCTTCTCCCTGCCCACCTGTTCTCCCTGATAAAGATATTTCTGCGAGTTCCGTTTGACGCTGGACGGTTTTTTGCTAACATCCCCGTTTCTTCTTGCACTGCTCTTAGCATGGAGCTCATCGCAGCCCCGCGCTACGAAGACTACGAGATCCAGTATCGTAATCGAAACGTGTGGTATTGGCTCGGCAACGGCTTCTCGACACGGGACTTGGACGGCAGAGATCTGACGTGGTATTTGGGCTTGGTCGACGGCAAGGACGAGCAGCAACATTTCGATGTTTGACCGCCGCGATAGAGGAAAGGATATACGCCTCTTTATATAGTGTTTCTATATGGAATCTCACTCCACAAACTATGTTAATGAGCTTGTGTGGTGAAATTATCTTGCAGTTTGATAGTATTTTTCTGCCGCCACGTATCCCACTGTTTTGCAATGTAATAAAAGGGAGTATACAGCACATTTACACCATGTATGTGAAGCATCCTCTAACGCCGATCTAGCAAAGTTTTCTTTCAGTTCTATATTCTGTTTTGCCATGTACGATTTCATGGGTCCTTTCTACACACGAGCCTGGCGGAAGGAGGAGTGAAAATGGAAAGTCAAATACATATTCTCATGGCCATCGTACTTGGAGCACCCTCGATCGAAATGCACAAGATCAGCATGCTCCAACCTGTACGCGGAAGGATCATTTTGAAAGTCAAAGTCTCTAGAAATCATAGGTCTCTCGTTACTACGGACGTTATGGGGAAACAGGAGGGACGAATCCCTCCCCCTGCGGGAGAATGACTACACCTACATACGAACACCTCTACAGAGCCATCCTGCCTCTTCAACCTTGTTCAAAGGTCACACTCTCTCCCCCCTCTCACTTCATTTGCAATCCCTCAGTTCGATACCTCCCCACGCTGCCTCCGATGGACCGTGAGAGGTATCGGCTTCTTCATGTAGCCCATGTAGCTGCGCAGGCCGAGCCAGAAGCCCGCGTGGTCGAAAGCCGGGGACATCTCGAACGAAAAGTCCCGGAGCACGTGGGCGAGGAGCAGCCGCATCTCCAGGTACGCCAGGGCCTTGCCGGGGCAGATGTACTGGCCCGCGCTGAAGGGGATGAAGGAGCGCGTGTCGTGTTTCCAGGTCGGGTCGCGCCTCTCGTCGATCCAGCGCTCGGGCACAAACAGGTGCGGCTTGGTGAAGCTGCGCTCGTCGTGCGCCATGAACGTCGGCTGGCACGACACCTGCGTGTTCTCCGGCAGGTAGTGTCCGTCGACCACGCAGCCGCCCTTGGGCGTCGTGCGCTGGCTGCCATTCGGGGCTGGCGGGACCATGCGGAGAGATTCGTTGATGACGGCGTTGAGATATGGCATCGATTCAGGCCCTGGGCGGGTTTGGGGACACACAGGTTAGTACTAAGCTAAACCAACAGCCAGACCATATACTATGTCGATTGAAAAGACGCGGGTATGTAGAGGAACATGTACCTAGTTTACGGCCGTCGAGGTTCTCTCCATGCTGTTCCCAAGCCTTGTCGACCTCTTCGATCAGTTGTTTCTGGACGTTGGGGTCCCTGGACATGAAGTAGAAGACGAAGCTTTCCCCCGTAGACGTCAGTTTATCTGTCCATGGAGTCTTGAAATAAGTGTGGAAACCACCAACCTTAGACACACGGCGGTCGTGTCACTACCAGCGACGATGATGACGGGTGAGTCGGACTCGAGATCTCGTTTCGCCAGAGCCCTGTCGTCATGGAAGAATCCATCCCGTCAGCCACAAGAGTCTCTCTTACCCCCAGAAATCAGCACAAAAGGGGAGAAACGTCATTCACCTTCCAGATTCATCATGAGCCAACAGATAAGTGAAGAGATCGGTGGGTTTGGTCCCCATGGCCAGCCTCTTCTCAAACTGTTCCGCCGAGGTTTTGGCAAATCGCTCCGTCTGGGCCTTGTCCTCGGGATCCATGGGCAGGTACTTGAAGATGGGCGTCAGCCACTGGACGTTGCGGATGAGCTCCGTCATCTTGAGACCCTTCCGGACCAGGTCGGCCAGCTCTCCGGAGTTCTCGTTCTCGATAAACGAGAAGGTCTCGTTGAAGGCCAGGTCCGCCATGGCGTCGAACCCGAAGAAGTCGATGAACGCACCCACGTCGATTTCCTTTTCTGGTCACATCCCATTCTCGGTCAGTTCGACGCCTCGCCCTGTCCGCTCGGGAAGATCGGATCATGGGAAACTTACCGGCATAGGTGTCGAACTTGCTCCTCAAGACGTTGATGATTCTCACGAGCCGGGGTTCGTATGAAGTGATGGCCTTGATCGCGAGGCCCTTGTCCCAGAACTTACGGCGAGCTCTGTGTGCCGCAATGTCTCTCTCGTCTCCGAGACTGACGCCGTCGGCCCACAGTCGGGTATCGTAATTCGGCCCTTTGCCCAGCTTATTCGCTGCCGCTCCGTGGACGTATTTCAACGACTCTGGGTTCGCAAAGGAGAGCTCGTTGGGGCCGATGCGGACAATGTCGCCGTACTTTTGGTGGAGTTCGACATAGTCGATGTACGTCTTTCCAAAGCTGGTCAGGTAGAAGCCGTACCACTTGGTGATCTTTGCCAGTACCGGTCCCGGATACTCCTTGAGTGGATGGAGAAATAGTCGGTACACTGTAATGCTTGACCTGTTGTTGGGCGATCACCGTCGGTCAAAATACTTCCCGTCGTGCTATGGAACGATAACCACCACTTACGCTAAAGCAAAGAGGTGCACCCCAAGGAAGACAGGCCAGAGGCCTAGACTCGTGCTGAGTGCCCTGGATTGATGGAACAAGGCAACGAAGGCCAGCAAGGACAATGTCGCCAACTCTGCGAGATACTGGCTAAATAGAGGACATCAGCTGGCCAGATACGCCGTCTTTGTATACCTTGGGAACTTACAAGAGCGTCGGTTCTCGTCGATTGTACTTCAGATGAGCGGCCTACCAGCCGGGTCAGCCTGTCGACACTCTACGAGAGGAGAAAGGGTAGCAAATACCAGACCGCTGAACACGGCCCAAACGCAGGTTGGTACCAGAAGGCCCATCGTTGAGGGGGGAAAAGAACGAAAACCCTGCTGTTTCAACCCCTATGTCCCTCTGAGAATAGAGTGGGCTGTGACAGGGACACTCTTTTCAGCACGACGACCCTTATGAGGGATGGTGTGGGTGGTGGTCAAAAGGGGAAAGGAAAAACGAAGTGGGCCGGAAGGGGACAAACTCCGAATGCGGTCTATAGAAGCCCAAATCGGAGACTGGCCACCTCAGGGTGTCCCCGTATTCCGGGAGATTCATAAATCCCTGTCATGGAGAAAATTGGACATGGTGGCAGGTGTGGAAACTCCGCATTCGTGTCACGCAACACATGCAACGACCGAGACATCAGAGAAACAGTCTGCGAGACACTGAGAGCCCGTCGACTGGTGTATGGGGGTATCGGTATGGTTAATGGTTAAGTCCTGTATGCGTGTGAACGCGGCTCTCTGCATATCTTTTGGCCCAGGGTATTGTCTTCCTAGACCTCGCCGTTGCCCCCTAACAAGCAGCCCTCCCTTCCAGCTCCTCTACAAGATGAAGCCACTCCCCGATTTTGATTCCCTGCCACCAGTCGAAGGCAGACCCCAAGGAAATACGTGGGGTTTTTGGGGTGCAGACGATGAGATTGGAAGTGAGTGTTACACAGAGCGATCTTTCTGTTCGGCAGGGGTCGATATGATCTGGATTTCTCTACCAGCTCTGATATCTCCTGAACGCTTCTGACTGGCGGCGAATAGCCTTGAATCTCCTTACCCCAGACGTGGTTCAACGTGCCGCCGCAGAGGTCAAGAGCGGAAAGTCGGCGTCCCTAGACTTTCCCCTTGACCACTTCAACGAGCGCATTGGCTCCCGCCGTCAGCTCGAGCAGAGGGTGGTAAACTATCACGAACTGGCGGGCATGTACGTCTACGACGACGAGCTCCATTTCAACACGCAGAGTAGCTCTCAGTGGGACGGCATGACACACTGTGCGACCCAGAAAGACGGGTTCTTCTACAACGGCCTCAAATTTGAAGACGTGTTGAGCAAGAAAGACGGTAGAAATGGGACCCATAGTCCGTATATCCACTATTCCACCCAAATTGCCCAAAGAGAGGCCGCTGACCAGTTCCCAGGGTGGCTACAGAGAGGCGGGATAGTTGGTCGCGGCATCCTTTTGGACTATCCGCTTTGGCGACAAGAGACTGGCCAAAGCCTGGCCAATGCAGGTTCCAGCCATGCCATCACAGTGGCCGAGTTGGATCAGGTGGCCAAACACTTTGGCGTGGAAATCCGACAGGGAGACATTCTCTTGCTTCGCACAGGATACAGTAAATGGTACAAATCGTGCCCGGCCGAGGAGAGGACTCGAGTCATCAAGGGGGAAGCATTCATTGGGGTAGAAGAGTCGATGGCATCAGCGCGGTGGCTTTGGAACAAGCATCTCGCGGCTGTCGCCACAGACGCCCCTGGCTTCGAAGTCTGCCCGGTCCCGTGGGGTGACGAATCCAAGGTTGTACTGCATGAGTGGATATTGGTTCATTTTGGCATGCCCCTTGGTGAGCTTTGGAACTTGGAGGACTTGTCGGTGCTCTGCCAGCAAGAGCGGCGATGGTCATTCTTTTTCACGAGTGCGCCTCTAAACGTAATCGGAGGAGTAGCCAGTCCACCGAATGCCATAGCCGTGCTGTAAGCGTAGTTCGATCGAACAACAAACCTAGACACAAAGTTTTCCCTCCAAGATTCCATTCAGCCTATACAGCTGATGCCTCCGCGAGCCAGAAGTGAAGGTAGGTGTCAGAACTGGAGTGCTCGTGCCCACTCGGCGTTTGCGTGGCATGTGGCATTTCCGGAGGGGAGCACCTTGTTATATGTGGATCTTTTGACATTGACTAATCGTCTATTGCTGTTTGAACTTGCCGCCACAATCGTGTCAGACTTATTCCTGTCATAAGTCAACAGTCTGCGCCCACTGGTATCGAAACAGCACTTTCGCATTCCCTCAGCAATGGAGCGCAACTCTCTTGCAGGAAAGGTTATCGCCGTGACCGGAGGTGCTTCAGGCATCGGACTCGGCATCGTACAGAAGTTGATCACCCTGAAAGCAAAGGTCGCCGTCGCAGACGTCAGCCCCCAGCCGGCCGAGTTGAAGGACTTACCGAGTCTGATATACACCAACGTCGACGTCTCATCTAGAGAGCAGGTTCACGCATGGGTCGAGGAGATTGTGGAGAAATTTGGCCGACTCGATGGAATGTGTGCAAATGCTGGAATCTGCCCCTATGAAGGAGGCATTGTCAGCGACGAGCTCTACCACAAAATCTTTGCCGTCTGCGTTACGGGCGTCTGGAACTGCGGGACTGAGGCGTACTGGCAGTTCAAGAAGCAAGGAGGTGGTGGTGCCATTGTCAACACATCCAGTGGCGCTGGTCTTCGGGCTGTCAAGGGTTTGGCTGTGTACAGTGCGGCAAAGCACGCTGTGATCGGGTTGACTCGGGCTTGGGCGCTCGATTGGGCCTTGGAAGGCATCCGTGTGAACTCGCTGGCACCAGGTAAGACTCCTGTCGCCAGACTCCAAGGAATAGAGAGGCTACTGACGCACAAACTCTAGGCCTCACGGAATCCGGCATGCAACGAGCAACGTTTGCGCGATTCCCAGATGTTGCCGAGCGACTCGGCTCGGGCACACCAATGGGTAGAATGGGCAAACCTCACGAACTAGCCGACAGTGTTATTTTCCTTCTCGGAGACAGTGCCTCGTATGTAACTGGGCACGTGCTGAGCTGTGATGGAGGAAGCATGAGCGGAGCGTAATTGTCTGCAAACAGAATCGAGGTTGTCGCTGTCTTGTTAGTCATGAGAGAAAATGATCGAAGTCCACTGTTCAACTTCATCGAATCGAATGTCGTGACCCATCACGCCTATTTCTCTTCTCTACAACGAAACATGCAGGTTCAGAAGTACCTCCCCTTGTTAGAGGGTTTGTTAGTAGAGGACTTCGTTGGAAGGTTAGGCGGCAGTGCTATCAGCCTGCGCCTTAACAGTACTGAGATAGGTAGGTCTGGCGAGGGTGTCACATGCGCCCTCCTTCCAGCCATCTCGGAACACGGTCTCGGGGGAACGACTTGGAGAGGACCTCTCGTCCCTCATGTCTCGCGTCTCGTAAATTCCATCAATCAACACCTTGACCGAAAGATTTGACTGACAGTCCCACATTGCCTACCCTCAAGATGAGGGTTGATGCGATGAATTCTTCTCGAGACCATCACCCTGATGTCAGAAGCAGCGGATATCCTCTCTCGAAAACACCCTGCCGAGGGACGTTATCACTCGGGCCGCCCTATGTTTTACGAGTAGTTAGCCGCTGATCCAAACCTAGTTGATCGGAGCTTTCGTTAAACTTCCAAACATTTTCGAGGTGAAACTCTCCCCAGCGCCTTCTCTTGCCAAACATGGCCGCCCCCAGCCAGACGACAAGGCCCGCCAGACCGTCTAGAGTATCGCTCGACGCTGTGCTGGCCTGTCACGGCACAATACGGAGCCATCCGACTCCGAGCATCTCATCTACTGGTCATTACATGCTTTGGCCCTGTCAGGAACCACAAGAAACCTCGCCTATGTCTGGTGGGTGCCCCTTTGTGGGATGGACTATCGAGACGAATCCGGGGTTGATCTCGTGGGAGTCCGGAGACATTCAGGCGGGGATAGGAAATATGGTCACCAGGCTATCATGAAAGAACTCGCGCCTGCCGAGGATAGGGATGGTAGAGGACTCGACTTCCCGTGGTTATCGGATCTCAGGGCGCGATTCATAAGTCGTCGGATCGCAGCCAAGGACATGGTTTGTGGTCGAAGCAGGCAGAGAAAGCAAGCGCTCACCACGTTCAAAGATACCGACAAACACCATGGCGGTAGCTGTTGAATCCAGCACTATTGTGCCCCCAACTGGAATACCAGACACTGGGCCTGTGAACCCTCCGGCCCAGCGCGAGTCACTTGCTACCCGTGTCGCCCAAATCTTGCAGAGAGGCGGCGATGCACCCGCACTTGCGGAGCGAGATCGCGAGGTCGTTGGTGATCCAGAGACGGGCGAAACTTCTCTGAAGCTGTTCCCGTCCTTTCGAACGTTGAGCTTCAAAGACGTCTGGCAGCAGGTCCGTGATGTCGCCTACGACCTTTACTACGATGCGGACGCCCCGCTCCGTCCCCGTGTTCCTATAGCATTCCTTGGATTCTGTGGCATTGACTACTCGGTCCTGGAATTCGCTGGCCATCTACTCGGGGCAGTGATTGCACCGCTTCAGATTGATGCTCCACTGTCGACGCTCGATCCGCTCATAGCAGAGCTCGAGCCATTAATCATAACCGTCAGTATCGAGCAGGTGGACAAGGCTGCGGAGCTGGCCGCGAATAACAAGATGGTTAAACGTATCATTGTCTTCAGCTATAATGCTGATTTGTCTCTTGAACGATCCATTTTCGATGCTGCTCAAGCCAAGCTGACGGCAAGAGGCGTGTCGGCCAAGTTGGATTCCCTTGACGATATCCGCCAGCGCAGCAAGGACTCTCCAGTTCCTCCACTCGATATGCCTGAAAAGGGGACAGATCCGCTGCACCTCCTTGTCTACACATCTGGAAGCACCGGCACACCAAAAGGTGCCATGATAACACAGCGTATCATGCTTCGGATGTGGAGTCTAGACTGGTCTCAGCACAACGGGGGGGAAGTCACCCTTTGCTATTACCCTATGAACCACATTCTTGGCCAGTCGTCTGTCGCGGGCTCTCTCGTGTCTGGAGGTATTTGTTGCTTCACCGCCAAAAGCGACATGAGCACGATCCTGGAAGATCTTGCCCTCGTACGACCCACCAAGTTTATCATTGTTCCTCGTGTGGGGGAGATGATTTACCAGTGGTATCTAGACGAGTACAGCCAAAGGTTGAAGAATGGCGCCGATCCCAAGACCCTGGAGTCGGACCTCAAAATCGAACTCCGAGACAAAGTCATGGGAGGACGCATCAAAAGCGCCTTGGTCGCGGGGGCCAAGTTGAAGGAAAACATTACAGCGTTCATGGCGGAAGTTCTGGGCACCTTCATCGAATTTGGATACGGCGGGACAGAGATGGGGGTCGTGTGCGCCAGGACAAAAGTCCAACGGCCTCCAGTGATTGACTGGAAGCTGGAGGATGTACCAGAGATGGGCTATTATACCAGCGACAAGCCATACCCCCGTGGCCAGTTCCTGCTCAAATCTGAAAGTGTGGTAGCCGGATACTTCAAGCGCCCAGATCTCAATAGCAAGGTCTTCACCGAAGATGGCTACTACATCAGTGGTGACATCCTGGCCCAGGTTGGACCCGACGAGCTGATCTTCCTTGATCGCACAAACAATGTCCTCAAGCTTTCTCAGGGCGAGTTCGTGGCGACCCAACGATTGGAATACATCTTTGCCGACAAGATTCCCGAGATCCGACAAATCTACATCTACGGTGAGAGTGATCAAGCCTACCTCGTCGGCGTCATTGTGCCTTCCAAGGAAGCACTGGAAGAATTCGGCAGCAATATGGATGAGCTCAAAGTGATCCTCCACCAAAAGATCAAGGATGTAGCCAAGGAGGAAGGCCTCCTCCCATACGAGATCCCTCGTGACTTCGTTATCGAAACCACGGCCTTCAGCTACAACAATGGCCTGTTGTCGAATCTTCTCAAGAACCTCTACCCGAAACTCAAGATCAAGTATAGGGATCAAATGCGAGCCCTTTACAGCAGCTTGGCTGCAAAGCAGCATGAAGAACTGCAGCTGCTACAAATTTCTGCGGACAATCTCCCGACCCTGGAGATTGTTTGCAAGGCGGCACAATTGGTGCTAGGAGACACATCGACAGACGTGGATCCGGACTCGTTATTCTCCGAAAATGGTGGCGATTCTATCTCATCGCATACCTTTTCCAAGAGGCTGCAGTCGCTCTTCAACATCGACATCCCGCTGAGCGTCATCGCCAATCCTGCAAACAGCTTTAGAAACATCGCCAACTTCGTCGACCAAGCAAAGGCCCAAGCCAAGGACAAATCCCTGTTTGAGGTGCTTCATGGCAAGAATCCCACAGTGGCCCAGGCAACGGACTTTACCCTCAACAAGTTCATTGACGCCGAGGTTCTCGCAAAAGCTGCACAGACTCCATTTGTGACTGGACCCATCAAAACAGTCTTGCTGACCGGATCTACTGGGTTCTTGGGCCGGTTCAACTGTCTCAAATGGCTTGAACATCTTGCGCCCATCGGAGGCAAGGTGATCTGCATTGTGAGAGGGAAAAACAACGCCGATGCCCGACAGCGGCTTGAGTCTGCAATCGATACCGGCGATAAAGCCTTGCTGGAACATTTTAATCAACTCGCTCGCGATCACCTTGAAGTACTCGCAGGAGATCTCGGGCAGATCCATCTTGGACTGGACTCCAAGACCTGGCAGCGCTTGGCCGACTCGGTTGACCTGACCTTCCACTCGGGCGCCCTGGTCAACCATGTGCTCCCATACAGTGAGCTATTCCACCCCAACGTGATTGGCACGGCAAACCTGATTCAGCTGGCCATCACCACTCGTCGCAAGCGCTTCGTCTATGTGTCGACTCTGGCAGTGGTCGGCCGTGAGGACCAACTTGACGAGAATGCCGATGTGCGAGTTGCCATTCCAAAAGTCCCGATCGACCAGTCACATGCGAACGGATACCGAGTGAGCAAATGGGGAGGGGAGGTGCTCTTGAGAAATGCCCACGATGCGTTTGGCTTGGCGAGCACCGTCTTCAGGAGTGACATGATCTTGGCCGACCGCAAATATGCCGGACAAATCAACGTTCCAGACATGTTCACCCGACTCTTGATCAGTCTGATCTCGACCGGAATCGCGCCCGCCTCCTTCTACCCCATTGGCCCGGATGGCCAGCCACAGCGCACGGTGTACGGCGGGATCCCGGTGGACTACCTTGCCGAAGTCACCAACGGCATCGCTCTGGCCCGTGAAAGCGGATATCAGACCTATCACGCCCGGAACCAGGAAGCCGGAGGCGGATCCCTCGACACCGTCACCGAAGGGCTCGAACAAAGCGGCATCAAGATCCAACGCATCCCGGACTACGACGACTGGTTCACGCGCTTCTCGGCCGGTAATCGTGCTTTGCCAAATGGCGTGCGGCAGCGCTCTTTCCTCCCTCTTCTTCGATCCTTTGCGAAGCCGAATCACGGCATCCAAGCCCAATCTACAGATGAATTCCGCAAGGCTATCCAGAACGCTCCAGAATGTCCCGAAAAGACGATTCCGGGCATTACTCTGGATATAGTAAAGAAGTACGTCTCCGACATCAACCACCTTCAACTACTTCAGTGAGGGACTACGTTCGTTTTTACAAGGGGCCGTCTCTTTTTTTTTTTTTTCAGAAGTTGAAGCCAGATGGTTTGGAGCTTTGAGGTGTCTTTTGCGTTTCCAGAAGATTCCATAAGAACAGAGGGGGACATGATATAGCCGCCACGGTCTGCAGAGCCTTGCTGCTAGACCTCTGGCCACTCTAGCTGGTAATCTTAGATATGTCCGTTTTTCTATTCAGTTGTGATCTTGGTCGTTTCCAACCTTCCATCAACGACCTGTGTTCATAATTCTTGTAATCCCTCCCAGCTCACTCTTAACTAGCTCCTTCGAACGATCGCACACCGGGAGTTGTCTATACCACCATGCCAATGACGACTCCCCTGCCTTCTCTGAATCACTTCAGCCAGCCACTGATCCATCTGCCCATCCGACGCCTGCGCCCTGTTTGTTTGACCTCTGTTTGACAGTGTGTAGCGGCCAGGGTCAGGACGGAGTCGGGGAACGAGGACGGAGGAACCGGGACGTCGAGACGCTGGCCAGCGAAGCATAACCCGAGGTTTTTTTTTTGTAAAGTCGCCCTTGCGATAACCGAGCCTAGGTCCAGGAAGGGGGGCATAAAAGGGAACTATTCCCAAAGATGGTGTCTTGAATAAGAGATTCTGATCGGACTTGGTGCGAGGTAAAACTCTTTCCGCAAAAGCAGTCGGTTGGAGGCAGGCCTCTCTGCTACTGCATTCTTGCTTTCTGGACAACACCAAATACACATCACGACGACGAGAGGAATCTCCGTTGGTTCGCTACGATGCTCATTGCCCCTACGTGATCGGGAGAAGTACCTACATCGTCGTAGTCACAGCCCTAGCCCATCGTCCTAGCCCAACGAGCTCTCTTCCTGGGGACTTTTTGACTCTCGACCCGTTTTGGCCAAGAGCAATACTCCATCGTCGGAAAGGGGATAGGCGCGCCGCGTGGCGCCTGAGAGTGGGGGGGGGTTATATGTCTTCTTGACCGCCATGCGTTTCAAGGGATGTAAATGACCCAGACGGACATAACCTCGGATATAGACCGAATGCCCGTAACACCTTCCTCCGAGCATAGTAGGGGGTTTTGGGTGGGTGGGAAAATGGTGTATTCCTCTAGCATATGTAGGCTGGAAGGTGTCTTGTGGAGAGGTGTGTATGTGTGTCATTTACTATCTCCTTGGATTGATAGCTGCTACTCCCGAAAAGGCTCATCTGGTAGATTACTTGGTCAAAGAGGGGCAGCATAGAGAGTAGATCTTGATCATTGTTATTTACAACTCTATATTTGCCGGCCGGGGAAAGAAAATACGAGTCTGCGAAGAAAGAGTATCATTTTTCAAAGACCTTTTTCTCCTCGAAGCGATAGTACAGAGCAAGACTGCTTGTCGCAAAGTGGTTATCAACGACGGAGAGAAGGACACAAGAGAAACACCGTTCGAAAGAGTAACATCAAGATGACGACAGCACCGAAATTCAACTCAAGGACCGGAGCCTTCGAGGTCGCCCGTGCCTTTCCCGATGCCGTCAAGGACAAGACCATCATCGTCACGGGCGTGTCGCTCAACGGGTTGGGCATGAGCACCGCCGAAGCGCTGGCCTCGCAGGCGCCGCGCCTCTTGATCCTGACGGGCCGATCGGCCAAGAAGGTCCAGGACGTGATCGACGTCCTGGCGCCCAAGTATCCCGCGACCAAGTTCACCTTCTTGAACCTGGATCTGTCGTCGATCGCCCGCGTGCGCGACGCCGCCGCGGCGCTCCTGGCAAACCCGGACGTCAAGCAGGTCGACCTGCTCATCTGCAACGCCGGGGTCATGACGGTGCCCACGCGCGAGCTCTCCGAGGACGGCAACGAGATCCAGTTTGCCACCAACCACATCGGCCATTTCCTCTTCGCCAACCTCATCATGGACAAGTTGATCGCGTCCGCAACGACGTCCCCCCGCGGGTCCACCCGAGTGGTCGTCGTGTCCTCGTCGGCCCACCATTTCTCGCCCGTGAGGTTCTCCGACCCCAATTTCACAAAGACCCAGGCCGAGCTGCCCGAGGAGGACCGGGCCAACGCGCCCATGTTGGAGAGCTTGAAGATGAGCACGGAGGGAGTCTATAGGTAGGATTTTTCTTTCTTTTCCCTCTTTTTCCTTGTGAAAGTTGATCATCCGTCGGAACTATCTCTACAACACTGACCCGATGCTTTTCTGGCGTAAATAGCCCCTACATCGCGTACGGCCAGTCCAAGTCTGCAAACTGTCTGCACGCTCTAGGCCTGAACCGGCGGCTCCTCCCGAAATTCGGCATCCGATCCTACGCCATCCACCCGGGCGTCATCTTCACCGACCTGTGGCGGCACACGGAGCAGGCGGTCCAGGACAACATGAAAGCCGGCGCCGACGCGGGTGCCTACGAGCTGAAGAACCTCGACCAAGGCGCCTCGACGACGCTGGAGGCGGCGCTCGATCCGGACATCGCCGAGCCAGATGCCGAAGGACATAACTATTACCTGTCGGATTGTCAGCTGTTGGAGCCTGCGGCTTGGTGTCAGCGCGCCGAGGGGGCGGAGAAGTTGTGGGATCTCAGCGAGTCGATCGTGAAGCAGAAGTTCTCCTGGTAGACAAGCAGACAAGCAAACCAAGTAGCCTGGGTCTTTGATTCTAGCCAGAGACCGGGCCACAAGTTCAAATGGTGTTCACAGTGGGCTTCAATCAATCAAATAACCTTGCGAGAGAAGCCACTTGGGGACGACTAGATGAGATGTAGAATCGACCGGCACGGAAAACTTGCTTAGAAAAAAAAAATACATGGTTTCTCAGGAGAGCTATCCCTTGGGAAGCCAGTCATGACCAACAACTCCTCCTCTCAGGGTAGGCGCGTATCTCGCCACGGAAGATGGTTATTCCCCGATATCCCCACGACCCACGACAAATACCATCAATTTGATCATCTGACCTCTACACAAAGCATAACAATTTGTGCGTGGAGCGCCCCCGAAGGAAGCTACATAAGTACTCGGTGCATTAGTACTCGGTACATAGGTATGAGATGGTAGTATCGACTACCGGTCCAATGATCCACTTTAATCCCCTCTGCCCAACAATTTCCACCCTTTAATCTGCAGCTAACTTGATACGGATCGATCGACCGGATGAGGAAGGTAGGTTGTTTACTCACTCTGTACCGTACAACTACAGGTACCAAGTGTGATGGCGTATGGAGCGAGTGAAGATGCATGGCATGTTTTCAAGAATATAAGAGTCTGCTTTGGCCGAGTAGCTTTGGTAAGGTATAAATAGTACGAGGTATGAATCGCTCCGGTGCGAGAAGGAAAAGAGAGTCCATCGAAGGAAGACTGTCGTCGTTCGTTCGTTCGTCCGTTCAGCGAGATACCCTCATCCCCTCAAAAGGCTATCTTTGGTATAAAACATCACTCGGACGCTGGCATCATCTAGGCAGGACCTTCTCAGCTGCCAACATACCGCAGGTCGATAACAGCAGTTGTCGCCTGAACCGCTGGGTAAAATATCCCAACGCCCCCTTCTCTCTCCTCCTGCCTGTACGTATATGTCTGTACGTGTCTGCCTGGGAAGCAAGAGCGCCTCTCTTGCCTACAGCACAAAGCGGAACCTAGGACCCTCATTCTCCTCTCCCGTTTCGTTCCACTTTTGCGGCTCGTCGAGCGACGCGCCGCTGGACATCTCCACGACGGTCGGAGCCGCCACGACGGGCCCGTATCGAGCGTCCAGTCTCCGGTTCTCAAACAGCAGCAAGGTGCGCAGGGTGAGGGCGAGAAGGACGGTGAAGAACATAAAGGCAGCGCACACGGCCATGCCCTTGCGGTAGTAGGGCCCGTCTTCCTCGGGGAACAGGCGGGTCGAGATGAGTGAGGCGGTCTGCGCGATCAGGTTGAGGATCGTCAGGCCCATGCCGCGCTTGGTGTCGGAGCCTTGGTTATCTAGAGCACGAGTTGGTAAGTCTTCTCCGCTCGGAGCGTATATGCATTCATCGAAAAAGGGGTTTGGACGACAGGGAGTCATGATGATGATAATGATAAACTTACTCAGAACCCACGGCAGGATATTCGCCATTGTGGGGAAGATGGCGCCCGCAGCCAAAAACACTCCAAAGTATCTCACGGCCGTCGGTTTGGTGGCGGCGAGGAGAATGTATCCGACTGTTCCGATCGTCGCCAGGGTCATAATGGTCACGCCGCGCTGCCGGGTCCTGTCTGTGATGTAGGTCGAGGCGAGGGTGGTGAAGAAGGCGAGAAGATACGGCGGTGCGGTGAGGCCCTGTGCGTGGATGCCGCTGAAGCCGATCTCGACTAAGATGGTGGGCAGAAACACCGGCAGGGAGGTGAAGGACAGGTTAGTGGAGAAGTACATCAGCTAAAAGAGTAGTCAGTATGACAGACCAGTGTTGTGCTCAAGGGGAACATCTGTAAGAGGTATGGGAAGGACTAGGTACGGCAAGATACATACCGCCGTCAAGTAGTTCTTGTAGTCAAAGAGTCCCTCTCCAATATCTTTCCACCTAAGATGGCCGATTCTCTGCTCTGACTCCATGCCAACCTGTCGCAGGCTCCTTGCCTTTGCCACAGCCCGCTCCTCTTCTGTGAGCACCTTGAGACTCTCGGGGGTGTCTGGGAGGAAGAACCAGGTGACCAAGCCGGCGGCGACACTGGGTAGACCCTCGGCCACGAACAACACCTTCCAGCTTGCAAAAGCCGCATGGCCAGAAGTGATTCCGTATGCCAGGACACCGGCGAAACAGGTGGCCAGGGGACTACAGCAGAACTGGATGCCGATGCGGAAGCCCAGCTCGCTGCGATTGTAGAAGAATGAGAGGTAGTAGACGATTCCCAATGCAGAGCCGGCCTCGGCCATGCCCAGGAAGAAACGGCAGGCCATCAAGCCTTGCCAGCTGGAGGCTGAAGCCTGGAGGGTTGCTACGAGTCCCCTAGATAGGCCCAATATCAGACAAACAAAGCCTGCACGAGAGTAGGGGGCTTTATGCTTTGACATACCAGGTAGTGATGGCGGCTGTGGCACACCAGTGCGGTGGGAACCTCTTCCAGCAGAGGATGAAGGGCTCGAACACGATGAAACTGATATAGAAGATCTGTAATAGCCATGCGTAGCGGTTCGAGTCCAGATCGAGATCCTCTTGCATGCCGGCGATTTTGGCATTCCTGACAGAAGATGAACTTTCAGTCTTGTTTCCCAACACAAGTAGATGGGAAGACATACCCGATGTTGGAGCGATCGAGGAAAGATAGCAGGTCTAGGGAGACTCGATCAGCAAACCGCAGCTTCGGTAGGCGTTTCAGCCATACGTATCATGGGAAGACGTACACATCATGCAGATGATAGGGAGGACATGTAGGTCGAACTTGCGTACGACTCTCTTCTCGAGCTGGCGAGCATATTCGGTCGACGTAGAACCACCCTCCTCTACGGTCCCGATCTCGAGATGCGGAGACTTGACATTTTCGACGCGCACTTCGCTCCTATTGCCGTCCGCCTTGTGCACAGGACTGCTGATCGTGTCGCCAGCGGCCGGAGTCACCTGTGAAGCCATGTTAATTGGCCTTGGGTGACAAGTGCTGGGAAAAGGGAAATAGAAAGAAAAAAAAAGGACTCTGTAGGTGGGCAAAAGGAATCCGGGGAATATCTGGGGAAAAGTTGGGATCAGAACAGGGAAGCAAGGGATGATATGCCTCTTGCAGGCAGGGATTCCAACCTCAATCCCCGTGAGACCCTATTTGGTTCTTGTACAGGTGAACCAGCTCGTATTCGGTTGGTCTCTATGCATGTGGCCAGAACGACTGTTCGGTTGATGGTGGCGATCTCGACCCGAGCTGGATTTCCCGAATGCGACTGAGATACAAAGATTCGGCAAATGTCGAGACGACGAGGATTCGGCTCTCGAAAACATACAGATTCAATCGACCCAAGCCCTTCTCGGCCAGGGGCTTTCTCGTCAATCGTATGAATTGCCAAGGGCCGTGTCTGATATCCCCTCGATCTTTCACTCTTCAGATCCGAGTTTCTCGCCCTGGACTCCCCCAGAAGATGGACGCTGACTTGGATATCGACCGAACTGGTCTGGTCCCGAATCACTGTGGCCCCAACGTCCTGCCCGCCTTCGCTCTCTTCTCAAGGTTACTCAGATTCGCCAGCCGGCATAATAGGATTGCTATCACGGATGGGACCACCGGATATCATGCCTCGCATATTCAATTGCTGACTGATATCCTCCACCTCCGCAATGTGCTCGAAGGATCACTCCACCCGCAGGTGTTTTCGAGGCTCCAGATCCAACATGAAGGGCCAGGGCAGGAGGTGTTTGTCAATATCATCGCGCCTGCAGGCTACGAGTTTGCAGTGGCCATGCTCGCGGTGCTGGCAGCTGGCGCGGTACCGGTCCCATTAGGTGAGCGAGCATCTTCTCTCTCGGTGTTACTTATTTCGTTCGACAGCAATCCAGTCATTGACCATGGGCATCTTGCCCCCTTCTAGCCCCTGGTGTCCCTCTTCAAGAAGCTTGCTATTTTGCCAACAAGTCCCGGGCCGACGCTGTTCTGGCCTCGTCGACTTCGCTGCAGACCGGGAGAGCCTTGGAGGAAGCGATCAACCAAACCACCAATGCGAACTTCAAATGCATTGAGATCGAGCCAAATATTTACCAGAAGCCACTTCGACCGACCGACATTGTCATTTCGTCGAACCTCGCTCTCGACCTCAATGGTGCCGGTCTCGTCATCTTCACTTCCGGGACGACAGGTCCCCCAAAAGGCGTGGTGATGCGTAGGTCAAACTTCATCGACTCTGCAGACGAAATTGCCGATCATTACGGCTTGGGGCTTGACGACGCTGTGCTTCACCTGATGCCTGTCCACCATGCAGCTGGAATTGGATTGTCCTTCTCTCCATTCTTGTATGCCGGAGCTCGCGTCGAATTCCGTTCGGGCAGTTTCAACCCGGCACAGTTGTGGCAACGATGGAGAGAGGGCGGGTTGACCTTCTTCACCGGTGTTCCCACCATGTACGCCCGCCTGATGCAGCACTTTGAAACGCACCTGAGTAAGCTTCCGAATGCGGAACTCAATGAGTACCTGACCGGTCTACGGAGTATGAGAGGCCTCCTTTGTGGCACCTCAGCCTTACCATTGCCGCTGCAGGAGAAGTGGGTTAAATTGACAGGCGGCATGAGGTTGTTGACGCGGTATGGAGCCACGGAGTTTGGGCCGGTCTTCAAGATGCCATGCACGGCGTCAGATGCTCCAATGGTACGACTCTTGATTACCATCGTGCCCCTTGACCATAGTTAAAAGATCCAGCTGGCTGATTGATTTGATACTCTTAGGACTCGGTCGGAACGCTTACACCCGGCGTCGAGGTAAAACTCTCTGAAGGCGATGAAGGAGAAATCCTCGCGAGAACTCCGTTCATGTTCTCGAGGTGAGTGCATGTTCTTCATACCCGGACAAGTAAACTGATAGAGAATCCAGATACCTGTTCGACCCAGTGGCAACGGCAAATGCCCACGACGCCGATGGGTATTTCAAAACAGGAGACATTGCCCGCAAGGTCGGGCCTTATTATTTCATTCTTGGGCGGCAGTCTATTGATAGTAAGTCCTTTATTCAATCGTTCCTTCTCGACGTCCTGTCACAAGTTCTGGGTGCTGTTCTCTAACACTGTTGCAGTCATCAAATCCGGAGGCTACAAGATTTCGACCTTGGACGTGGAACGCGAGCTGCTTTCTCTGAACTATATCGGCGAGGCTATGGTGGTAGGCGTCGACGATGACGAGTTTGGACAGCGAACCGCAGCTGTGGTCACTCTGAACCAGAACGTATGTCTCTTTCACATGTATGATGATGAGAGACGAAGCTCTGCTGACACGGAATACATCAGTGGCCGGATCCCGCCAAACAACTCACGCTAGAGAAAGTCCGTCGTGACTTACGGGATCGACTGTCATCGTACAAACTTCCAACTCTGCTCCGAGTCGTTCAAGATCTTCCCAAGACCGCAACTGGAAAAGTGTCCAAGAAGATACTGGGACCTCAGTTGTTTCCCAAGAACGGGCACAGAGACATACAGATCTGGAGCAGTGCGAAGCCTGCGCTCGCGTCGAAACTATAGGGGATTGTGCTGTTGCTAGATACAGAATAGAGTAGATTTAGAGACAAAGGCTTTTACTTCGCCAGAGGTATCTACCAAAAAGGCCTTTTGAGACGGTTTCAGTGCAGTTGCGATACAAGGAGATGTCATTGATAGTATGGCAAGATAAGACCTTGTAACAAAACTTTTCCTCCCCATATCTCCGGAGTATAGCGTCTTGTGCTCTCTTACCTGTTCTGGGTCTCACGCGAGGAGAAGAGGTCTGTTCTGACTTCGGGTCTTGTGTTGATAGGTCGATTCGTCGTTTCGGCTCGGGAAATTCGATCCAACGTCAACATTTGCCGAATATCACTTGCTTTCACTCTGAACCACATTCGGGTCGACACCAGGCGGTGCAGGAATGTCGAATCCAGCCGGTTCCTTTACGCGTGTCGATCCGACATGTGGGCTATTGATGGTCGTATTCCCGAAGTGGTCTGCCTCTTCACGCCATCGAAGAGCTCTGTATGAGTCAATGTGGGAAGGGCAACAGCGACAAATTTATATGTGACTTGAAACAAATACATTAACCATCGCCCCTCCAGCCCTGAGGCACTCTGCAGAACAACAAGAGCCAGAAAATTCGAGCCAGCAGATCCACAAAGTCGACCCTGTATCAACTGGTCGCAGCCATGACGACCTTTCCAGACAACCTCAAACCGGCAAACCCCCAAGGTTCGGATTGCCTGGCACGCGAGAGAGCAAGTTCTTCGCTACCGGTCCGGGAGCTAGCACAGCACCTGTTCGGACGAGACGGCTTTCTTGAACGCCAACAACGCATTTTGGAGGCGTTACAAAAGGAGCCTGTCTTTTCCAAAGAATCACAGCAACATCTCTCGCGAAAGGAACGGTTTGAGCTCGGCCTGACACGGGCAAAGTGTCTGCGGCGCATGGCGGACCAGCTGAAGTGGGATCAAGACGACTACCTAATGTAGGTACTTCGAGTTTGTCTATCATCTCTCGTCCTTGGAACGTCGTGACGCTTACCGGTCAATTCGATCTCCAGGGCATTGTACTTGGTCGACGACGTCAATCCATTCTACGCCCACACGAAACTGTTCACCAATACGATTCGGGAGCAAGCAAGCGACGAGCAATTGGCCTACTGGATGCCCAAGATTGAAAGCTGGGAAGTGACTGGGGGTTATGCACAGGTAAATCAAGTCTCTTGACATTTTTTGCCCAGTGATAGTCTTTGATGATGCTCACATTCCTTATCTTTAGACTGAGCTCGGCCACGGCAGCAATGTGAGAGGCCTTGAACTGGAGGCTAAATGGGATCCTGTGACGAAAGAGTTCATTCTGAACAGCCCGACTTTGACATCCAGCAAATGGTGGAACGGGTCTATCGGTATCACAGGAAACCATGCTATCGTGGTGGCTCAACTCCTGCTTCCTACAAAATCCTCGTCTAGCGACAAGACTACCGGCTACACCTCATACGGTCCGCACCCGTTCGTTGTTCAGGTTCGAGCGTTTGGGACGCACAAGCCCAAGGACGGAGTCGTCATTGGGGATATAGGGCCCAAGTACGGATACATCACCATGGACAATGCATACATTCTGTTCGACCACTACAGAATACCTCACTCGGCCTTCCTGAGTCGTCACGCAAAGGTCGACCCGGACACGGGCGAGTACAGCAAGCCCAAGGTCCGCGCGCTCATCTACGGCAGCATGACCTTCTCCCGGTCCGTCATCGTCATGCAGGCAAGGATGGTGCTCGCTCGCGCCGTGACCATTGCCGTTCGCTACTCGGCGGTCAGACATCAATTCTCAGACCGTGACGGAGACCCGAGCGGTCCAGAAGTGCCTGTTCTCGACTACCAGACCGTCCAGATCAGAGTGCTGCCATTGCTCGCCACCATGTTCGCTCTCCACTACAGCGGCCAAGCCATGGGCGACCTATTCTACCGGACACGGACGAGTATCGGCTCGGGGGACTTTAGCGAGCTGGCAGACCTCCACAGCATGTCGACGGGGCTCAAGAGCCTGTGCACCGGCCTCGCTGCGGACGGGATCGAGACCTGCCGGCGCGTGCTAGGCGGTCATGGCTTCGGTGGCGCGAGCGGGATGATCCAACTGAACAACGACTACCTCTCGAAACCAACGGTGGAAGGCGACAACTGGATGATCACGCAGCAAGTCGCCGCCTACTTGATCAAGAAGATGACTGCCGTGGTCGAGAACCCCGAGGGGGAGTCGGCAGACAATACCGAGAAGGTGCTGCGGAACTTTGTCAAGACAACCAAAACAACAACTACTCCTCGTGGCTCAGGGCAGAGTGTCTGTCCCTTTGACGTGCCAGGAAGCGATCAAGCACTGGTCGATGCCTTTCAATGGAGGGCAGCAGCACTGGTAAGATCTCTCTCCCTTCCTCTCACTCGACAGTGCATTTCTTCCTGGCCGACTAACCAAAGATGATCTATCTTCTCACCCCGTTCTAGACATACCGAGCCTACGAAGCCAGAGTCGTCCGAAAGGAAAAGTGGAACAGCCTTTTGATCCAGCTGCACAAGCTGGGACTAGGTGAGTCAAAACCTCTCGACCTCACCCCCAGGCAGGCGTTGTCTCTGCATTGTCTGAACTGAAGCTCACGATCCATTCCCTAGCACAATCCCAAGCGAGAGTCGTGGGCCTCTTCAACACCGCCGTCGAGAACACCACCAAAGACATGTCACCCGAGTCGAGGAGCGCCCTGCGTGACCTGTTTCGCCTCTTTTGCCTGTACACGATGGACAACGAAGCGCGCGAATGTGAGTTTTGGCCCCTTTTTATGTGTAGTTGACCACCTGTTTAGTTACTTGAAACACAACGAAATCTAACCCCGTCTCCCTCCCCTCCAGTCCTCAGCACCAGCGCCATCAGCACCGACCAGTTGGACGCGATCCCGGAGAAAATCAAGGGCCTCCTGGTGCAGATCCGTCCGCACGCCGTCAAGCTGGTCGACGCCTGGATGATCCCGGACTACCTCCTCGACAGCGCGCTAGGGCGCCACGACGGCAAAGTGTACGAGGACCTGTTCAACCGCGCGCACCGCCTGAACCCGCTGAACGGCATCACGTATAATCCGCGGTACTGGGAGGACGAGCTGGTCATGGGCGCAAAGGACTACGATCGGGGGAAGCGGCTGAGTAAGCTTTGAATGGGATAGGTCGCTGGGTGTACATACATGTACATCGCTTCATGAGGGCAAGTGAGTATTCGAGATAAAGAGTGAAGCCAGGGCACGGCTGGGAGGGAGTGTAAATGCTTGAGGTGACGAGCCACGATAGAATAGACCGAGTTACATCGACGACAAAAGACATTCCCGTTCAGCAAAACATTGACTTCTCTCGCCTAGTTGACTGGTCAAGATACAGCTTCGTTGGTCTTGACATGTCCTTGGCCTCCGTGGTCTGTCTGCCTATTCCTTCTCCGTAAGGAGGGCCAGATATTTCCCAGGTTCATGTCCCCAGTTACCGGAGTCAGTGTCATGTTTCTACAGAGTCCAAGTCTCGGTGGACAATCCAACAAGCCGATGCTGTTTGTCTCGATCTTCGCCATCTAAAGGGACAGACTCGGTGTCGGTTGAAGCATCCTCTCCCTATCTCACGAGTACTGATAGCATCAAATAATTAATTACCTCTGGCATTCCCCACCGCTCACTGCTCATTGCGCCCAAAGCTTTGCTACTTCACGGCATCCCGGCTAGTTCATGCGGCCTCTCTCCGGTCTCCCATGACCAAAAGTCCCGAAAGTTGCCATCGAGCTGCGACATTCGGGAAAACTTGCAACATCTTCAACCGGTCGAAACCCAGTCATTGCCGATGGCCGACCCCCGGTTTTCCTCCCCTTTTGTCCTCGAGCCCCAATTTGGTGGATCCCGACCCGTGCCTGGGGTAACTGGCGGGTGTTGTATATGGAGAGATCTGTCAAGCAGTCCCGTTTCCCAGCCCAGCCTTACCGCGTTCGCCCCGCATTGGGTTGTCTAGTCTGTGCCCTGCATGGCGGCACAGCGGGCGAGTGAGTGGCCACTAACCGGCGAATGGTGCGAGAGTCTTGTGGTTCAACGGCTAGCGTCCCCCGAGACTCTATTCATTCTTCTCCCGTCTGGACTGGATCCATATCGAGGAATCAAAACCGATCAAACAGAATCACCCATGTTTGTCGCCATTCTTCGGCATCGTCTGGCATCCAGTCGGCAGTCCGAGGGAATTTCATGACAGACGCCATGGAGACATCATCCGGGCCAGCTGTATTCTCGTCTGCTCCCAAGTCTACCTTAGGCGACGAATTCTCGGGCGATGAGCCTTCGGGTGGATTGGTGAATAGTTCAACAGTTGAGGCCGAAGCAATGTCGACCGCAAAGGATCGACCTGGCCGTTTGCACCAGACGCGGAGGCCTCGAAGCCGGAAAGCCTGCGTCATCTGCAACAGGAGAAAGGTCTGCAGCATCCGAGGAAGCCTTGTCCTTTGGGGATGCGCATTACTGACCGGTGATCCTTGTTGCTTCCATTCAGGTTCGATGCGATCTCGCTGAACAAGGCTCGGGGCCCTGTACCAACTGCCAGTCGCAGGGTTTGAAGTGCTTGTAAATCTCCCCGACAGCAAGCTCTTCCTCTCCTGCATTTCGTGCGATGCTCCCGCAATACCTTGTCTTTCCCTTCATGAAGCCATCCATCTGTTGTTGGAATCCAGAAATCTGACTCAAATCTCGTCTCATCACAGGCCGCATCAACGACGGGCGTGGCGCACAGCTTCCAAGAATACGTCTGCTGCCCAAGCCAATGTCAGCCGACTCGCTCCCTGTCGAACTCAGTCATACACCCACCCAACTGTCCTGGAGCATGGCGACGGCGATCTGAACTACCGGGCTCAAGACTCGGGCAGCCGCAGCGATATAGGGATTGAAGATCGGGATGATGTTGACGATGCAAACGATGAACCATCGACTTCCATACACACAACATGTGGAGATACCGACAACCAAACCAGCCCAAGCTCGTACAATGCGACGACGTGGCCGCAGACAGCGAGACGCAGGTCTGCCGCGTCAATGGCCGCAGCTGCGTCGACTCCTCAAGCCATACTCACGCCCACGGGTGGAGTTGTAGGTCGACCGGTATATCTCGAGAACGAGATCGAGTTCCTCGAAAGAGAAACCGAGTTGATGGAATCGTCGGCGCCGACATCACCTCCCACAAACTCGCGACCCGAGGTTGACCTCGCCTTTCTGCGCCTGTACAGGGCGTTTGATCTCCCCACCCGGGCCATCAGAGAAAGCCTCGTGAGCAGCTTCACCGTATATTGCAGTCCGTGGATGCCTGTGATCGAGGTGGAGGAGCTCAAAAGCATTGGCCTGGGAGCCTGCAAGGTCCAGACCCGGCACAGCAACCAGGGAGAAAATACTGTGTCCCTCCTGCTCACCCAGGCGCTCTTCGTGGCGGGGAGCCGCGTGCAATCATCGCGCTTCTCGTTCAACAGCTGTAGCGAGTTCTACAACCGAGCCAAAGCGCTGTATTTCGCCGAACACGAACTTAACCCACTCACCGTCATCCGCGCCCTGTGTCTGCTCCAGTGGTACAACCCGAATGGGCCCGAGTTTGTCTCCATCCATTCCAGTGTCTCCTGGCTGCGGCTGGCTGTCGGACTAGCCTTCCAGATAGGTCTGCATCGAGAGCCGGATCCCAGAAACCCAGATTACAAGCTCCGTCGAAGGCTTTTCTGGACACTGGTTGTAAGTGGTTGTTCCCCAACTGTTGCAACCCGGCGACCGACGACTAACCAACACTGTGGGCAGGCTCGCGACGCGCTTCTATCAGCCTCTCAAGGCCGACCTCGCTCCATCAACCTCAACGATTGTACCGTACGATGGCCCACGCTCCATGATTTCTCCGAAGACAACAAGCACGCTCGGCTCTTCCTAAGCTATGTCGACATATGCTGTATTCTGGGCCGTTTAGGACAGGCGGCCCTACCTGGAGGGCACATTGGGTCGCTCTGCGTCGGCGTCGGCCGAGACCTGTATAGATGGAGGAGCCAGCTGCCGTTGGATCTCCAGCTAGACGGTGCCAGCGACTTTGATTTCGAGACCCGGCAGTTGCACATACCTTATTTCACAGCCATCTCCATACTGTATGGTCCAGGTCCGGCGGTGCAAAACTGCTCGGTCGCCGCCATCCTGGCCTCGTCGTGCGTGTCGCGCATCTTTGAGGACTTCCTAGCCCGCGACCTGCTCCGGTACCTCAGTCCCATCCACATCTTCTACCTCTTCACGGCAGGCCTGCCGCAGATATCAGGTCACAAGATCCCGGTTCTGAGAGAAGCGTCCAAGAGGGAATTTAAGATGATCCGGTACTCCCTGTTAGAGATGAGCAAGACCTGGCACTCGGCTCATCGTCACCTAGGATCGCTCAATAAGCTGTTGTCGGCGATGAACCGCAGCAGTGCTACGGGGTCGTTCGCGTCCAAGCGAAACATGGCCCTGCTCGGGCAGAACCACAGGGACTCCAGTCTCACTGACCAGCTGTCGCTCTTTGAACGGCTAGGTGTGGATTTGTGCCCAAAGTGCGACCTTGTCGTCGGGCTGACGTCCCCGAGCTTCGTTCTTTCGGCACAAAAGACCGTCAAGAGCGTAGACCGCGATTCCCTGCCTCACAGAACCGGCACGGCTGTTGCTCCTGCGGTTTCTTCCTCTTCTTCATCATCGAATGTGGGCAATGCCGCTGATGTCGCCGATGCTGATAGTATCGCATCGACGGAGAGAGGAATCGATCGGACCGACCAGGGATGTGAGATAACGTATTACCCAGGCGACACCTTCCAACTGTCACCTTCGACCGTACCCATGTGGGGAGAGTGTGATGAAATACGTGCCATCGATATGGACGGAGAGAGGCACGGAAGCGGTCAAGAGCCCGACTCGAATGGCATCGACCACTCCGCGTTGAAGATGCTTCCACCACCCACGACTGCCTCTGCTGTCCCTGAAGCGGCGAGCAGTTACGACCTCGACTCTCCAGAGCACAGAAAACCTCTCTCGAAACAACGTGAGAGTCACTTCTCATCTGACCACCTAGGGCCGTATCAGTCGACATATTTACACTCGAACAACGACCTGGACGAGGACGCTCTGACAGACAAGGAGGCGCAGAGGAGGTTAAATAGTACCGTGGAGGTCACGGCTCGAAGTCACAGGTCGTATGTTCGCACAAGTTCAGCTGCGCAAGTGGACATTATTCACGAGCCCCATGGCGGAGTTCCGTCGTCCGCAACAAGCCACCGTCACAGTCATAGTCACAAGGGCTCAGCTACTCCAGGGATTCCCAGAAGTCATGCCGAGATTCGCCGTGCGCAACTCCAGCACCAGAACCAGCACCATCGACAGCACGGCCACAGCCACTTACAGGACCACGAGCACGAGCACCATAGCGACTTCTCGAGCTCAACCATAGAGAACCACAGCGGAGGCGGGAGCGGTTACGCAAGAATCCCCCTTGCGGCGACACCGACAGAGGATCCTCTCGAGCGCAACTCCGTGTATCATTCCGCCAACGGCAGCAATGGCGGAGGTTTTTTCGGGATAGAGATGGGAGTTAACGACGGGTTCGGTGGCGACGAGATGGCCCTCGATGCCATCCTCCTCGAGTCGGACCGCAGCTGGGTCATGCAGGATTGGGACAGTGGGTATTTCTAGGCCCGCATGCTCGCCATCCAGTCTCTCGATGTACGTAAAGAACGGGGATTCTGGCATGACTTGGAGGGTCATTTGAGTGTATCTTGTAATGTATCTCGCATCTTGTGTCTTGTCTGGTATTCTGTGGCAGCCACTCGAGAGATATCGTAATCTGTACGTACAGATGAGCAAAGCGTCCAGAAGCCCAGAAACCATGCACGGATGACCCCATCTATTTTACTGTTGGGCCGGTATGTTCAGGAAGCCACGAGCGGGCGGATGTCGGAGGGTGAGATACTAACCAAAACTCGTCACATTGATCAAACATTTGGTGGCGGAGTTGATTCGTTGTTTGTACTTACATGAAGGGCTCTTTGATTCAAGGGATGTCCGTAAGAGATCTCATCATCTGTGTCGCACTTCTCGCCATATCTTGTGAAGAGAAATGATATCGAACCATCCTTCCACAGCGAGCCTGTCACCCGTAGCTTTCATTGGGGGCGTGGAAGCTCCTAGCCTGGCTATGGGTCCAGACAAGCTTTTCCGTACCACCCGCGCCGCACATTTATATATGACATGCCCTAAAACATGCACAGGAATTGTGTTCGAATAGTGTAGTGGTTATCACGCGTTGCTCACATCTTTGAGCCTTTGATCCGACGAGGTCCCCGGTTCGATCCCGGGTTCGAACATGTTTTATTTTGTGCCTCACATTTCTTTTTGCTCGACTTCATGCATACATGCATCCATTCATTCATTATGCATGTCTGCTCTGTCTTGGTTTTATTTGTCTTTTTTCTTTCTTTCTTTCTTTCTTTTTCTTTTTGACAACTCCGTTGCTGGCTTTGTGAAGAGTATAACTCATGAATGAGCGTTATTAGCTAAAAACCTATCTGTGCATACACTAAATTTTCTTGTTGGGAAAACCCTCTACGCTAAAAGAACTCAAATGTCACTTTGCTGTTTACACTGTGAATGTATGTCTGTATATCAGACTCGCTCACAAGACATAAATGATATGCAACAGTGACAGTGCTGGGTCGATAACACAATGTCGGGTCGAAGTTCAAGAATGCAACGCCCTGACAGGTCTGCACCGCACCGAGGCCCATCTACTCCAATAAGATACTCTCAGAGGTAACCTGGTCCATTCATGCCACATGCATACGTCACTTTCAGCATGCCCGTATTGGAATAAGGGAGACCAGGGAGACGCAAACCTCGTGACCGTCTCATGACTGCCTCGTGAATTCCTCCAGGGGGTGACCAAATCTGGACGAGGTGCGTGATTGCCTGCTTGCCTCCTTTCTGGATGTTGCCTCGACGCACGAAATTGCTGGTGGTGCGGTACCATAGAAACACGCAACTATCAATCAAACCTCCCTGATCTCGCCGGCATCAAGATTCCCAAGACAGAGACAGAGGCGCCACAATCACCCTACGAGGTACCCGGCATTCAATCCCCTGCGATGCAAAACACAGGGAGATCTCGGATAGAGCTCCAGACTTGCCTGAGCGGGAAGTAACCAAGCGATATTCCCGGGGCACATCTCTCTGAAACGAGCTCCTCCTTCCCCTTCTGGGACTCTGGAGAATCCAGATTCAGAGAGATACTCCGCCAAAGCCAGGGTTTTCCCAGGTTTTTCTCAGGGAGAGGAACTATCCGTGATTGCTTCGGCACGGTACGAATCGTCGCGGGAGAAGTCATGTCAGGTACACATACATACACATACAGAGACCCTCGTGTACCGTCAGGTATGGGCCTACCTGCTACCGACCTAGGAAGGGATGCTCGAGGTTGGACTCGTATGGATATCGTCGCCCAGCGATGGGATACATTGCCCCGGACCCTCCCTCCCTCCCTCTCTGTAGAGACCCATACAGCCACCCACCAACGAGCAAACAAGGGAGAAAAGCGGATGGATGTCCCCCGCCGGCGGGAAATCCCAGATATGGACAGACACCTTGGACAGAGGTGGTTTGTGGCTTAAGAGGAGGAGAGAGGAGTCCGCTTTTTGTGGACACGAAGATTTCGAGCACGAGCGAGCACAAGGATGAGCATGAACATGAATACGAGCACGAGCACGAGCACGAGCAAATCCCTTCCTCTCTCCTAATGGTGCTTCTGATACTGATGCTGATGGCAATGTTGATACTGCATGACCAGTCAAGTCGAGCTACTGAGAGGTCCAGATCACGACCAAGCCATTGCACCAATCAACCAGCCAGCCAGTTAAACAGCCAGCCAACCAGCCAAGAAACCTTTACAGGCCACATGGGACAAAAGGGGAAGAGAGACTACTACATTGGTACGTACGTATGTACATCGCCCTTGCATCCCCATGGAATATGGCATTTTCAGAAATCCAAAAAACCAAAAAAAAAAAAAAAGAAACTTTCGCAGCCCAGCTCGCCCAGGTATGTTCCAGACATGTCGATCTCCGAGTATGAGGTTAAGGTACTCGATATGGCTGTAGTGAATATCGGTAGTGGACACCCCCTAGTGTCCGCCCCTTAGTAGCCTCACTGTAGGAGAAAATTAAGAGGGAGGCAGAGAGAGAGGGAGTGGGGAAGAATCGCCGCCCAGTTTGGAATCGCATTTCCGCGCCCCCAAACACAAACTTTTGGCAAAACTTGCGCCTGTAACGGAGAATGGCTGATCTCTTTCTCTCTCCTCCCCCCTAAAAAAACTCAATTTCATGATCTGATAATTTCCTAGCGGTGAGTATGTTTGTTCTGTTTACGCATGCATGTATGGAAGTTACAACTGTCTCCACGCCCAAGACTAAAAACGGGCCTCTGTGTAGTGTACTCCCCACCCTGGTGCTTAGTATTTGAGTTCAGGGAGGTCTTTCTCCAGTAAAGTACTAGAGACAGACAAAATCAGTTGAGAAGCTTCTGCCTGGTTCCCACTCGCACTTCGAGCAACTCTATCGGCGATCTAAAATTTGCAAGCTTGTGAGCTTGTAAGCTAGAAGAAATCAAGACCTTTCAGTTATGCGAGGTAAAATGTATAGCGTATGGGGAGGAGAGGAGAGAGAGTAGAGTTCTGATGAATGTTGTTGCCTTTTAAATACTGTTCTGATGACTTGATTCCCTCGATCGACAGGAGATCTGGACCACCCTGTCAGCTCCTCCTCCAATGTTTGAAAGTGGGAATAAACCCGCCTCATTCCAAGTTCCAGGGCATGGCGGACAATGCGGACATTGTGGAAGTTGCATCGTCCTCTGCTCACGGGGGACCAATTGAAAGCCGCTCGTTCCTCACTGGAGCATAAACTTCATCCTTAGCCCGTGATTAACTTCCCTCTCACAAGGTTTCATAGGACGCAGATCGATGAGAAGAAAAGTCCGTGCCAGCTGATACCACGTGTATCTCAATGGAAAAGACAGCCTTAGATAAAAAAGGTAAAAGGAAAAAGGGAAAAAAAGAAAAAAGGAGGGCTGGGCTGGGCCCTGCGGGTTTCTCAATACGACACATGATGAAGTCATTGGAGTACGAGTATAACAAACACACATACACCATTGATGGTCCCTTTGTCTGGATGCCTCCTTCTTGCTTGGCTAATCCACGGGGACTACCTTGTCAACCCTGTCCACCTGTAAGCATGCCTGATGCCTGGTGTCAGATGAGGAATGAATTCCTGATTTCTGATTCCTGGTAGCCCCCGTCGTCCCCGTCGTGGCTTCTCCCTTCTCCACTGGCACCACTTCCCTTCCCTTCCTGACGTGAGACACAAACATCGACGAACAAACAAGAAAAAAATATGGTCCACTCTCCCACTCGCTCCGCCTCGTCGTCTCTCCTCCCAAGCTCTACCGTACTTACCCCGTCTCTCTACACAACCTCCCCAGGGAGGATAGTCGATCCGTTCGTATTCGTCACGGTCCAGATCCCCTCCACCACCAATAATCAAGGCAAAATGTGAGGCAAGTGTCCCTTGCCGGTTGGTAGCGCGAAAGGAAATCCCGAGAGCTTGATTCAACCCCCGATCGAGGGTCTGGGGGATCCATTGCGCAACATACAAGTACGACTTACCCCCGAGAAGCTCGTACTCGTAGATCGGCCCAGACCCCAGAAAATTACAGTCCAAACAAAGCGTCATCAAGTTCGGCAGTCGGATGTCATTTCCATCGCCGGGGTGGAACCCTTCCCCCCTCCTCGTCACTCTCAGCTCGGATATCTTTTTTCTATTCTCCAATGCGAAAATCCTTGCCTCGCTTGCCCTTTTTGCTCTGTACGCGTACTCCTTCGGTAAGCGGCGGTGTGCGTTTTGGGAGAGGGTCGCCGATTGTGTTCCCAAGAAGATAATCCTTCCTCAAACCAGGGCACTGCATTGATTGCTCTTGGAGAAAACGTGGGCCTGGTCTATTGGGTTCCCGCAGATTCGGGTCCTGTTGCTAGGCGGGTTGAACTATTTGGGGGCCTCACTCACCGACTTCTCCAGAGGACATGCGATAGAGGGCAAGCCACTGCCCCAGTCCGCGCACAGTAGACCCTGGGCGGGTGAACTGCTTGACACTACTCAGGATGTTGGTTACAGGAGACCCATCATTTTGACATAATACACCCTTGACATCGACACCTTGAACAGACCGCCACAATTATTGGGTAGCGTACAACGATAACAAAACGAGGCGCCATGCGATTGGGGTTGAGGATTGACATAACAATCTCGACAAGTGTAGTGAGTCCATCATGGCTGGCCAACCCATGGTCCATGCATGGAGGGATCTGAAACAAATCCAATCCAGCAGCTGTGCTTCGGTAGAGATATTCACCGTTCCATTCACCCGACGACGAGCCTTGCTTGGTTGTTTTGCTTGTTGAACCACCTCATCTGTTGGTTGTTGGCTGTCGTGTCCTGTCCTTTACGATCGGGTTTGTCGGCAGACCGGCATGTAAAGTGGCACCGCACTGGAGTCGATAACATTTTTCTATTGTCCACAGCTCCGGAAGCGCGCACCTGTTCAGGCCAGTCCGGTTTGCAACGAGCGGGCATTCCAATCAATCCATGTATGACAATTACGAGTACAAACACACTTTCCGAACCCCTCGTGACTGGCCTGCTACTGGGCGCCCCCAGGATAGAACCGAGAAAAGCCCTTTGGAACATGAACATGGTTTTTTGCGAAACAAAGACAAAGACAAAGACTGATTGTGTGACAAAGGGGCTCGTTCGTACCTTGGCAAGAAAGCGAGTTGACTATACCCGCCCACCTACTCACCTGGCAACACCACCTTTGTAATTTCTTGAAAGAAGATGTCCGGGCTTGGTAGGTATCATGCTGGGCAACAAGGAGAAGACAAGAAACGCAATGCGGGTCGGGTCTCGCTCTTGCTTGGTATCCAATCAGATAGTGCATCTCGGCATAAAATGCAATGCTGCCATCAACCTTGAGTCGCAGCAGGCCAGCAGGGCTAGCAGGGCTGAATATCACACATACTCGTGTGGGTTAAGCCAAACAGGAATATTCCCTCCAACTCGGAATAGCTTGGGAGAGATTGAATAGATGGCTAGCGAGCTGGGTTAGATCGAGCGTGTGAGTGTGAGTGTGAGTGTATGAAATTGGCGAGCCCCTTTGCCTCTGAAGTACCGAGTCCGCATACTCGGTACTCATTCTAGTAATAAAGATATACCCGCTCGTGCGCCACTGAGAATTCGGATAATTATCATTATCATCATTATGATCGTTAGAGACTTTGTCGGTCGGTGCTTTGCTTTGCTTCGCTTCATTTCGCTTCGCGGTGCCTGTGCCAATACGATCATCCGGATCAATCTCGTCGTCCCTTTGACGACGGGCATGATGCTTGATGAATGTCCAACGACTTACCGAGTCAACCACCGAGCACCACGAAAACGTGTTGCCTAAAATATCACCGGAGATGTTCCGCGAGGAAGAACCACCAAACGTATCATCGTGCCATCGCATATCGCGACACGATCGCTACTAGCTAGTAAGTCCTAGAAAATTGTGTTTCGTCGTTATCGCCATCTTTTTCACTATTCGGAAAAGAAACTATTTCGATTATGAGAAAAGGCTTGGAGAAACTTGGGGACATTTGCCGCCTGGGCATCAAATCACTTGCTGTTTTTCTTCAGGGAGACATCACGAGCATGTATGTCGTACTGGAAACCTATGAAGTGAGGTTAGGTAGGTTACTTTACTTGTCAGCGCCGAGCCCTCTTTGAGCTGGGCTGGCCAGATCTGAACTTCGTGACGCAGTCGACATTTTACGCCGTAATACTGCGTACCTCGTAGGTAAGTGAAACCACTACTACTACCACCACCACTATCATTTACTAACTCAAAAACAAAAGACGAAATTCTCTCGGACCGCGGACCGTGCGCAAGGCTCGCTTAGCAAGTAGTAACACTCACACGAAGATCTGACATGGAACCCTCGTTAGTTTGTCAGTTTGTTAGTTTGTTACCAGGGAATCCAGGGCAAGGCAGGGCTAGTGCTTGATCGCTAGGGGAATTTTCTTGCTGAAAACGGTACAGCGTGGAGAAATGCGAGTAATACCCAAGGTCGTATTCGTAGTCCACCTACTTACAGTAGGAATTCTTCTTACTAGTCGCGCAGGGGCCCAAGGGCGCACAGGACGCGCTGTGTTGATCATACTTACAAAGTGGTTACCGAGTACAAGGTGCACTGGTACTAATAATGCCCCGGATGACAAACTCCACTGGCAGGCTTTGTACTGTGAAGGGTATAAAAAGTCCCAAAGTTATCAAAATCTCGGCAATGGCCCGGTCGGAGGGAGGGACCGAGTGCCTTACCGAGTAGACTTCTCCCAATCCATCCCTACGTGCCCCATCTACATACCTTCTTGGTATATTCACCACTTGGCATTGCGATGGTGAACACACTCTGGGCCCGATATAGGTAAGTAGATGCAAACACCAAATTAGGCTGACTCAGGCCACACAGATCGGGCACCTCTCGCTCTGTGCAGCGCAGTGCCTGCCCCTTTCTCCCCGTCTCCGTGTTTACGCGAGAACATCGAGTCATGATGAGTTTCATTCAATCATTCCATCAATCAATCAATGTAATGTCGATCGGTCATGCCGACATTTTTTCTGCTTCGGTTGTTTCTTAGTGATGATTTGCGTTGATAGTGACGGGGCCTGAATGGGGCCTTGCATCTCGCATCTGCCCAAGCCCACAATAACACATGGATACGTAGTGATAAAGAGAGAGAGATAGTGAGTGAGAGGGAAAGAGGCTCAAGCAGTACCGAGTATTCATCCTCGTATGTATTACATACCGTAAACATCTGTCCTTGAAGTAGAGATGTTTGTAATATTGCAGATTCTTCGTCAGCAACAGAGAACCTATTCGGTTTTGGGTCGATACCTACCTTTTCCCCTCATAATATCCTACCCGTGCTCGTCGTGAGCAGAAGCAGGGACAGATAGAGACAAAAGAAAAAAAGATACCGAGATCTCCGCGCGTGAGAAAGTCAAATGACAAGCAAAGGACATGGCAAAATCGGCAACATTTAAAGAAGCATTCATTGGGTGTATGTTGTTTAATGTCCCCCGATCACCGTACTCCACAGGTTGGTATGTTCATACCCGTCCCAGAGGTTCTCGGCCGCGCCACCGATATGTAGGGAATGAATGTGGTTGGATTGATTCGGTGAATCATCATTTTTCCGTCTTTCTCCAAATTTTTCTATATCGAGCACAAGCAAGCATCCCGCTGCTGCTGCGGCGCGGGATCCCTGAAATCTGGGAAAGAAATCCTGCGGTCGTCCATTCGGGTGCCGAGTGGCAGTGCCTGGCAGGACCCTGTATGGCTGGCCGGCTGGCCGTGCCCTTGCTTACGTCTATGAAAATGGGTAGTAGTTTGCGCGATCCCGGCAACACTCCTCCTCCTCCTGCTGCTCTTGCTCCTCCTCCCAACTTCCCTCCATATAAAGTTCCAAATATGGCACCACCACAGGTACGGGTGTGGAGACCATAAAACCAGAATGGCAAGATATTTGGGCCGTGGGCCGAGGCCCTGCTGGGGCTATCAGCGGTATTATTGTCCCTTCCCTCAGTCACTCATCTTCGTCAGCAAATGGTGCGAGGAAAGAGACCTTGATCAGGGATCGTGGACCTGGACCTGGACCTGGACGACGACGACGTATGCATACATGCAAATGCAAGCGGCCGATTGTGGAGTAACCTTTGTCAATGGGAAATGGGATGATAAAAAAACTTATTTTGCGAGGCTTGGACCCAGGTTCGGTCTTGGTAACCGTTGCCAAGGGTTTCAAGGACCATAACGAATGCTACTCTAACCCTACCAAAAAGGCCGTGGAGATAGGATAATAGATGATTAGACAGATACCAAAACACAACAAAGGCCAAGAAGGCTCATTCGACAAGTAACTCGGTAAAGTCGTAGTCAGCCTGGTGCCAGCACTTGTAAACGGACACACGGACCGTCCGGCTGAAAGAGCTGGGCTCGTGCTCACTCACCTCGTCCACACACCTGGGTTTTCCCCAGCGATCTAATGGCCGAAGGTAAACTGCTTTCTCCACACTCGATCCATCCATCACTTTGTAAAATACGTGAAGAGGATGAGCTGGCACTCGTAAAGACCAGGAGGATGCTCGGCAGCTGGGCCTTTTGACATACAAGCACATGCGCAACTCGGCAGAGATGCAGCAAAGTCCCCGCGCTGCTTTGTGTTTACGTATGCGGCTCCAACGATTGCTGGAATGGCTGGAATGGCTGGCTGAGCGGTGACCCATTGGGAGGCGATACGGCTATCTAGTCGCATCAACGTACGAGGTGCACGAGGGGCAGGAGCTGTTGGCACATCCCGTGTTCCAGTTAGGCTTGTGTTAGGCCAAGGCAGCCTTCCCAATTGGGATGTCTGTGGTAGAATCGAGGCGCAAATACTGGCTACGCGATACAGCGCAACATGGTTGTCTGCCCAGTACGAGTACGGATGGAGAGGAGTACAAGTTGTAGACCAAAAATGGGCCGTTCGTATCCTAGCGGGAGTCTAACCACGACACGATCAGACTGACAATGCAGCGCGAAATGAAGCCAGGTAAGAGCAGAAGCCCAGACATGGCTTGCGGGTGATGCCCCTTGACAGGAACAGACACCAGTACGAACTCATGGTGTCATTATCTCGTGCAACCATCATCAGCAGGAGGACAAGCCGGCATAGTACGGTGGGCTATCGCATGTTCGGGGAAGCTCACCAAACGGGAGCCAGGACCGGGGTAGTTGATCTTGAAGGCGGGAAAACCGCGAGGATCCTAACAAGGAACAGCACGAGCTGCCGTGTCTTACTCTCGCCTGCCTACAAGTCCAGGTCCAGGTAGAGGGAGCCGATGCGAGAATCTTGACGACATCACGTTGTGTGATGGTCCTACATGGTTTAGTCATGGATTGATGGGAAAAGGCAGGAGGAGACAAACAGGCGAATATCAGTCCACATACTCGAGAATACTACTATCCACCTCGCATTCGTAATTACCCTGGACTTTGTAGTTGTCTGTGAACAGGCAAGCGGCCGCGCAAACAGCCAACAAGAGAATCCACCCTTACATATGATCACCTCGCATCTTGACGCTTTCGGGCAGCGAAGCTGGGAAAGCTGAAGGGTTCGACGCTTTGGGGAAGAAGGGAGTCCTGATGAGCATGAGAAGGAGCCTGAGGAGCCTGGTGAAGAATCGCCCCCATGCTATTTTCGGGCCGTGACAATTGAACTCTGTCGTTCCCACGATGGGTGCATGCTGCATGCCGCATGCCGCAAGCTGCAGGGTGCAGGGCGGAGATGGCTGTCCTTTGATTCCGAGTGATGCTGCCGGTAGTAGAGCCTGCAGTAGCCAAAGAGGGTGAGAGGTGCGGTGGGGAGAGAAGAGGGAGAGTTTCCAAGGGCCAAGGGCGCAGGCGCAGGATACGGCGAGCAGTGGATGGCCAGCAAGACATTCCAGGTTGTGTGGTTGCTGCATTCTCGGGGTGCATTTTAGGCCGGGCACACCAATAATCAACCCTCCAACGCCCAAAAAGCACTCTCGGCGTGCATCCCTGTTGCCTGGTTTGGGTTGGTGGTCTCAATTAATCCGAATCTATTGGCGGGGGGGCATTCGCCCGAAAGGAAAGGCAAGCCTAAGCCTGGTTGCGCCCTCTCCTGCGCCCATTTCCCACAAAGAACATGAGCTCCCTTGCAACGTCACCATCAATCGCTTGCCTTGTCTTTCCCAATCACCCTACGAAACAACCACAGCGACGGCGCAACCATGTGCATCGAGCAGAGAAACATCGGGCCTCGCGAAGAGACCAGACCACAGACAACAAAAAGAAAGAACCCTTCGAACAGGTGGAGTGTTATGCATGCCGTCATCAAACCACTCAAGTACCCAAAGCTGGGCTCTCTTGCTTTCCCAGAACAGATCGACAAGCTGAAGCCTAGGCCTAGTGCCGCCGCCAGATCAAGCAGAGGCTAGTTCATACAGAGTGAAAGAAGGAGAAGAGGAGGAACATACGCACCTGGTATTGCTGTATTGATACCATTGGACATTACGGCGAAAACATACAGAAACGGTAATTGTTGGTCTCTGCCCTATGAGCTCAACTACGCACCATGCCCTCCACTCACACCTAAACATCCCACCTAACCCACTTTCCCAGCCCACCTAGAGCCCGCCTGCAGGAAAAGGGCTGCGGCTGTGACCATTCATCAAGCGAGTCACCCACAAAGCCGCACCCAAGAAAAACGGGATTAGTGCCCTTAGCTATCTGCATTCACACACTCTCTCACACCCCCTCCCCCCTCCTAGCCCTGCCTGCCCCTTCCTTGTCCCTGGTCAACTTTTTTACCGCGCCCACTCACGGTTGAGTGGTTAGTGATTCGTGTTCGTGGTCCTGATGCTCTAAACTCTCTCTCTCGAGAATCTCATGGTCTCCATCCATCCATCAAACCCAATCCATAATTCGTCGATCGTTGCATCTGACTGCGTCCACTGCGTCTCTCCTCCTCGTTGTATATGCTCGTGTCTTTCTCTTTATCCTTACGCTCGCTCACAACACTGCTACTATTTCGCCTCTCGTTGACTCTCTCGTTGGAATTCCCTCCACATTCGCTTGCCCCCCTAATTGGCAATTGTTCCGTCTCTCCATCGTTACGGCTCAGCCTCTACAGATAATGCTAATTTGTGTTCAACCTCACCGTCAACCCTCCGCCCCGATTTGTATGAGCCTCCTACCTTCGTCAGGTTTCGACTCCAGGCCACTAGCCCTCGCTTTGCATTGACGAAGAAAGAGGGAGACACTCTCGCATATACCCCACTGGCACACTTGACGGATGTCTTGTATGCCGTCCTGAACACCAGGCTTTGTTCATATTATACTCGACTCTCTTTCTGCCCGTCCAAACAGTATGGACTCGCCCACAGAACGCATGCCGATTGCCTGCGTCCACTGCGCGAAAGCGAAAGCAAAATGTGACAAGAAGGTCAGTCAGACTCGTCGAGAACAGACGTCTTTTCCAGGGCATTAGGGGAAGAAAGAGATGGTGTGATCCAATGGGCTATTGACGACGACGGGACTGCTTCGCATACCCAGCCTTGGAGAGCCTCATACAGAGCGAATGTCTGATTGTGCGTTAATTGGCATATCACCTGTTCTGACAACCAATATCACAGGTCCCATGCTCAAGATGTGTGAGCAAACAGATTGTGTGCCAGTCCCGAGCCACTCGTCGCTCCTCCCACAATCCCAATCGACGCAACCCTCTCCCTCGCCCACATTCAGAGCGTGCTCTACATTCCTCCGCCTCATTCCATGTATCACAAATGTCTCACTTCTCTCCGGGCATCAATGGAGTTTCTCCCAGTACGTTTCCTCCTCTCTCCGCGTACGGGAGCCGGAGACTAAATGACCCTATCACAGACAGCATGGGCCCTCGTCCCGTACTTCAACACCGGATGAGCCTTCCTGACACAAATCACCCAGTACCAATTGCCCCAGCTGTGTTCGGCGCAGATATAGAGCCACGGATGTTGAGAGCCGGCTTTACACAAACGCCCCCAGAGCTGACTATCCCAATCACTCCAATGATGCCCAATATGCCGCATATGGAGAACTTTATACAAATGCACGGAGCCCCCTACGACCATGAGGGTGACAGTCATTTCTTAGCCATGAACGGTGCCCAACCCGGTATGCTAGATTTCGACTCTACCAACATACTCACCGACTTCATGAGCCCTCCTCCAGCCTTGATGCATGACCACACAGATCAATTCCTTCTGCATAGTAAGATGGGAATTCCGACCCCAACACATATGCCTCTCCCGATTCAGATACCGGACGGAGCCACACCCTTTCCCATGCGGATGGATCTGGAAAGCCCTCATAGCCATTTACAGTACCGGCCCCCAGCCGGGCTCTCTCCGTCCAACTCTTCGACCACCAGTGGTCTGCAGGAGCCCGATGCCGTGTTGGCCGCCCATCACGCCTGGCCTTTCTTTCAGTGCAATCGAGTCGATAAACAATATTCCTTTGCCCCACCAAAGACGGCCTCCATCTACTTGGAGGGCCTTGCTCAGACACTCCGTAATCAGGCAACCTGGGCGGCGTGGACGGCTCAGCTGGATGAGTCTTCCCTGGACATTGCCACAGAACGAAAAATTGCGACCGAACCCATCGTAGGATGGTCTCGCGAGAAACTGCTCGCCATCACCCAAAGCTTCCTCCACAAGGCACTGGAAATCCACAAGGCAGATCACGCAGCTCGGGAAGACACCCCATCGAGCCCGGACTCCAGCCGTGATGCATTCTTGATGTTACCACCCCCAGATGTGATGCAGTACTTCTTGAGGAGTTACGTCGTCCGATATGAGCCCTATTATTCATCAGTTCCTGCCGGCCGACTGGACCCCAATGTCTTCATGGGATCAAGTAACAGCAAGGCTGCAAGCCTCCTAATCCTGCTGATGGTTGCCTCGGGGGCTTCCGCAACAGCCACGGTCGAGGCACGATACCTTGCTAGTGGCTTGACGGAAGCTTGCAGAATTTCACTCTTTGACACGATCGAAAAGGATGTGCTCCAAGCACGTGAGACTCTGGTGCTCCGATCTGCTCTCTTGTTCACCTGTCTGGCTGCATGGTCCGGTGACAAGTGGCATATGGACGTAAGTTAGGTTCCGGATACTTTGCTTGATCTTGTTGTTAACAGCTCATAGATGGCCATGGGCCAACGCGGCATGTACCTAGCAGTGAGTCCTTCTCTCCCTGATGAACTATGACCCTTGCTGATGCTTCCCAGATGTTGGCACATTCTGGAATGCTCGAGTCCGATGAATGGTCGACGACTATTGAAAGCCGAAGGCAGGATCCCGAACGAGCCTGGGAGGACTGGAAGGAGCACGAGGGCAGACATAGGTGAGTTGTTCCCGTGTGGTCAGGAGCAGCCGTGGCGTTGTATCATGCTGACCTGGAGAAAAAGGCTCGCTCACTCCTGGGTAATCGTCGATCAGGAGATGAGTCTCTTTTCCGACACCACTCCCTTATTATCCATCGTAAATCTCCATGCGCCTATGCCCGACTCCGATGATCTTTGGCACGCTGAGACAGCAGCGGACTGGCTTGAGTTGTTCGACAGAGCCCACGGGTCGACATATGGGAGTCCCGCGTCGGTCAGAGACTTCTTCACCAGTTTCGTTGATGGAGACCTGGCGGGCAAGGAGCTCTCGCCCACGCAGCTTCGGTTGCTCTTGCACCCCATCCAGGCCCAAGTATGCCAGCTACGTCAATTTATTGCGTGCCTACCTGACGGTGGTAACCACGCCAAGGCATCCCGAGCAGTGTCCAAGGCGGCCACCAAAGCTCGATTGGAGGAGATATCTTCCTTGCTGCAGCATTGGTATTCGATCAGCAAACAAAGCTTTGCGGGCAACAAGGGCACGTGTTGGACAACATGTGCCAACCTAATCATGTATCACCTAATATCACTCAACGCCATCACCAGCTTCAAGGACATTGAGCAATTTGCTCGCCGCGAGGTGGCTCTTGGCTCATTCCGATACGCATCGTGGCTGCAGATGCGGTGTATAGACCAACCGGAAGAAGCCTTCTTCCATTGTGGACAAATCTTGCGTTTGATCCGCTCCATGCCCCATGCCGTCCGCCCGCCGTGGTGGGCAGGAGCAGTGTATCGTGTGGCATTGACGGGGTGGGCCACCAGCATGGCGAACAGCAATGGGCGATTTTCGCCCACGCATGGTCCAGCCGAGTCTGACCGACCATTTGCGATTGATGACTTAACACCAGAGAACGAGGCCATCGGTCGGTATATGAAATACCAAGAAGGCACTCCCATGCTCACACGATCGGATGGATCACTTGCACCTATGGACGTACCTTGCAACCTGCTGCAACACTGCATTGAGGTTCTAGATGATGACTCGTCGATGCGGTTGACAGATGGCATCAAGCGCAAACTTCGTGTCTTCATGTCAAGCTGGAGAGACATGTGAGAAATTCGACAGCACGGCCCCGACAGATGATGGCCAGTGGGCTATGGACCCAAGTCGTCCAGGACGTATTCCTCACACCTGGGAATCTTAATACGCCATTTTCACATTTCTTCTCGATATGGCGTGATGTTTCCGCCTCTTGTACAGTTGATGAATATACGTCTCATGTCTTTGGATGATGATAATGAGAGCATTGCGGGGCGTTCTAGACGACGGGACATATTATATCCTAATGGTATATGCTGCAGGGGTGTTCTCAGTACGTTGACTGTCTGGGAAGATTGAACGTGGTCAACGTGAACCTGGGAAGGAATCTGGGTTGTCGGGTACATATTGTGGGAGGAAGGTATTGTTGGGCGCTCGTCGCTTTCATGTTGCAGTTGTTCCCTTCTGGGTACGTATGGGATCTAGTTCGGCGTCAATGGAAACCAAGGGAGATGCAATCCAGGTGATATGAATTGGAAGAAGTCTTCTGCCATCCGGGTTTCGTGTCTCGATACCTTTGTAGTTGTCGGTATTAGATATTTGGAAGAAGAAAAGGGCCAGAAAACTCTGGAACACTTGGGACAAGTGACACTTGGGGGGGAACGGACCCGAATTATATGAGGACGAGAGCGGACCTTGGGACCTTCCCAGGCAGGGGGGGCACCAGGGCACGTATCAAGACCATATGGAGTTTTTTGTTCCTTTCTAAAACAACACCAACAGAGGCACTAAGGTAAACGATTGCATCACGGACCCGACCCAAATATGGGCGATGCCAGAACCAAGGTTTCGGTGGTATGAGTGTCGATTGATTGAAGCAAGGCAGCTTGAAAGCAAAAGCGAACAATTGGCTGTTTGAACCACTGGGGGGGTCGAGATATGTCGGGCAATCGGACAAGACTTGGGTCCGACAACAAAAAACGATCCAGTCTCCGCACCCTGGATCGACGGCGGTTAACTTGTACGTCCCCCCAATCAACGGCAGGCAAGGGCAAGGGACAAAGGGCAGACGTAGCTTCTGATTGGGAAATTTGATACCCGTCGAGGCCGTTAAAAAAGAATTGCTGGGGGAAAATGGCAGTCTAAGCCTAATGTTGATGGTGCTGGAGGACTTTAGCAAGTTACGAGTAGTTAGTTGATTGTAGCCTTGGGCAGGGGTCCATTGAAGCGGATCTCGTTTTTAGGAAAGGGGAGACAAATAGGTGTATGTAGGGGCCGGAGCAAGGGGTGTTCGACCGAGTACATACGCGGAAAGGACACAAGGACATGCGAGTAAAAGCATCGTTGCTATGTATACCTATACTCGTACTTGGTCCATCCATACTCGTTCGTGCGTAGATGGGGAACGGGGGACCGACCACCAGGGCAAAGCAGGACAGGGCAGGGCCACGGCCAGATTTGTTCGGAGCTACGGAGTTTTACTAAGATATAGGGTGATTGACAAGGGATTGATTAATTGCCCTCGGTTTGGGTTTGGGTCTGTTCTGGATACGATGCATCGTACCTCGTGGTAGTAGGAGTATGTAGGTCGCTTGGTAAGGACGAGACATGAGGATGTTTGGATGGTTGGATGAATGGGAAACGGGGACAGGGGAGCAAGCAAGCTGAGGAGTTTGTGACAAACATTGACTGCCTCAGGCAGGCCGAACTGGCAATGCGATGTGATGATGTTCGTGTGCATGTGTGTTTGGATAAAGTCCGAGCCTTCCACCCCAGACAGAGCCTTGTTTAATTTATGCCCCTCCAGGTACGTGCAGTGCAGTGCAGTCAGGACCAGAAGACGGCCAGGGTAATTGGGAGTGAGTAGTACCGAGTACACTAAGTGAGAATGACCAACTAACGTCTCGATATGGACTATGGACTTGGCATTAGGGCAAAAAGGACCGACGAACAGACAATAATAAAAATAATGACGCCAGACTCTGAACAAGAATGGGCAAGCACGAGGCGAATGGTCAGGCACCAGATAGATGCGTTAGGAGCTGCTAAAAATGGAGGGATGGAGGGGCCGACAAGAGATGCGGCAAGGGACAAGGGCGCGCTAAAGAATCCAGGGGGAAGGAGGGGTGGAGGGGAAGGCACGAAGGAAGACCCCTGCACTACTGCACTTACCAAGTACCTAGCAGTTGTTTAGCCGTTAGCGTTCGGACTCTTGACGCCCACAAACGGTTAGGCGCCACCAACGGTTTAGGACCCAGGCGACGTAGCGTGGTACTGGTGAATACGGCCGTGGTAACTTTCTAAGGGAAATCTGAGACATGATTTATTTGACTGATTGATCTTCCAAGTCAAGGCATCATGATTGACGAGTTGACTGATCTTCTACACAAAACTGCAATGGAGAATAACAACTACTCAGTAGCCAGATAGGTACCTACCTTGTAACAGACCGGGAACTACTACTGGATTCAATGCTCTAGGTACCGAGCACATCTCGCCGGACTTCCGACTTCTGTTCTTCTCTCCCTCACCCTCTCTCCTCAGCTAATAATTACTCACAAATTGCCCTTTCCGTTCACTACGGCAAAAACCAACAAGCCTATATCTCTGGTCAATGTGACCCTTTTTCCCCCATCAATAACATGTCCTTCTTCCAAGTCCGCATTCTATTTCTGTCCGACAATTCTGTAAAGCCATCCATCCACTCCCAATGCCTTTTTTTTTCTACTCCCGCCGCCAGATCCTCTCCTCAATCTTCAACAAAACGGTGAGACTGCCATTTGCCCCTCCATGTTTAAATACTGTTACACAGAGACCGAGCCCCTCGTTCCCGCTCGTGGCGGTCTGCCCCGCAGTCCAAACAACATTATCGTTCAATCCTCACCGCCTCGATATGCTGGGTTCGCCAGCGTGACCAGCAAAGACCTCGACTGGTCCATTTTACTCTCCGTCCCAGGCACGAACCATCGGTGAGGCTGTCAGCCATGAGTCGCCAGACCCTCTCTTCCCCCTCCCTCAACGCCTTTTTGGCCCGAATCACCGACTTGGGCTTCTGCGGGCTCTGCGGGCAGCGTAGCAAGAAAAATCAATAGTACGAGTTATCATGGGTAGTCGCAGTCCGGCCTAGTGTCGGGAACAGTCAGTCACAGAGAGGCCGCCACGCACTTCACCAAACACGCGTGTGCACACACAAACAAACTCTCCCCTTAGTACGGAGGGGAGATTCTGGCCCCCTATTTTTCCCACCCCTCGTGCTTCTTATATCATCCATTGAAAAAAATCTCGTTATTCCTTTTTCTCTTGCTTTGAGCGGTCAGTTCATTCACAGACATAAGTTATATTCTCATCCCCTCCAAACATCCCATCCTTACTCGTGCTTCATTATCGCTTGTCATCATCTGATATAGACTGTCCGTCATTCACTTGTCGGATACCCTCGTCGTCAACCTTCTCTCAATCTACTCAATCCGTGTCCTCACCGCCCCTTCCTACCCCCTCCCCCGCCCTTCCCAACCTCAAAACATCTCACAACAAACATGAGCGGCCAATCCCAGATCCGCCTCGATGGCAAGGTTGCCCTGATCACTGGTGCCGGTCGTGGGCTCGGTTCTGGACTTGCCAAAACCCTGGCTGAGCGTGGTGCTGCTGTCTGCATCAACTATGCCAGCTCGGCCAAGCCAGCTCTGGCCACCGTGGCCGAGATTGAGAAGGCCGGCGGCAAGGCTGTTGCCATCCAAGCCAACATCTCCAAGGTCCCCGAGATCACCAAGCTCTTCGAGGAGGCCATCAAGCACTTCGGCAAGCGTAAGTCGAGATATTTTGACGTGACCTCCCCACCCTCTCCGGGATCACGTGCTGACATCCCGCTCAAGTGGACATTGTCATCAACAATGCTGGCATGGAAGCCTTCTCCAAGCCCGAGGATGTCACCGAGGAGCTGTATGACCAAGTCTTCGGTCTCAACACCCGTGCTCAGTTCTTCGTCGGTCAACATGCCCTGAAGTACCTCAGCGGTGAGTTTTCGAGGGTCCGTTGGTTGCATTCCCTTTTAGGCTAATCGGTTCCCGGTACAGACGGTGGCCGCATCATCTTCATGTCATCCATTGCTGCCCGTCTGGGTGTTCCCAACCACGCTCTGTATGCTGGCTCCAAGTCGGCAGTTGAGGGCTTTGCTCGTTCTTTCGCCGCTGATGGTGGCCCACGACGCATCACCGCCAATGCTATTGCCCCTGGCGGTATCAAGACCGACATGTTCGCCCAGAATGCCTGGCATTACTCTCCCGGTGCCACCAAGGATACCCCCATTGAGGTGATCGAGGCCGGCATTGCCAAACTCATTCCTCTTGGCCGATGCGCCGTTCCCGACGACATTGCCAAGGTTGTCATGTTCTTGTGCCACCCCGACAGCGAATGGATCAACGGTAAGTCTTGCCCCTGTAATTAGTTGTCGTGTTTTGCCAGCCGATCACTAACCTTGCCCTTTTAGGTCAAATCATCACTCTCACCGGTGGCAGCGGTATTGCCTAAACAGGTCTTTCTGCTCGTCACCTTCTTTCCATCATGAGCTTTTTTCTTCGCTGAGAATCTTGTCGGCATCCCAGAGCGTGCTTTCAGCAGTAAAAAAAAGTTCTTTTGGGATTTAGCAAAGGAGGTTGGGTAGAAGAGCCTCCTTGGTTCGGGATGAATGATTTGGATGTAGGAACGTGGTGCAAGTTCCAGGCGGTGCCACGGCTAGAGGCGATGACCAGAGAAAAGATTGGGAAATGAAATAGAAATTTATCTTTAGCAGCATTCTTCAACTATGTCTTTTTTAAATAAGTGATCTTGCACGCCTGGTCCGTGGTTCGTGGTCCGCGGTACTTTGAAGCCATGGTACGCGCACGTAACTGGCTTCTCTCCTTTTTTTTTTTGGCGCGCACAGACACCCGGAGAGTTTTCTGACTTCACTTTCCATTGCCGCCCTTGGATCTGAATGCAACTTGGACAAACTGCATCTCCACCGCTGGACTCCATGACTGCTGTATCGATACATCCTGGAATTACCGCTACTCACCATTTAGGAAACCAGTTGCCCGGACAATAATGCTGGCTACCTGGGTACCAAACTTCATGCTATGGTACCTACCCTGTACAGTACTAACAGTAGTCATTCCGTTGACACCAAACCCGAATCGAACCAGACCAGGAACCCAGGAACCCACGCAGCCACGGACGGAACTAACCTCCGACTCTCCGACATCTCGTCTACGGAGTACATCGAGGAGCATAGCGTCTCTGCTACGAACGACTAAGAACTGAAGTACGTAGGTACGAGGGTACATACTAACTCATGCATCTCTTTCGAATGACCGACCTAAGCACTCCGAGTACCGAGTACGTGTACCGAGAAATTGAAGTATGTACGAGGTCCATACGGAGTACTCATGTACCTATTCCATGGTTGGACCGCGAGTACTGGGTACCGAGTGCAGTATAGCGTTCTCTCTCTCTCTCTCTCTCTCACACACACACACACACACAGAGAGAGAGAGAGAGAGAGAGAGAGAGAGAGAGATCAGATCTACTGTACGAGGTACTTCCTACCAACCTCCATCCATCCCTGCCCTCGTTGGGACTACCCCCGCCCGGAGTACTCATATGCATATGCACGTGCAGAGGGATCTTCCAGAGGGCAAAGGGGCCCACTCCGTAACAAGAACGAAGAGCAAGTATGCGAGGGGGTCTACCCTAGACGAATCAGCTACTGTGAGTCTTCAGGGATGGGGAGCAAATTGATCTGAACCACGGCTTCTTTTGCCCGGGGAGGAGCATGACCTCCGCTCCGCGCCATTTAAAGCACGGACGCATCATGCATCACATACATATGCGATCGTACAGGCCAAGTTCAACTTGCGGCGGAGGCAACCACCCCCTCGATCTAGTGCCTGTAGGTCATCCTCCCCCGGACTGCTGGTGATATAAGAAGAGAAGCACCCACCCCCTCGATATGTCGTTTGGTGAACTCTTCTTGGGTCAAACCCGGTGGTCCTTGACACTACGGAATTCTGGACTGCCATGCTTGACGACAGCAGCATTCTTCGGTTGCTTGCGCATTTTGATTCCAGGTGTTGCATACCAGATGTCTATAGGTCGGGTCGTACGGAAGCATTGCCTCTCGTGTCTAACTGGTCATGATTAACTACGGACATCCCGAAGGGCGTGTCTTAGCGCCCAGATGACAAGATCACGACCGTTCATCCAAGGATATATCTAACAGTAAGTGCAGCCGATCAGAAACCTCGATGATGTTATCTCTACATATCTCTCGCCATTTTCAAAGCCCAGAGTGCTTCGGGTACTGGACTTTGCTGGTTGCTGCCTCACAACTTACGTGTCTCCCTACCTTTACCATCGTGAACTTGCTTGCACTCCAAGATTATCTCTTGCAGACATGGACAAGTTTACTCTCCACGAAGACCCCATCTCAGCTAATTGCTACAAGATCCGTCTAACTGCGGCGTTGCTGGGTATACCGCTGGAACGTCGCCTCTACTCAATCCTGAATGGTGAAACAAGAACGGCAGAGTTCCTCAGCACCGTCTCTTCCTTTGGTAGAATCCCCGTGCTGCAGATTGGCGATTCCACGTTTCTGCCGGAAAGCAACGCCGCCTGCTTTTATCTCGCCGATGCCGCCGGCCCAGCGTTCACGTCGTCCTCCCCGCTACAAGTGGCCACTTTGATTCCCCAGGACCCGCTACAGCGTGCAGAGATGTTGCGCTGGATGTTCTTCGAACAGAACCAGCACGAAGTCAATATCGCAACTCTCCGATTTTGGTTATACATCATTGGGGAGGATAAGCTCGAAGCGTCCAGACGTGCGCAGATTAAGGCTAAGGTCGCGGCAGGAGAGCAGGTTTTGGATTGTATGGAGGATCACCTTGCCAAGAGCGAGCATGGGTGGTTCGTGGGCGACAGCGTGAGTTCTATTGCTTTCTTTGTTCGACTCGGAGTTGTTTCAACAATGTCGTTCAGCTTAGCCTTCCCCCCTGTCTCAATACATGCTAAGCAAGCATTCGCAGATCACTTTGGCAGATATCTGTCTCTTTGCGTACACTCATATTGCTGGAGACGCGAAATTCGAACTCTCCAGATGGCCGTCGATCCTCAAATGGTGCGAGCAAGTAAAGCATGTTCCAGGCTACATTCCCATGGACTAGGGGCCGTGACGGAGTCAACTCGTCGACAAGGATCCATGATATCGCCGAAGCAGTAGCTGGGGGGAGTGGTCAGTCCAAGGACAAAGAAATAATCAAAGCTGTGGTTTCACAATTTGACCCCCTTTGTCCTCCATGATTACTCTGCGACAAGGCACCGTTGTGTCGGGTGCCATGAAACCAAAGCCTTTGTCTCGATCCAAGGCATCTGCCTCAGGGGCTTGGACGCCACACAAAGAGAGGACAGGAGTGCCTTGAGAAAGAAATAAGATAAATCCGACAGCGACGTCGAGTTTACGGCCGGCTTCCCAACAAATTCTCTGACCAGCTAATTGACAGCGGGAACAGACTTGTTCTACACGACTCAAATCTCGCCAACTCACTCCGACACTCTTACCAAGCATGCGCGAAAAAGTCAATCCTACCCAATCCCAAGGGGTAAAAACGGCGAGATTCGTTGACCGATTCAAGGCGGTGGCGCACAAGAAGAAGGCAGCAGTCCGTGGGTGGTATGACAGACGAGGTCGAGGGTGCCTCAAGTCCGTGGTTGAGAGTGAGTCGGACGAACCGGCGACTCGGACTGAAGAGTTCCTAACTCATGCTGGTACCGCAGAATTTCGTGGATCGAAAACCCACCAGCCAGAGACACGCAGCAAGCCATCAACAACCCCCGAGCCCGGGCGCGAGTTCATACCCGGACACCGAGAAGCCATGTTCGACCTTGCATTCGGGCCTGGGTCGGTGAGCAGCTTTTCAAGCTTGCAAGACATATGCAACGGAGCCCTGGGGTCCCTCGTATCACTTCCGTCCACTTTCTCGACGCGCACGATGAGCCCGATATTTGTCCCTGAAACGAAAGCGCCGTCACGATATGAGCGTCGTCTCTTTGGCATTGACACGCCAGATGACTTTGACCAATTCCGGTCTGGTGTGCGACATAGCATCGAGCTGGACTCTACCCCGACGTTGTCTGCGGAGGAGAAGCCAGGGCCAAAGCTCAATAGCTTGACTGTGGATTCGACGCCCATCCCTGTCGGTCAAGAAAGCCCCAAGCCTCATTTCAAGGCATATCCCGGCAAGACAGACACTGAGAAGCAGGACCCCGTCACGTTCCAAGCGTATTCGACTGGATCGAAGCACAAGAATGGCAGCGTTGGTTATATTCCACCTACATTACAATCGGGTTTTGTCAATGGGGTTCCACCCGTTCTCCAGGCCGCGCACGGCGGGAGCAACTCGGCTCAACGACAAGCTACTCGTGATCGAGATGGCACGACGCTTACAGGTCGTCCAAGTCAAAGCTACACGTGGCCACTGGTGGATTTCCACAAGGAGATTTTTCTGAATGCTGATCCGTCACAAGCTAATCACTCTACCCGGTATCAGGAGCCACGCATTCCTTCGATGGAATTTTCTGGCCGGGGTTTGGAGGACGAAATGAAGACGGTGCTGGGCAATCTCCACGGGCCGGTGGTCGACAAGAGAGCTGGGCAAGTGGAAGATCGAGCATGGATGTCACCCAGTTCCCCTTTGCACTCGACCGCATATGCAAGAGAAGCGTCTATTCCGGGAGTGACGAGAAGCTCTGTGAATCTCGATACTCACCCCCGCCCGCGAGGTCCTACTATCGCGGAGGCGGCGCAGAACCAGGAGAGCTTTCTGTCAAGCGACGGCCGAAGAGTCAAGTTCAGCGAGTACAACTGGCCGCGATTCAGTGACGACGGATACACAGACCCAGCCGAGGAATACTCGCGCCAGTATCGGCGCCGGAGACGGGAAGCGCGAAGAGAAGCGGCTGGACGAGGAGCGGTCTAAATGACTCAAGTATGGGGAAGTATTGGCAATGGGAATCGGGAAGCACAGAGAGTCCGGGTTGAGACATACATTGGTGTACTTGACTTGTCGTTGTTTTTGGTGATATCGGGCTTCTCAGGTTCGGTGTTCTACTCCGAGTCCGATTGTCGGCGATGAAGCGGCATTACTAGATTGGGGTATTCCGAGATATGGAGGAGGCGCCAGAGTACCGAGTTCGAGTACCCTTGTAGAGTTCAGCCAAAAGGGCCAAGTACGTAACCAAGTAGCGGTGAAGATGGGCGGATGATTCGCCTCCATTTTTCTTTCAAACAAGCAAAATCGGATCGATCACATGCAGTTTTGTCGGAGAGATTTGACGTCACGTGAAAAGCGGGGGGGCCTTGTCAGCTCGGAATGATTAGGCCGAGGCGTAGAACAGTTGAGCAAGTTCGCCCCTAGAAGAACAGTAGAAGCCTAGAGATGCCCCGTTCAGCATCCGTCGGTGCGCCTCGGAACCTCTTCTGAGCGAGGCTTTTGTGAGTTGGAAGCCTGCCTCGGGAAGTCTCAGGGACAGTCCGAGTGCCTATTCGTAAGGCGTCAGTAATTGTATCCCCCCTCCAAGTGACACCCCCCAAGTGGCCCCCCCAACCCCATACGTAGGTAGGTACCCAACGCATCCCCCTCTCGGAGTCACTCCCCAACCACCCAAACGCCAATAATTGCCCGCCTCGTCTATCGCCTATCGATCTGATCGCGCATCATTTCCCAATTCCCTCTCTGGACCTTTTTCAAGCCTTTGTTCGAATTGCCCATGTTTGGGCATTCATGGGATGCTATCTTGCCATGTCCCTCGAGGACCCCAGAATGATCAGCGGGTTATTTCTCCAATCGATAAATCATCCGGGATCATCATCATCATTATCGTTTCGTCGTGTCTATCATCGTTCGATACTGCAAGGTTCATTTCATTGTTTCCAATGTTTTAGGCTATTGTCCTTTCTGGTAGATACTCCTTTTGTCTTGCATCATTGCAGGCTGGGAGCGGCCCTCTAGTAAGAGCACAATATGTCAATCAACTACCTACTTGTAACCTCGTACTTGATTTGTATAGGTTCTGACTGACTGACTCAGCCTGCGCTACTCCATTGATCCCATGAATGGTGTGATTTTTCTTCTTCTTTTCTTCCCGAGGTACCGAGTCACCCTCCCTTGTCCGTGGGTGTTTGGAGATTGTCAATGCAATAATGCATGCATGGCCCTTTCGATGGGTAGTACCGAGTAGTACTTGTAACCTCGTAGTCGGCCTTAATAAGTACTTGTACCCGTCCAATTGTTCCCCCTTCTCCCCCCATCCCTCTCGCCCCTAGAGGCTCAGAAATAGTTATTTGATCCTTCTTCCCCCCTAGAGCTGACCACAAGCAAGGGCCACACAACAGCCACGCCCACGTTGGTGCGCCTCGCCCTCGTCGCTTCTTTTTCCCCTCCCACGCCCACGCTCTCGATCCATCCCTGCCTCCTCCCACTCTCGCTCGCTCGCTCGCTGTCCACCCCCAATATTTTATCATTTATCATCTCGCTCGGCTACTTACTCGGTCAGTATCGTCCACCACAAAAAAGTGGGGTGCATCATTTTTTGACTCTTTCCAAAGCAGGAGTTTCCGACCAGCCAAAAAAAAGGCCCTTTTGTCCTCCCATCCACCCCCTCCTCCGTCTAGCCTCTAGTCTCGAGTGGCTTCTCTTGGGTGACTTCTTTATCCATCTTGCCATCCCACACAGATATTTACATTCCCGAATTGTCGGCGACCTGGATGGATTAAACCTGGGATAAACCCTTGATTTCCGAAATCGAACTCAATCCCGCAAAACCGTTCCTCCGTAACCTCCTCGCCTCGTCCCCTCTAAGCAATCTACCAACTACAACTCCCGACAAGCTTTTTCTTTGGTCCCCAGTCTTAGGATTGCACATGTCCCATGTGTGAGACAAAACCCTCCCAAGGTCCTCTTGACGTGTCACCCTGGACGAAAACTCCATTACCGCCTTCATTACGACGCCCTCCCTCGCCCTCACCGACTTCACCCCTGCGACCTTCTCCATAACTCCCAATTTTTCCACGCACACACTCGCTCTCACACTCACACGCACACGCAAAACGCAGGCCCTGTCGAAGTCGATGATCCTGGCACCTCTCCGTCTGCCCGTCTCCGTCTAAACCCGCCACCAACCGCATCTCTGACAAAAAAACGGGTGCCCCTCTTTTTTCCAGTGTTTCCCCGACCATTCACTCGAGAAGACAACCACACAGACGCGCACACGAGGGTGACAAGTTTCCTCGCGAAATTCCAAACCGTCCCGTTTCACCTCAGCTTTGTCTCGTTGGAGAGCCCTTTCGCCGAACTCTAGGATTTGAGAAAACCTCCCCGAATTTGCATTCATGTGTTCCCAGTTGTTTTCCCCCCCGTCCCGGTGACCTGGTCTCTGTATGCTGGCACTTTTGATCACCTAGGACTTGTTGTCGGGGGCGTAACACGACGCATAAAAGACAGGAGACGAGAGGAGGAATTTCTTTTTTTACCATGTATAGAAACTCGGCGCAGCTGAGATGCATCAACGGCATTCCGCCCAACGCCCTCCCTTCGCCCGACAACACTAGCGATTCTGATTCGGAACTTCTCGATGCCCTCGACCAGAAGAGGAGGCAGTTGGACGAGGAAGTGGCCAGGTTCAAGGCTGCAAAGGACCGGGAGTTTCGCGAGTTTGAGAAGCAGTTGTGGGTCAATAAGAAGAGGTCGCGGGTCGGGGCCAACAGTGCTTCCGATGGCACGCCCACAAAGGCTTCGATGACAGCCTCGACGCCCACGTCTGCTCTGAATCTACTGGCTTCGACCCAGAACGGCTCTGTAAATGGCTGGTCAGCCCACAAAGCGAGAAGAGACGGGGTGGTGGGTGACAAGGTCATCAAGAAACCGCCCCCGCTGAGCGGCCCGACTCTGTCCCTGGAGAAATTAAATATTGCGGGAGAAACCACCCCGCCGTTGCATACGCTGGGGACGCCCCCAACGCCTACGATCTTGACTCGTGCAAGATCCCGCTCTCCCACAAACGCCGTGGTACGGCTGACCACGCCGCCGCCGCCTGCACGGCGAAGGAGCCATTCTCCACCTGCGTCCACTCCGACGCCTTTGAAAGATCGGTCCGATCCCTTCGCTGGGGTGTTCACGCCCATGTATCTGCCTCTTCTGGATTCGCGCGATCGTACTCCGATCGTGAAGAGTCCGCAACCCTTGACGTCTGAGGAAGAGGAGACGAAACGACTTCAACTGGATGCGGAGTCGAAAGAACGCGCGGACAATGTATTGAAACAACAGACCCGATCGTCTCAGTCATTGCCTCCGCAGCCGGTCTCGCCGTCCGTGGTTGCAACCAAGCGTGCCCAGTCCACGTCCATTTTGCCGAGTGCAAGCCTCCCCAGTGCCTTGAGGAGTGCCAGTGGGGGAGGAAGGAGAAGGAAGCATGTCATGTTCCAGCTGGCGGATCTCAAAGTCGTCGATCCAAGTAGCAGCTACGAAGAAGGGCCTAGTCCAGAGTTGGAGGCTGAGAAAGATCCGAACGGTGAACCCGCACAGCAGGGCTTGGAGGACGAGCATGTTCGCGAAGAAATTGGTGAGGCGAGGGACAAGGGGAGTCCCACACTATTGAGCGTGAAAGACAGGCGTCGAGGAAGAGGGCGGGGAGGTCGATTCATCTCGCCTATCCCTTCACCATTGGCGAGTCCTAACCCAACGTCCTCGGCCTCCCCAGCCTTTGATGGAAATCCACCCTCATTGCAGCTTCCACACCTGATCTCTTCCCCCGACGAGTCTGGGTTTTCCGGCGGCCTGATTGGTGCCGCGGATGGTGGCAGCGGGGTTGGATTTTTCGAGCTCGACGAAGAGCTCGCGAGCCCAGCTTTGAGAGATGGGAAACCAGCTGAGGCGTTTGATCTCGAGGTCGATGAGGACCTCAGCGAGAAGGTCGGCCGAGATGGCGCCGACGGTGGTGAGAAAGGACTGGGACTCAGTCCGTCCCTCCAGGTGGGGAGCGTCCCCATTGACATTGTGAGACCCAGTGGGAGCTGGATCGGGAGCTTTGGACATTGAGCGTGGAAGAGATTCACCAAAAATACAGGAAACGAGAAGAAGGAATCCACGAAGAATGGTGTGGTCCTCTCTTCGATTCCACGTCTCTCGAGCCACGAAGGAATAACCTGGGGGTTATGTATCAGCCACAATACCCCTTGACTGGAAGCCCAAGGGCGATGGAAAGACGGCCCTCCCATCTGGCCCAGCATCGGTTTCGGCTGCATTTTTTCCTTTTCGACACCACGAGCATCCTGGGCGGCATATTTGTTTTCTGTGTCTTTGCTTATTACCGCAGATACTGGGAGGGGTGTTTCTGCGTCCCCCCCTCCCACTGCGTGTCCTCCAACTACAACCGAGGACCTGGGTCGGCTATCGTGAGCGATATTGTTTTTGTTTTGCTTTTTTGGGAATTGGAGGGATCTGCACTGCTCTCTGAGCTTTGCCATGGTTCTTGATCACTGATCGGCACCAAGGGAAAACAGGTGCCTTGGTCTCGACGAGGGATTTGAGGGCGGTCATCTGTCTGTTTTCTTGCTTCTGGTTTTCGGGCATGGGTGGCGACAAAAGTCGATCAAAAAAGATTTTATGTCTCTGCTTTGCGATGTTTTGCCACGTGATGTTATGCCACGCGATGTTTGGTATGGATTTATGGGAATCGCTCCTCGAATGGTATGAGGAGAAGATGGGGAATGGGGAATGGGAACCTGGGATTCGTGTACATACAGCTAGCTATATACTCGGTACATATGCCTACATACTGACCCCAGTCAACACGCAGATGCGATGCAAGGCTACACGATACATTACTGAATGCTTCAAAAATGTGACCAGACTATTAGCTACAGTCTACATTTTACAGTTTACCCCCAGTATATGTCTTAGTTCTTTTTATAATGTAAGAGTAGTCAAAGAGCATATATACCCAGTATGTCTTCTTGCATGTATGAAGTTGTAGTTGTGGGTCAAATGTCGGCGGTTCGGAGATGGATCCCGATATGACTTCATCGTATTCATCGTGTCCGTCGCATTCGTCGAACCTCCAACATCAACGTCCAAACCCGTCTGACCATTCAACATCTTCTTACAGTACAACACTCATCCTGCTGTCGACCCGCATGACTGACGCTATTCGAATGGCCTCTCGCTGGACCTGTCTTTACAGGCTATTGTCACGATAACAACCGAGAGACCTAGCCACCAAGTCTTGTCCACCAGCCCTGCACATGTCGACGAGATTGTCACCTCTGTTCATGCTCTTCTCCTTCGTCGGCGCTCTTTGGGGCTACTGGGCCATCCTCAAACATACTTCCCTCGTTACAGCAGCCTTTGCAACCTCCCCGGCCTCGGCTCAAGCACCCCTGGCTGGCTCTCCTGAGGCACTGAACCCCAAACTGACCAATATCATCGCCGAGGATGTCATCAAGCTCTACTACAACGGCTCAGGGCCGGTCCCTGCGTACGACAAGGGGTCGCCATTGCCAGAGGCCATCACCCCGCTGGGCGAGGCGGTCGTCGAGGAGTCAATCCTGAACGAGCTGCTCTCCATCCTGCACACCTCGTACTACCCGGACAACTGCTCGAAATGCATTGCCGCGGGCCAGGTGCTCCACGTCGCGGCCATCAGTCAGCCAGTGGCTGTCTTTACAAACGTGCTCGTGAGGGCGTGCAACGCTGTGCCGGAGTTTAAGGCACAGCTGCGCGCGGCGTCTTGCGAGTCGCATTTCAGCGGCGAGGCCGGCGCCGGCTACGGTCCGTATATGGCGCAGCTGTTTTCCAAAATGACCTTGGCCACGGGCGACATGCAGCACTGGTGCGCCATCAACTACGAGTTCTGTGAGCAACAGCCTCCGGTCCTGATCGATGAGGACTTGTACTTTGACCCCAAGCCAGACTCGGCGAACGTGGCCCCCGAGCCTTCTGGTCAGACTTTCAACGTACTCCATCTCTCCGACTGGCACCTGGACCCGCGCTACGACATTGGGTCCGAAAGCAATTGTTCCAACTACATGTGCTGCCGACCGTATTCTGTGAACGAGGAACTGTCTACCGATGCGCACAACCCGTCCATCCCGGCGTCGCGATTCGGGTCGTTCCTGTGCGACTCGCCCGCCGATTTGGCCTTGTCGGCACTCGTCGAGATGCCCAAATTTGTCGACATGGACGAGCTCTCCTTCAGTATTTTCACGGGCGACATCGTCTCGCACGACCCGGAGGACTTGCTGTCTCGCGACTACGTGGCGTACGAGGAGGAAGTGACGTTCAAGGTCTTCAAGCGCCTGCTGGGCGACAGGATCCCCGTGTACACGGCGCTGGGGAACCACGACACGCTGCCCGTGGGGTTCAACACGCCGCACAGCATGAACCCGGACCCGACCAACCGGAGCAGCAACGCCCTGCAGTGGAACTACGACCTCGTCGCGTCGCTGTGGTCCCCCTCCGGCCACGCGTGGCTCAACGACTCCGAGGCCGAGTTCGCCGCCACGCACTTTGGCGCGTACGCGACCACCACGACGCAAGGCCTGCGGATTATCTCCATAAACTCCGACTTCTGGTACAAGGAGAACATCTTCAACTATTGGAACGTGACGGACCCGGATCCTAGCGGGGTGCTCAAGTGGGTGGCCGACGAGCTGTCGGCGTGCGAGCGGAAGGGTCAGCGCGCGTGGATCATCGCCCATGTGCTCTCGGGGTATGACGGCTCCGCGGGCATGCCGAATCCCACGGCCCTGTTTTACTCGATCGTGCGGCGTTTCTCGCCGGCGACAATTGCGGCGGTGTTTTTTGGGTGAGTTTCCCCCCACGAGTTATGTCACAATGTAGTATTCACTCCCTACCTACCTCGATCTCTCTGTCGGTCTGTCTGAAAACATTACGTGGAACTGCCAGCTCACTTCTCTTATGTATATACAGACACACGCACCAAGACCAAGTGCAGATCTTCTACGACTACCTGCCTTCGTCGCTCGTCGCGCCCTCGAATTCCGAATCCAAGACCCTCCGCGACACGACGCAGGTCGACTTCACCAAGCCGCTCCAGATCGGCCACATTGGCCCGTCAATCACGCCCCTGACGGGCCTCAACTCGGGCTATCGCGTCTATCAAGTCGACACGGCGACCTTTTCCATCATGGGCGCCCAGACGTACTTTGCAAACATGTCCAACAGCCTCGGGTGGACGACGCCGGTTTGGGAATTCGAGTATGATACGCGAGAGGTGTATTCGATCCCCGAGATCGAGGACGACGACGAAAGCGGTGATGACGTAGAAGGACAGGAGAAGGGGACGGGGAGAGGAAAGGGAAGGGGAATTTCCTGGCCGGCCTTATCCCCCCTGAACGCGACATTTTGGCACCTCGTCACGGAGAAGATGCTCAACGACTCGTCGTCATCATCTCCCTCACGTCGTCACGATGATGACGGGGATAGCGACACCGCATCCCCGCTCCTGCAGCTCTACGAACGCCACGAATCCAAATCGAGTTCCCACCCGGACCGCCGCGTCAGCGGCGACGGCAACCCGGCGCAAAAGGTGTGTTTTTTGCGCGCGGGGAGCGGGTACTTGGGCGTGATGTGCAAGAGGAAGTATGGCGACGGTGACGGTGGTGGAGGTGCACGGTCGATGCGGGAGAGGGAGTTTGGTGTGCGCTGACCTCAACAGAAGCCTAGGTCCGGAGGTAGAAGGAGGTGGTAGGCGGGTGGGTGGGTAGATTAAAGAGGTAGGGAGAGAGAGAGAGAGGGCGGACAGGTAGAGTGGTAGATAGGTAGGTAGATGATACGCTGACAAAGGAGATGGGGCTTGCGCGAGAGGAGATACGAGAGTTTTTATCTCTACATAACTATATACATAAAAAGATACGAAAGATATATCCAAGAGCAAGGACAGAGGCAGGGACGAGGATAAGGAAGGATAAGGACCAGAGCGAGAAAAGAAGGCAAGGGAGAAAAGGCAGAAAAAGTGAGTATAGGCCATGGGCAGAAAGCCTTCGAGTGCGGGACAAATAGATAGACTTGAGTTTGGACTGGGGATCCGGATATTGATGCGATGGTGATGTGATGGCGATGGTGACGATGACGATAATACAAGCGTTTATCAGTGTGGGTGTTGGCGTGCTTGACCGTGACTGTCTCTCCCTTGGTCCCTGTTCCTCTTGTTCATGAAGATCGGCTCGAGTCGAGCTTCAGTCGAATCTACCCAGTCCATAAACCTCTCCCGTTCATTCATTCGTTATTCTAATGTTCTAGTGTTCAAACGTTCTACTGCAGCTCAGCTGAGCTGAGCTGAACCGAGTGAGGTCTGTGCTCTATGGGCGGTGTTCAAAGTCTATTCTAGCGATGATGAATGCAATCCCATCCCAATCCCAACCCAATCCCCCAATCGCCATGCTTTCCAAACCAGCACGAGAAGGCTGGGTATTCGATAATGGATAATCGATAACGTCCCATCCCTTCCATTGTTGCCCGTCCCTGTACTCTTGTGCAACGCCAGGTCATGATCCCGGCAGAGGCGAGTGAGGACCGAAGGGATAAGGGAGGAAGAGAGAATCCTGCCCAAAAGATCAATCCGGATAGTCTCCTTTCTCCATTCTTCCTTCTCTCTGTTGGAGCGTGCCGCCATGAATCTAATCCAAGTCGTGGTCCGTCGAATGTCCCGAATATCGGGTAACAAGGCACACCTCCACTTTCTGTTGAGCAATCCTCCACCGTACAATAATACCCCTGTGCGGTGTGCGGCAGATCTTAAGCCATAACCTGCACGCTGGCAGGTTGAGGTTGCACTTCATCCGCAATTGCGACATGTCTCTCTGCATCCGCCGGGTCTTGGCCAGACTTCTCTTGCTCCTCAATGATCTCTTCATCTCCCACAGAAGACAGTTTGCTCGGATTCTGCAGCCCCTGTCCCTCCCAGCCTTGCACCATTTTCTGAAACAGTTCTTTTTGCTTGCCGTGGTCCAACATCGGGTGTTCTAGGCCTCTGCGTTTCCGGCTCTCCATTGTCTCCATCAAGAACGCCTCCTCGTCCGAGTCCGAGTCGAAAGCGTGCTCAAAGTGGTACGTGCGGTATTCGGTGTTCTCCCAGCCAGTTCCAAACAACTTGGTGGCGTCTTCCCAGTCGTCTGTGAGGTAGTGAAGATAGCCACCGTGCGTCACCAGGGCGATCTCGACGTTGTCGTCTCCACTCTCTACCAATTCGCGAGCCTTTTGGCGGAGCAGACGGCGGCAGTCTCTTGCACGGGCTTGGATAGCCTCGCTTGACGGAGAGTAGCGGCCGTTTAGTGTTTTGACGTTCCACGACTCTGTCACAAGCGAAAGGTCGACTGGCCACTTCTGCTCGGCGCAGAAAGTTTGCAGGACACTGACGTCGGAGCCTGTGTCACAGGGACAATCGGAGGTTTCTTGGGCATCGGGAACCGCGAGAATGGTAGGCTTGCACTTGGCGTCGGCTGTCAGGGCTGGCAAGAAGGTGAGTAAAGCAGTGTGGAGGGTTCTCTTGAGGGGCGACGCGGTAATCAGCGAGAGTGACTGCTGGCGTTCGGGAGACCAGTGTCGTTCTCGGAGGTTGGCGCACTGCGATTCTCCCAGAGGCGTGAGATGGGGGTCATGAAGAGAGTGGAATTCAGCGCCCAGGTTGTGGAAGCCTTGAGCGTGACGGACCAAGTGAATCTTGGGTTGGGCCGGCATTTTAGACGACGTCGATGCGGTGAGGGACTGTGTCGAGATGTAGCTGGAGGGGTAAAGTTATCGATGTCACTCGAAGTGGTAGATTCGGCAGAAAGAAAGAGACAGAAGGAAATCAAGAGAGTATCTTAGGGAGCACGAAATCTACGTGACGGTTTTGTCAAAAGGTGAAGACGCTGAAGGGAAGCGGGAGGCAATGGTGACTCGACGCCCTTTGCTTTGTTGTACCAACTTTTTTTCCCACCCCGCCCATTCCTCCAATGGGGACTGCATCGCCATCGTAACTTACACCTGTACCGCCGTCAAATGGCCCGTAGAGGTGGGAATGGGTCGAAGTGGAGTCCGAGAAGCCCGCCAAAGGGGTAAATACTGGAGACAACCAGAGCGACATGGGAAAAGGTCATCGAATTGGATGGCAGAAAGCGCAGTCGTGAACAGACGAAGCACAGAATTCGCGCATGTCAGAAAAGACTCGGGGCGGCGTCCCGGGAAGCGGATGCCCACATTGGGCAAAGCCGCACCTTCGAAAAAAGACTTACGTCTGACAGATGCTGATTTCCTCGTCCACGCAGAATTACTCTTAGGAGAGGGCGCCAATCCACGGTCAGACAACGTGTAGCCACTCGAAGGGAACCAGCCACGCCAGCTCAATCTCGAACTCGATACTCGTTACTTCTTGTTAAACACTCGTCGTCCGTGGATTGTTCCCCGGCCCGCCCAGGGCTGTCATTCCAAAGTCTTAAGGCTTAGTCTAGAGTCTATCCACTTACATGTCCATCCTCAGCTAAACTGCTCTTTACTCGTCTTGAGTCTCAATGGTGCTCCCCCGGAACCAGCCCCAAACGGAATTTCTGTTCGCTCGTTTCTGCATCTCTTCTTCGGAGGCTGTCTGCTCTTGCACTAATCGTAGTGGCCTCAGCTGGTTCTGTTTCATCACCGCTCCCGGAATACTCCCTTGAACCTGTCTCTCTCCACTCATTTGTGCGGTCATCGAGCCAGCATCGGTTGTCGACCGTTGCTCGTCGCTATGTGAATCACTGGTGATGCTGTTTGCAGAACTACCTCCACGCGTGCCGGAGGCAGATGGAGTTCGTGTAGTTGTAGAGTTGGAAGGGCCCCCAAAGTATGATGTGCGTCCTTGAGGCAGTTGTGGACTGAGTGGTCGAATACCCGGGCTCATTGGATTTCCAGAGGCAGTCCTCATGGGAGATCCACGATTCATCTGTTGAACCACTGCCGCAGCCGCCATGTCAGCCTGCGCCTGATCAGATCTCGCTCTGCGATGTCCGCGGTTCAGCGGGATACTGGGCGCAGTATCTGGATTCTCATTTGCTGAAGGACCCGTCGACGCTGGTTGTGCATAAGACATTGGCCGAGCTTTGCCCCCTGGCCGTGAAACAACAGATCTCGCTCGCTGCAGCAAGCCGGTAGCTACCCCCGCCACGGTCGAGGAGCCGGCTGCTTGTTGATCTGGTATTGCAGGCAACGCCTTCTCCGTGTATGACTTTGTGGGAGCCGGATGCGCATCATCTTTATCTTGAATAATATGCTCGAACCCTTCGTGCGATAGTAACCGCCCGATGATTTTGTCGATGTATAATGTGAGAGCCTTGTTTTGATCTCTCAGTGACTTATTTTCTCCTTCTAGTTTCTTGTACACCTCGTTCAGACCGTCAGTGCTCTCCTGCGCCTCGCTGGATTCGAGCTCTTCTGCCAACGTGCTCATTGCGCTCGGCTCGTCGTATGTGTGTTCATGGTGCATAAAGGTGCCTTTGAGCGTCTTCTCGCTCAAAAGCATCTGGAAGCTTTCATTTTCTTCTTTGAGTTTGGCATTCTGCATCTTCATTTCTGAAATCGCTTGGTCCAGCTCCAGGAGACGTCCGTCTCCTACGTGTTCTTGTTGCGTCAATTTCAGATGTGCCTCGGCCAGCTCTAAGCGCAGAGCATTGATTGTCTCATCTTTCTGTTGCAGGCTATGAGCCAAGTTCGCCGCATGTTCTGATCGAGAGCCATCTCCGTCGGTTTTTGCGTCCGCCGCCTGAAACTCAGCCATGCCTGCGCTTCGGCTTGCGTTCAACCTTTCGGTGCCCTGCAAGCGCAAAGCTTCATTGAGTCTGTTAATGGTGGCTTGTTGCTCCGCCTCCTTCTTCATCTGTCGTTCTCGTTCTTGAAGAAAGAGCTGCTGGTGCTCCTCATGTTCAATTTCAAGCTCTCGGCGTTGTCTGTTGAGGTCTCTGATCTCCGCTTTCAAACGGTCCCTTTCCGTTTGCTTTTGTAGGTCGCGTTCCTCCAACGCCATCTGCGCTTGCGAGGTCTCATCCAGCCGTTGTTGCATCACTTCCAATTGTTTTTTGTATCGCTCCGACGCCTGCTCAGCGCGCTGTACTTGCTCTTGCAAATCTTTGATCAATTTTACATTGGCCGACTTTGCCTCTTCGTCCTCTTGGTCCTGATCGATAGAGCCAATAAAGGATGTGCTCATCCGGTTGGGCGTTTTCCTCAAGGGACGGGTCTGCCGGAGCGACGGAGTTCGTGCAAGGCCGGTTCCTGTACTTGCTGGTACAGAACTTCCAACCCCTGGCCTGTTGGGACTATTGTCGTTGGGGTTGCGACGAGATGGAGGAGTGTTCGCGGGAGTGGACAGTGGTGCTTTGGAGTTTGGAGTAGCCATGCTGGATTGCAGCTTCGCAGAGTTTTGGCCAAGCAGTTGAGACGCGTTGAGACTTGCAGGCAATGCGGTAGAGGGGGGACCGCTGAATGGATTGATCGGGAGGTTGTTTTCGACTGCAACATAAATAGTCGAGGGTGTGCAGGTGGTATTGGCTGCGCAGGAGGTGGCCACAGGTATTGGTCAGGAAGCGAGCCTGCGCCTCAGTGATGAATGACGACGGTGTTCAGCTGGTGCAGATATGATGGGTGGTGTTTTGGAACCAATGCAGGATGATGTTGGAATGAAAAGGCAAAGTACCGGCCAGCTGATTACTGGAATACTCCGTTCAGCGGGAATGGGCAATGTCCAACAATTATCCAAACATGCATGCACATGCCCTGATCGAAATCTCCGGAATGGTAACAGAAGGAGCAACGGCGGAGCCTCGCGTTGCTAGAGACAGCCCAAAGGCGGCCCTTGCTCGCATTGCCGCAGTTGGCAGGATGCCCGCGAGAGGGAGGTTCCGGGGTCCGCCTGGTTAAAACCTAGTAGTGGCCAGGGGCTATGAACATCCTACTAGGTACCATCGCTTCCAGTTGGCAAAGGCTGTATCACGTGCTCGGCTTTGCCAAGAACAACTTCCCACAGCAGATACATTTTCTGGCATGCTAATAGATTGAATTTGGTTTTTCACCACCAACACCACACAACCGCCGGAGCGCATCATACAGTCAATCCTACTGTCAAACCTGGTAGAGCGCAACGATGGCACCAAAGAAGGCGAAGAAGACCACCGATAGCATCAACTCGCGCCTGGCGCTTGTGATGAAGTCTGGCAAAGGTGAGTTTGCGGCTCTAAAAATTAAATGCCCTTGTGCACATCTAACTGATCGATGCAGTCACTCTCGGTTACAAGTCGACTCTCAAATGCCTTCGATCCGGAAAGGCCAAGCTGGTCATCATTGCTGGCAATACTCCTCCTCTCCGCAAGAGCGAACTTGAGTACTACTCCATGCTCTCAAAGACAAATGTCCACCACTTTGCTGGAAACAATGTGAGTACAACTTCACAAGGAAGACCCTGAGAAGAAGCTCCCCAGAGCTTTGGAGGGAACATTGGCTAATATTACCCCGAACCATTGTAGATTGAACTGGGCACTGCTTGCGGAAAGCTCTACCGCTGCTCCACCATGGCTGTTCTCGACGCCGGCGACTCTGATATCCTGGGTGCCGCCTCATAAACCTCGTACATCAGTGCACGATGGCAAAAAGTGCATGTATCCCATGTTATGATACCCTGGCCGTCCAAGGCGCAGACGGCACGACAATGAGATGAAGCCTTCCCTGGAACATGTGCCCTCATATGGGATTTGCCCATGCCGATAAATCACCACAAAATAGACAGGGCCACCATACTCTATCAGTCCACAAGTAGCAGACAAGAGAATGAAATACCGATGTTGCCCCTTTTGCCCTTATAGTGACTCATTTTGTGTACGGCCAAACAAGACCATAAATATCAGGTCTGACAGAGTAGATGCCTGAATCTAGGGTGCCAGAGCAGATGTAATTGTGTCAGACATTGACACCCGGAATTAGTGGCTTCCGGATCGGGAATTAGGGCAAGATTGTTTCTTTCTTGGTTTCTTGGTGGCGGATGGTCTTGGCATTCGATTTGAAATCAAGTTCGGTGCGCAACCTACAAAGTTCATCGTCGACTCTTCAACTTCTCCCCTCAGACCATCTCGTTCGCAAGAAGTGCTAATCCCCCTAAACAACCGTTAAGATGGCCAGAAGACCAGCGAGATGCTACAGATATTGCAAGAACAAGGTCGGCAGACAATTTTGTGCCAATGTGCGATTGATGTGCTAACACGTTGCAGCCCTACCCCAAGTCTCGATTCAACCGTGGTGTACCTGACCCCAAGATCCGTATCTTCGATCTGGGACGAAAGCGTGCCAACGTCGACGAATTCCCTCTCTGCGTGCACATGGTTTCCAATGAGTACGAACAATTGAGTTCCGAAGCGCTCGAAGCGGCCCGTATCTGCGCCAACAAGTACGTCGACAACTACGTCCAAAGAAAAAGGAGAATTTCACTAACGGAGGCATCAGGTATCTCGTCAAGATTGCAGGCAAAGAAGGCTTCCATCTCCGTGTCCGTGCCCATCCCTACCACGTTGTCCGCATCAACAAGATGTTGTCCTGCGCCGGCGCCGATAGACTTCAGACTGGAATGAGAGGAGCTTGGGGCAAGCCCAACGGTACCGTCGCCCGTGTCAATATCGGTCAAATTCTTCTGTCGGTCCGAACCCGAGACGCCCACCGTGCCACCGCTATCGAGGCTCTACGACGCTCCATGTACAAGTTCCCTGGTCGCCAAAAGATCATCGTCAGCAAGAACTGGGGTTTCACTCCCTTGAGACGTGAGGAGTACGTCAAGTTGAAGCAAGAGGGCCGTGTTTTGATCGATGGTGCATATGTCCAATTCTTGAGGAACAAGGGCAATATTGAGCAGAACATGAAACGATTCCCCGGCGCGTACGAGGGCGGCAGCGAGATCGCAGCAGAGGCATAGATTTGATGCTTTGGCTTGAGATGTGAAAGGAAGATGCATATGCAGAGGTCACAAGTGGAATACTGGAGTAGTTTTAGTACTACGGAACGAAGGTATCGGCTGGACAACAGTATTGCATGTCTCAGCGTGATTCTTTGTCCGGAATGAAAATGCGCCCTTCGCTCGGCAAAAGGGGCGTCGTCGGAACACAAGAAGTACTCTCAGGTACTTGCGCTCATGATAGACGCGAAATGAAGGACTTCGATACAATGAGATGGACCTATTTGTCCATTCTACTACACGTGCCTCCACAACTTCCTAGTCTTCCTACGACTGTTGAACGTGACGGTATGTACCGAGTCCCTGTAGAAATGGGAACTGACAAAGTTCCCTGTTGATGCTGCCCCTGGTACTACTGAGGTAATATGTAATACTATTCCTGGCCCTGACCCTGGCTACCATGGACCCAAAAGTGACGACAGGGCGTGAGTGGCAATACAAGAACCTGATGCTCTTCCCAGGCTAGCCTGATTATTTCCCGAACGGCGACCGTTGTCCGGCTGTGCATGATTCCAGTTCACCACGCAATATGCCACAATCCGACTGTCAGATTGCGTGCCTAAAAGCAGAAGGCTGTGAGAACAACAGGGGTAAATTTTCCAGGAGTCTTTCGCCCCTAATGCCGTAGTTGTAATCCTAAGCCATTTCACTTCGAGGCAACATTGTCATTATTGTAGCAGACTGGTGACACGCCATGAAGGGCGAAACTGGCGAGATTTCTCACAGAGGTCGCGTGGTTTTCCGGAAGTCCATTAGTCAGAAGGGCCGCCTGGGTCCGTAACAAACTTGGCTTGGGTTGAACGGAACTGGGAGGGAGGGTGAGAGTTGTATGTTTAGGCGGCAGATAGGAGATCTCGGGGGTTCAACTGTATCTCTTCAGCCAAACGCGGCTGAGAGGATGGGGAGGCTAGGCCGGGAGCGGAATGTTGGACAGGGCGAGGAGGGCTCATGGTCCCTGCAAGGCCCTATGATAACGATGATGGCCTCCCGGCCAAATCTTGCATCTCGTCATGCATACGCCTGCAGCCCGCAGCTCAGGTCATGCTGTCAACCCTGCGGCTGGCTTCTCCGACTATTGGCCTTCTGCCATCACTGGCACCACTGGCACACTGGCTGCTCTATCTGTCGATTACTCGCCTTGACGTGTCACTCACCCGACACCTGCAAAGGTTGAAAGGAACCGTTACAACCTGATTGCCCGCTTCCTATGCCCAACACCCCTTTACCCCTTTATACCTTACACCCGTTACTTCGTCTAATAGTGTCGATACTGACAGTCCTCGTTGTCCATTTTGCATTCCACTCTCATCATTATCATCGACGACTTTGCGGCATTGAGTTTCCCGAAAGGAGCATCCAAGTCATTCGCGCATCTCCTTGATCGGAGCTGGACCTCCACCTTTTGTGATTCCGACTCAGTCACGAACACGCCATCGGAGACAAAGAAGATTGACGACACAATACCAACCCAATCCTTTGTCAATCGACTCTTTTCTCCCTTACCATCACCATCACCCTTCCCAGTTCGATCCTACGATAGCGGCCATTCTCGTGCTCTCTGTAGCACGGCCCACCCGTACCTCCGCGGGTAGGGAAACATGGCCTTCCAACAATCCGCCGCACCGCGGCCAATTCTCATAAATGCGAATCAATCTCAGGATTCTTCCTCTCAGACCCAATTACGACGCTCGACAGTAGAAGATTCCCAAGAATGGGTCCTGTTCTCTCCGAGCACTGCAGAATCAACCATCACCCGCACTCATACCAGTCAGACTGCGGGGGTATCAAGAGTAAGCGATATATCACTCAACACTGCTGGACGGTCCGGTAGACTTGAGTCTTCCGTCTTCGACGAAGAGGTCACGGAAGATGGTGAACTCGACAGCCTAGACGATGGATTACATGCTTTCAGAGAACCGCCTTTGTACCCAACCATCTCCAACCAGACCCAGGGCGCAGTCTTGCCAACTCATGACGGTCTGGGCACCTTCCCTGCCTCCAGTCCTCCAGTCCTTGAACAATTATGGCAGCACGAGGCATACAACCCAAAACGAAAATACGACGGACATCACCGGCGGCCTTCTAGCGTGCAGAGGAGGCTTGATACAATCGATGAGATCGAAGCGCAGGCGAGCGAGGAGAAGCGCATGCGGATAGAGAAGTGGCGCATGGAACAAAGTCAAGCATTGATGGACGAGGTGGAACGGGAAACTAGACGACGACTGAGGAGGGTATCTCGCCAGTCCAGTTACCAAGAGACACTGGCATCTATCAATGAAGATCTTCTCGGAACAACACCGAAGCAGAGCGACTATCTATCCAGACCAGCTGCAGAGCCCGAGGCCTCAGAGCCTTTCTGGCGCCGCATCACGAAAAAGTTTATCCGAGATGTTATCGGCATTGATGAGCCGCTTCTGTCGGTAATATTTGGGGAGAGCCTTCCCGACGAGGCTTACGAGAGCCGGCCATCCTCCAGCCATGCTCTACCTCCTATACCTGAACTACCATCGGAAGGGCAGTCTGTGGAGGACTCGACGTGGAGGGACAAGCTCCTTCAACGTATCGCCCGCGAATTGGGCGTATTTGTACATCAACTGTCACCGCATCCAGGAGCCTTCACCACTTACTCCCGTAGCCCTGATTATGCCGGCATGCCAGTCTCCGCGGCTCGACCCAAACCCCAGATTTCACTCCCAACCAGTGAGGAAATCCCCGCCAAAACCACCATCTCATCTGGCATGACGCCTAATTTTCCACCAACCGTCCGTGACGCGGCGCATGCCGAGAACTGGGGTTTCGAGGAAGAGCCAGTCTCTACCACATCGCCGCTCGATTCATCCATGAGCCTTCAGCGAGAAAGAGAATATTGGGAGCGAGAGCTTGACCTGAAGATGGTGTTTCGCTACCTCAAAGACCGGTTTGCGACCAGGTCGTCTGCTCAGTCTCCTCAGACCTCAAGACAACCGCTCGAAGACGCCGCTACGAGAACGGCCATCATACGCCAGCACCATCCTCTGGTTGCGCGGGCTCAGCGGTCTCCTGCGCGCTTACGACGTGAGTCCAGGGCAAGCATCAGACGACCTGCAAGTAGCTGCGCGAGCGAGAGCGTGCGGAGCAGCAGAAAAGCGTCCCTGGCGAAAAGCGGCTCAAGTCGAAACTACTGGGACATTGGAGGAAGCGTCGGCAGCGGGAGCATTCTGGCAAGTGGTGGGGCCTGGGGTGAAGTGTAGGATATCAGGACATATCATGATAAGACAAGCTTTTACGGCATTATGCATCGGCGATGGGATGGCATTGCACTGTATGAGTATGGATCACGACTTACATGATGTTGGCTATGCAACTCAACTTTTCTTACTGTCTTGGTAAAGACGAGGATCTGGAAGATGACACTACTCTAGAGAGAGTCCGAGACTCGTTTGAACAATAAACAGATTCTACTTTGGTCACGAGACGAGGACAAGCCAGTGTGCCGATGTGGTTTTGTTGTCTGTATTGCCACAGGGATGATTCATGTCACATGACATACATGGGGCTACGCAGAATTTGATTGGCTGAAACCTACCACCTAGGCAGCTTGAACCAATTTTTGAGGTGGATGCTCTCGCACCCCCACTGCGCCATTGTTTACAATCTTTGAACTTGTTTCTTGCCTGTCCCATATTGTATTGCCCCCCCGTTACCCGTTCACGAAGCAACCTGTCCACTTTATTCTATAAACCCCTCTTCGTGCTGCACTGTCCAACTCGCCCCTTGAGGCAAATTCTCCTGAACCGATTTACCCTTACTTTCGGGCGCAGGTGGTCTTGGTCTGGGTCTTGCGCTGACCGGTGGTGGCCATCGTCGTAACCATGGCCGAGGAAGACGAACTATACTACCTTCAACCGGGTTTCGACCTGCATAGCCTCACTATCCCCCGCATCCGATCAATTCTTGTCGCCCAAAATGTGCATTACCCGTCCTCGGCAAAGAAAGGACAACTCCTAGAAATCCTGGAGCAAGAGGTCTTGCCACAGAGGGAAAAGCTACTGCGGGCGCAAGCTAGGGTCCGGCGCACAAGTAAAGGCATCACGGATGTTCCAAGCAGTCAAGAAGGGCCAGTTGACGATGACGATGATGATGGCAAGCAGTTGATGCCGCCTCCTCCGCCTCCGAAGACGCCGCGCAGTAGGAAAAGCAAAACGGACCTCTCTGCTTCCGCCGCCACCGCCTCAGTGCCATCGACAGCCAGACGAACCAAGACTCCCAGTAGAAGGAGTACGACCAGAACACCCCGCGCATCAGATACGGAACCAGAGGTGGAGAAATCGACGGTCCGCAGACAAAGAAAGAGCGCACCCGTTGAGGCTGTCCAGGAACCTTTCGTTAAGATCGAACGACCAGAGACCAAGTCCAAGAGGAAATCGGTCGAGGGAGCAGAAACAAGCCCTTTCTCCGACGAGAATCCATTCCAGTCGGGGTCAAGTCCGACGTCAGCGTCGCATAACCGCAAGCCGTCGACATCTCGGTCACGAAAATCATTAGCATCAGCGAGTACCACCAAACGCCGGGAGACAAGCTCGCCAACCATCAAATCAGAAGAGGTCACACCAACGCGCTCGAAAGTCTTGTTTCCGATGTCTCAAATCGCACGTGCCGATGCCGAAGACGGGATCGATGTCACGGAAGAGTTCACACCTGATGCTGCACGTGAACTGGCAGAAGAAGAGAGGAATGGACAAATAGTTCCAGGTCGATCCTCAACACTTGTGAGGCGGAAGAAGAAAAAAGAGACGAACGCAGTCGTGAGAAATGCTCCCCTAGCAGTCATCACCACCGTCCTTGCCGCCCTGGGCGCGTGGTACAGGCAGGAGAAGATCAGCATTGGCTATTGTGGGGTGGGCGAACCGAACTGGTCACTAGCCTCCAATCCACACATTCCTGCCTGGGTGCATGAGAACCTGCAACCAAAGTGCGAGCCCTGTCCGCAACATGCAGTCTGCTACCCCAACATGGAGGTAGAATGTGAAAGCGACTTTGTGCTCAAACCTCATCCTTTGAGCTTGAACAATCTCGTCCCGCTGCCACCGACTTGTGAACCAGATAGCGAGAAGCAGAGGAGAATCAAGGCCGTTGCAGATCGAGCCATCGAGGAACTCCGCGAGAGGCGAGCGACTTACGAGTGTGGAGGTGATGTGACGAGTTCTTCAGTCCCTGTTACGACGGAGACCGAAACTGTCAAGACAGTAGCGAAATCCGCGGCGCCAAAATTGGAGATTGCGGAAGAGGACCTCAAGCAAACAGTGTCCAAGTTACGAAGGAAGGGAATGACAGAGCAGGAATTCGAGGAGCTCTGGCGGGGTGCCCTTGGGGATATCAAGGCGCGGGACGAGGTCGAGGTCACTCAAGATCGGTATGGTTGAATCCCACATCCTTTGCCCAGCACATATCATCGCACTCGCTCTTTGTTTGCGAATCGCTGACTGACTGAAGCTCGCATGTCCCAACACTTGCAGATCCGGGCGAACAGTCCTCTCATCTTCCTCCCTCGCCAGACTCCCCTTCGCATGCGCCGTCCGACGATCCCTGGTCCGAGCGTTTACAGAGAATCGAATCCCTATTGCAATTCTGATTCTGATTGCATCGCTCTTGGTTTACGGTCGCAACAAGATTATATCTCACCAACAAGCCACGGCGCAAATTCCCCGCTTGGTGGCCACGACGTTGGACAGACTAGCCACGCAAGCCGCTCTGCATCAAGACGGACGAGCCGCAGAAGCATTTATCAGCGTGGGCCAGTTACGGGATGATGTGCTGCGGAACGTGTTCAGTGCTTCAGAGCGTGAGCGCGTGTGGCAAAATGTGAGGAAGATTGTGGAAGGGAATTCAAATGTGAGGGCAGCAACTCGGGAAGGAGGAAAGACGGGCGAGTGGAGTCGCGTTTGGGAGTGGATTGGGCCTCTGGATCTGGCACCTGGATTGGAGGGACGGAGGTCAGGGGGGATGATTACAGATGGAAGGACGGCAGAAGGCAGCAGCCGTGGTAACAGCGTGGTGAAGGTGGAAGAGGACTCGAATCTAGAGATCCGGCGGTGGGACGAGGGAAGGCCGATTTATTGATTTGATTCCGGACAACTGTGGGATGATTTTGTTGCCCCCTTTCCACGACCAGGTGTTAGGGACTGTGTCTTTTTTCTTTGGAGTGTGATGGTTCCTGCAAGACGTCGAGCAAGGAACAAATGCTTTCTTGGACCTGTTCCGTCATCGAACATGATCCTTTTTTTTTTGAGGTTTGAGGATACCTCTCGTGTACTAGTAATGAGTGGACTGATGAGGTTTTGTTTTTTCTTACGAGGGATTGGACTTGCAATGCCAATTCCAGGTCCGAGTTTAATAGTGCCCATGTTAGGATGTCAGATGTCAGGAAGTGCTGTACTAGATGTACTGTCCTCGATGCCTCTGTATGTTTCCCCTTTGTTTTTTTCGCTTTTTTTGGTTTGAGATTAAATCGGGCGATTCGGAATTCTGTGGGCCATCTCCAGAGAGGGATTTAATAACTAGGTAGGTAATATATTATTTAGAAACGTCTAATCTCTGAGACTGAGTGCTGTGCCTAACTAGATAGATATGATCAATCTATATACCTCGTACTGGTTTGTATGTAGTTCTGTCGGGGCTGAATTGGTGGTCTCCACCATATGTACCGAGTACCTCGTACAGATGTATCCGCCCAAGCCACCTACCCACCTGGCACCTCAGCCTTGTCACCTTTGTATACCACACCACGTATACCTAGGCGCCTAGGTAAGTGATTTAGACCACCAAGTCCTAGTATGAGTACTCGCATCTCGGCGTGGAGATCCTTGAGAATAATGTCAAGACTACAGCGCATCTTCTGGCGTATGTTTACTTGGTACAAATGCCTAGTCTGCCTAGTCTGCTCTGGTCTACAAGTAGTGCGGATTTGTTTGGGAGTAATTGATTTGACATTGGCGAAACCGAGGATGGATCACCCCTGGTTAAGACTTGAAAAGACTCAAGACTCTGGCATCAGGTGACGATATCCCCCCAGGACAAGGATTAGAGTCGATCATTTGTTCGCCGTGGCTCAGAAAACAGGTTTTTGGGCAGTTTCCCCGACTAACAAGTTGCCCGAGATGTGATTTAGTTGTCCCTCGTAGTTTGGTGAAACAACCTACATACCTACGCACCGAGACAACTTTACACACCTACTGCTGATACAGACTTGTGCTCACGTATGTACCTAGCACTAGCTAGATGGTTTGCAGGTGGTAGGTAGGCAAATAGGCAAACCCGGCAGACAGCCTTGCCCCTCTGACCCCAACCTTTAGGGATGCACTCTCTTGCCTTTGTGTTGGGCATTCATTCACCTTGCCTGCGCCCTGCCTCGCTTCGAGCAGAGCACTTACTTCCCTTTTAGCCCCATTTACACCCTCCTGCGCGACGCCGCGGCTGAATGCCTACATACCAACACGTAGTTTCTAAATTATAAAATCAGGCTGTAAACACCAATGCAAGTGCTAATGCCAATGCCAATGCCAATGCGAACGTCGACGCCTACGCCTACGCAGACGCATCTCCCCAAGTCGGTCTGTTTTGCCCTGCCTTGGCCCCGACCTGACCTTGGCCTGAACTTGAGCTGAACTGATACATGATACATGATGCACGACACAGGGTTTTGGGGCAGACAGGGATGAGGCGGACAGGACTGACCAGGGGATTCTACTCGGTAGACTGAGGGAGGGAGTGAGGCGTCACCAGCGTCCAGCGTCATACCCAATGCAGGTTCAAGTCATGAGGCCTCTTTCTCTTCTCTTGCTCTCCTCTAGCCTCTATCGCATGTAGTCTGTCACGCTCCCTCCCCCTCCTCTCACCTCCCTCGCTAGCGAGCGACTCCTACTCTTACGAGTATAATAACTTCCCATCCAGAACTATAGATCAGATCCCCCCAACCCCTCCTCCCGTTTCATCTTCTGTGCGGTTTTGGTTGTTCTGGCTTTGCGCATAGCCAGTGTTTGTCGACACACCCGTCTCCTCGTCCTCTACTACGAGATACATTTGTGGTCATCTCAGCCTTTTCGTTCGTATTTGTTTGAGCACGACGTACCTACGTACGTACATACATACACACGACAGGACACACGTGTGCGAGCGGAGTGTCACACGAAGGTGGAAATAGTTGGGTTGGGTTGAGTATTTCACTGGAACGAACGAGGGCAACTCTGTGACCAACAAATCAGGGGCTCGACGACGATCAAAGAAAGGCTCACTCTGTACCTCCGGAAGAACAAACGACCCCTGGATTACGATCTCATCCATCTCGCCGTCTCTCTGACTCAGCATTATCGACGGCAAACGCCTGGCAGAACTCGCACTTTGAATGGAACGCTTCGAAATTGGCCCGGAACCGACGCAACCGAGCGACATGGCTTCGGATCCCAACGACCCTCCAGCCCTCCGCTTCCTCGACGGCCTCCTGCCCTGCTCCTTTCTCCTCTCCACCTTCGGCTCTCTCATCACCTTCACCGCCGCTGTGGGCATCTACGGCGGCCCGCGCCGGTACTTTGACGAGATCCAGGTCTTCATCGCCCTCGCTTGGTTGTTCTTCACTCTCTCCCTGGCTGTGGCGACCGTGACCGGCATGGCATTGACCTTCCACAGACGACATGTACGAGACGCTTTTGAACGCGGATACAAGGCCTGGCGCGGCGGCGCGGGCAGTCGGACGGCCGGTGAGAGGTCCGTGGTCTTTGGCATTGTGGTGCTGGGTTTAGGGGGTTTGTGGTTGATGTTGCTGCAGTGTCTGGCCTTTGTGTTCCTGAGTCTCTCGGTCGCCGCATATTGTCTGGGCGTCGGGTGGATTGGGTTTGTCGTCTCGGCCGGCATGATGATTCTTACCGTGGTGTTTTGGGTTCTGATGGGCCAGTGGGGTTGAGACAGGATGAAAAGTCTAGTGAGAGAAGAATGCTTACCTTTCCTTCTCTGAAAAGGTGGACTGTTGTCATTCTTCCCTAGGGTCCCTAGTAGGGTCCCTAGTAGGGTCCCTAGGAGGCTCAATACAATTCACTTTCACAACCGCGACCGCGAGGCAATGCCGAGTGGAGACAGTCTTTTACCACCTTCGATTCTTCAGTCTTGCATAAAGCGACGAATCTGTGGAGTGCAGATGGCGAGAGGTGCTCAAAGATGGTAAATGGTCCGAATATCGGATCACAACTATTCATGCTGCCAGATCCTGAATTCCTTCATTGGCGTTCTGCGGTTGTTGGGGGGGATCCGGCCTTGTGGCTCCCTGTCCGACGAGAATGTTTTGACTGGAGCGCAAGGCATTGACAGCACCTACCATACCAGAATCTTCTCATTGCATCGCAGGGCACCAATAGTCCTTGTACTCCTGTCTGAAGGATCAGTATTGAACTGTATATACAATCGGTCGTTTTGTTTGCGAGTACTTTTATGTACGTACCTGGTAGTCCACTAACGCCCCGCGGCCAGATTGATACCAGGCTTGGCATGTATGCAGCCACCTGAAAGTTTGTCATGTTTGCTCCCTTGTTCCACTCAATTTATCTCCCGCATTGAACAAACACGCCGTGGTAGACAACACGTCTCTCCTAACCCGTCACGACCAGACATCCAACACGAGCAAGTCATGGATCTTGATCGCGATCCTCCCCCGAAACGACGCCGGACGTCAAGTGAAGACTCATTCTCCTCCCGCAATTCCACGGCCGAACCAAGGTCGAGTCTTCCCGCGCTGCGCCATGCAGATTCCACACGTTCAGATCGAGACGCGAGGAGGGGAAGAGGATATTCGACTTCGCGGAGCAGAAACCAAAGTCGCGATGATGCACCCCACCCACGATCAAGGAGTCGTAGTCGGTCGCGTTCCAGGAGAAGAAGTCTGAGCATGTCCCGAACCCCAAGTTCGATGTACGAGTCTGGACGAGAGCAACAACCCCGTTCAAGATCGGAGTCACGAAGGAGGTCAAGGTCAAGATCAAGGTCAAGATTCAGATCGTATGAGTCGTCGCTCGACCGTCCGGGCTCTCGTTCACGCTCCCAATCACGGCCGGCATCACCCATACCAGGCTCGACAGAAAAGCCCAAGTCTCTCAACTTCACCCCTCTAATAACTCTCCCGCGCGCGCACGCTCGAGGAATCACCTCGATCAAATTCTCCCCTGACATCACTCTCCTGGCGACCGCGTCGGCCGACAATGCAATCAATATCTACTCTGTCCCGTCTACCCCAACACCGGATACACCTCTAAAACACATACGCACGTTACGCGCACATTTAGCAGGAGTGAACGCAATAGCCTGGTCTCCGGTGGGACCACCATACACTCTTGCCTCAGCCGGCGACGACAAATCGATCCTCCTTTGGGCCCCCCTCTCCTCAGACTTCCCAATCGCGCCCTCGCCCTTCATGGGCCATAGCAACTACGTCTATTCCCTTGCCTTCTCTCCCAAGGGGAACATGCTCGTTTCTGGCTCCTTCGATGAAGCGGTATTCCTATGGGACGTACGCTCAGGACGCGTGATGCGCAGTCTACCGGCACACTCGGACCCCGTCGGCGGCGTGGACTTCATAAGAGACGGGACAATGGTCTGTTCCTGCGCCGGGGACGGATTGATTCGCATATGGGACTCTGGGACGGGACAGTGTCTCAAGACACTGGTCGACGAAGACCGCAAGGCCGTCACGAGCGTCAGGTTCTCGCCGAACGGTAAATTTGTGCTCGCGTGGACCCTGGACAACTGCGTCAGGCTGTGGAACTACATTGAAGGACGATGTGTCAAGACGTATCAAGGCCACGTGAACATGGAGTACAGCCTGAGCGGCACCGTGGGGAGTTACTCGTACAGCACCGGAACCGGACAGAAGCGGCGGGCAGCATTCGTCGCCAGCGGCAGCGAAGACGGCGACGTGCTGGTGTGGGACGTGACGAGCAAAGAAGTCCTCTGGCGCGGCAAGGGACACCGCGATGTCGTGCTGGCCATGGACTTTGGCCGCACCGCCGACGGCAAGGGTCTGCTTGTGAGCGGCGGCAAGGACCGCGACCTGCGCATCTGGATGCTCGAAGGCGACGACGCCGAGGCCGATTCCGACTTTTTCTTCACCACGCGCGGCAAGCAGGGCTTGGGCCCACAAGACCACAATGACACAGCCATGGCTATGGACATGGATATGGACATGCAGATGACCATGGACATGGGCGATGTGGTCGACGGGCCGACCTCGCGCGGCAATCACAACGACATGCACGGCGCTGATGCCCCCGCGGGGGCAGTAGCGGCTAACGGGAATGAAATGGAAATGGACGTTGATGCTGGTGCTGGACCTTCCATCTGAGCAAATAGCGCGAACAGTGCAGTTAGTGCAGTACGAGCCAACGAGGAACCCTAGTTAGTGGGCTAGAGGGAAAATGTGATTTCCAGACTGCAACAGCTTCGATGAATTCCATTGCGTTTGCAGAACCTCAAAAAAAAACAAAGATTGCCCTGAATTTCCTCTCAAGAATGCCCTCCCCAGTCTCAGCCGACCCAGCCGTCTCCGTTCCATACCATGCTAAAGGTCCCTCTCCTAGATGGAGTACCTGGAGAAACCGCAGTGAAATAAACATCCCGTCCCGTTTTTAATGTGCCAGCCCAAGACTCGTAAGAACTAAGAACAAGGAGACGAGAGACGAGAAATTCCCGTGCCATAAGAGTAGATATCGCAGGGACGCAGTTCTTCGTCACTTGACGGATTCGAGCATCGACGCCAAAGCGAGCGACAACTACTTGTACTTATCGTGGCACGCGGTAATTCCCTCTTGCTTGCTCTGCCTTGAATCCCTCACTCTGGCTGGGTAGTGGCGCTCGCCGTCGCATGGCGGCAGCATTAGCGGCGTTGGAGGCGTGTGGGGGGGTGCCGCCGCCGTTGTTTCCAGCGAGGCCGGGGATGCCTGCTCCTCCGCCTCCAATTCCGATACCGGGAATGCCAGTACCGGGGGCGGAGCTCATTAGAGGAGGTGCGATCTGGCTACCGGCGGTGGGTGGAGGGGGTGGGAAGCCAGGCGGCAGATTGAAGTTTGCAAAGTCCATCGAAGGGACGGTGGAGGTGCCTGGGAATGGTTGTAGACTGGGATGCTGCTGATGTTGATGCTGCTGCGGCTGCTGCTGTTGTTGTTGGGTCAAGGCAAGCAGGCGCTGAAGGGATTCGGCATCCATGCCGGGAACGGGAGGGAACGGTGGCATTGGTGGAGCTGCTGTATGAGCCTGACCTGGACCACCACGCGAGGAAGGCCGGCCTAGGTTGCCAGCCATACCGACATTGTTCTGCAGGCCTGACAAGAGCGATAGTGGTGGCGGAGGAACATGACCAGTGCCCGGAATAGGCTGAGTCGTCCCGTTCATTCCTATGCCAGGAAGGCCAGGTATCCCAGGTAAACCGGGGATTGACAATCCTCCGGCAGCCGCTGCTTGTCCCTGGTTTGCCTGGTCCTCCAGCCCCTCTGCCTCGTCTTGCTCTTCTTGCTCTTCCAACTCCTTGGCTTGCTTCCTCCCAAACTTTCTATCCCATGTGCCCTGGGCCTCTGCTCCTTCTTCGCCCAAATGGAATTGGTCTTTGAAGCAAGTGGTTTGCCCAGGCTGTGCGCGGGACCAGAACCGCGTAAAGTGGTCGTTTGAGCCGGAAGCCAGAATATGCCCCAGAGGGTGCCAGTCGATAGACCAGATTGAGGAGTCATGAGCGTGGGAAATGCGGTGGGCGGGATAGATGGATTGTGCAGGGGCAGAACGGGGATCTGACAATGCATAGGGAGATATTGTTGTGGAGGAGATACCAGCTGGTGTGTTGGGTTCGGTGAGTAGGTAGGAATGCAGTGAGCCATCGTCGCCTCCGGTGCTGATGAGGCTCGGATGAATTGGATGCCATGATACGGTAGTGACGCCTTTATCATGACCTCGCAAGATAGCAACGTCGCGCATCATCCGTAGGTCAAAGATACGTGTTTGGCCGTCTCTGCCAGCTGTAGCAAGTAGTTGATCACGAAGACGGCTAAAAACAGTGGCCGTGATGGCATTCTTGTGACCGTGCAGTGTTGTTAGATTCCGACATGTCCGAGGGTCCCATAATCGGACGCTGTGGTCTTTGCTTCCCGAGACAACGAGGCCTTTGGTGGGATGCCAGTCACAAGCTTTTACATCCCATCCATGCTCTGTAAAGGTCGATTCGTTCGTGGAAGAGGTAAAGTCCCAGATTTTGAGAGTGTTGTCATCGGATGCGGTGACGAATTTTGCGTCCGAGGGCGCAAATGCCAGATCTCTGATGGGAGCATCGTGGCCTTTGAATTGATGCGGATTGTTCAGAGTCGGCTGAAGGTAATACACGGTGCCTTCGTCGTTTGCTGCAACCAGCCAGTCCTTCCGATTAGACCATTCCGCAGCCCGAAGAGAACTAGAGCCCATCGCAGTAACAGTCTCGAAATTGAAAGACATGCCATTCCACAGCATGAATTCGCCATTGTGCACGCCGGCAAGAAGTCGACGACCCTCGGGCATCCACCGCACGACCGTCACAGGCTTTTTGGATTTTCCCAAAGAGGTGTGAAGATGGCGAACGGGGATCGACTCGGCCGGGGCATCTCTTCGAGCTGGGGGTGGCAATATATCAATAACATAGCTTTGGCTCGGTCTTTCTTGTTCGTAGTGATAGCTTCCTTTGTAAGGGGGTTTGCGGTTGCTCATCCACTGAATCATTGAGGAGCCATAATCAGTGATTGGTCGCGGTCTCCGCCGACGGAAACCACCTCCCTCTTGATCATCGTAGACATTGGACATCGTGACTAATAGAGGGATTCATCGAGGAGATAATCCCAGGATAAAGGTGGTGGGTTCGGCGAAGGAATTCAGAAGTGGACTAGATGCGAGACACGGGATGGCTCGCTCGTTAAGTCAACATCTGCGCCCACCGAGATATTGAAGGCTGACTTCTGGAGATAGACTGTGAGCAGTTACGAAGCCCACTGCACACTGGATCGCAAAGAAATGGTTGGCGAAGTCTGTACACTCGAAGGCTGAAGCGATCGAAAAGCAGAGATCCACGTAGGTCACAACAAGGGATCGCCAGGTCACGTGATCTACCCTCGAGGTTCTCTTGGGTTGCCGCATATGCCAGGAAATCGTCTCTGATTCAAATGCGCCGAACACTCCTTGGACAGTAATCGATATTTCATTAATTGAGCTACGTTCTAACTAGCTTCGTACCCTGCTGAGCTCTCCAAACTTTGCCTGCCAAGCAAAAAAGTAGATCATTGCAGCCAGTGGTTGTCCAACGAAGACGAAATTGATCCAAAAGATACAGTTACCAACCACTTTGCCGGTCCCATCCATCTTTGCCAGAGGATCTGTGATCTGAATTAGAGGCAACTGCAGCACCATCCCAAGAAAAGCCACTCCGAGGATGTTGTGGGAAGGCACTCCGACAGCAAGCTCGTGGAGGAGTCCTGAAAACACAAAGACCAACGCGCTGGCGGCTCGGGATGACCAGCCGCGGCCGACCAGAGGGGAGTAGATATGTCTCCGCATGAAGTGATAGACAGGCTTGTTCCAGGTAGACCAGTACATCCTTAAGCTGGTGCTGTTCCACCAATCTTCGTAAAAGACTCGATCGCCAAACATCATAATCTCGGCAAGGGCATTGAGAAATGACTGAAACAGGGCGAAGAAGCCAGCGAGCCAGACAATCAACGATATAGTCGACAACTTCATCAAACGTTCTGCAATGGAAGAGAAGTCGAGCACCGCCATGCCGTCGAGCGAGTTGCGCAGGACCGGAACGGCATATTGTGCACATGTGAGCCAGATAAAGACGCTCAGGGCCATAACTTCTCCAGCCCGCTTGAGGAAGAAACTCCATCTGATACGGTCGGTGCGTGGGTAATATGGCTGATAGACCAGTGTCGGTGCCCACCAGAAGTAACATAGGTTAGGAAGGGTGATGTTGCGGGGGTAAGGACATTCTGAGTATATCTCTGGCAGAGCCGATTCAGGACCGCCAGGGTTCAACATAGCATGCCGGAGGTCTCGATTGGTGAAGGCGTAGGAGCAGGTCTTGAGCCACACCACAATAGCGTGGAGCTCACTGATCGCCCCTAAGCCGGGATTGTGAATGCAGTAATAGACCACGAAGCTTGAGATGAGCAACGCAAGCGAAGCATTCAAGGTGTGCGCAACAGCAATCCACCACCAAGTATTGAGAAATTCTTTCGTCTGCTTCTCCGTCTCAGGCCTTTTATTCGCGTCTGGGTCTGTCTTCTTCCGTCGCCCGATGGCTCCTTTTGCATTTTCCATGGCTACTTTCTCGATAATATAGGCGACAAAAAGGTGACATGGCGTAAGAGCATAGAGGGCCAGAGCAATCTTGATGTCCTGACTCCGAAGGTTCGACTTCAGCGTGATTAGGAGGCCGTATTTTCTGGCGTTCTCAATGACCAACCGCAGGTTCATGACAATGATCGTCAAGACCATGAGATTGCGGAATCCAATAAAGCTCGGTGTCTCTATCCCTTCGTGGCTGAGACATGACGGCCGGACTTTGGAATGCAGAGCTGCAACATGCCGGTATTTGCTGCGGATCTTCGGTTGCGATTGAGGCTTATCGACGGAGGTGCTCGGGACCTCGACGGGTGGTTTGACATCGTGAAGGCCTTTGGCTGCGATATCCTGGGTCTCTGTGATCAGAGTATGCACGTTATAGGCCATAACAGAGTGTCGGAACAATGAGTAGTATGCAGTATATTGTTGTGCTGCTACTTGTGATAGTGTGTTTATCTCCCCTTCTCTTTCGACTTAAGCCGTGGATCAATCGTCAATCATAATCAATTGAACCCGTCCAGGTTGCAGGGGAAGAGGGAACCGGCGGAGGGATATGAGGGAAGGAGGTTTGAGGATGACATGACGGAATGCAGTTTCGAAAATGTAGCCGTCCATGACTGGAAGATCCCTTCTGGGCGGATGGCAAAAAAGTAAAAGGCACAGACGCACATGGCAGCAAGAGGGATATGTGACACGACAACCCGAACACGGCGGAACGGCTTCTCCTGCGTGCACTCGTCATCTAGTGAGTGGGAGAAGACAGGGGTGCATGATACAAAGCGCGAATTTGGCTTGCGGTTACTGCGGTTGGGAAGAGGAGCTGCGCTGTGGGCCTCTTGTTGGGCCAACTTACAGCATATCAGATTGGCCCATGCCATCCCTTGAGATGCATGTGTAAATCCCAACTATTCTTCTGCTGAGGCCTTTTGCTTTCACTCACGGTAAATTCCACCTTCTGAGTAGAGACGGTGTTTTCTTTCCCATTTCATCGTACAAGATCTGAACCCCAATTCTGGATACATACAGCACAGTTCGAGGCCGACACAGCTCCTGTACCCAACCGTTTCCTGTGGGTTTCCTATACAGAACATATATATGCATGATACGCCTGGTTTGTGTATATCTGCGCGCACTCGTGCTCGGCTTCGCGGACTTGGAAGAACTCCTGGAGTCAAACCCCGAGCGGTAAACGCGCAGGCCACCCCGATAGTAGCCACGTCGTTCGGGCGTCGTAGCCAGTCTCCAACTCCATCAACTACAATGTCGGTTGGAAGAGTTGCGATCATGGCTTCTTCTCTTCCACTGCTTTCTTAACTGTCTCTTGTGCCTTGCTGGCCTCAAGATCCTCCTCACTCTCGCCCTCGCCCTCACTTTGTTCTTCCAGCTCCACTTCAATCTCATCTTTCTCTGTTGGCGGCCCTTTGATATGTTCGGCATCGATTGCCAACTTGTCCACGTCATCCTGGGCTCTCTCCCCACCACTCATTTGCCATTCCATCAGCTTCGTGAAAGCCCCATCGGGTCGACTGCTGAGTTCCTTGTAGCTGCCCATCTCCGCAACACGTCCATCGCTACCCAGACAAATGATGGTGTCGGATCGTTTGATGGTGGACAGACGGTGGGCAATGGAAATTGTCGTGTTACTCCCTCTGAGCAACGAGGCCAGAGCCTCATTCACCAAGGTCTCCGACTCGGCATCAAGAGCACTGGTGGCTTCATCCAGGATCAGAATGTCGGGTTCCTTGACCAGGGCGCGAGCAATGGCAATGCGCTGCTTTTGGCCACCCGAGAGCTGCGTGCCACGCGCACCGACGGGAGTGTCCAGACCATCGGGAAAATCGCTAATGAACTGGCAATTTGCTCTTCTCGCTGCGCGCATGATCTCTGCTCGGGTCGCATGAGGTCGACCATAGGCGATGTTCTCGGCTATGGTCCCAGAAAACAAGACCGGTTCCTGTGACACGATACCAATCCTGCGTCGGAGAGACTTGACATTCATCGTTGCAATGTCCTTGCCATCAATCAATATGCGACCCTCGGTAGGCGTATAGAACCGCAAGATTAGGGACGCAATTGTACTCTTTCCACCACCAGATGGGCCAACAATGGCCACGTTTGCACCCTGGGGTATTTCAAAATCCAGGTTCCTAAAGATACTCACAGCCGGGCGAGTAGGATAGCTGAATGAGAGATTCTCGAATCGAATGGGACCTCGTGCTGATACCACTTTTGTACCCTTCGTAGGAGAGATGGTTGGCTTCCGATCTTGCAATTCAAATAACCGTGACGCCGCTCCGACGCCTTTCATCAGCTCCGAGTAGAACGACGAAAGCCCAAAGAGGGAAGAACCTGCGTATGCAGTGTACATGAGGAAGGACGTGAGCTCTCCGATACTGATTGTGCCACTTGATACCATACCCCCACCCACATACAAGAGTGACAGGATCGTCATGTTGCCCATAAACCCGGTGGACGAGAAGAAGGTCGCACTAATGATGGACTCTCTCTTTCCCAGCTCGAAGATCTTACGCACCTGCGTGTTGTACCGATGAACCTCGAGGATTTCGCCTGCAAACGCCTGCGAAGTCCGGACGTTGCCGAGCCGTTCTTCTGCAATCTTCGTCAACGTGCCGACGTTCTTTTGGATTTTGCGGCTCAGGTTTCTGATCGCTCGTCCATAAAAGAATGCCCCGAGTGCAACCGGGGGAAACAGCAGTGCCAGAATACCGGTCAATTTCAGAGACACCCATGCCATCAGGCCAAAACCAGCAGCTCCACTAACGAAAGCGCGAAGTCCATCGGAAAGATTTTGCGTGATAGACTTGCCAACAATGATGGTGTCAGAGCTGAGTCTGGAAATCAGATCGCCTACACGATTGGCGTCAAAAAACTCGGCATTTTGAATGTAGGTCTGCCGGAAGAGCCTGGATCGGAGTCTAGCCACAATCCTCTCGCCCACGATTCGTAGGATAATGATACGTCCGTAATTTGCTGCCGCGCCGGTCGCAAGAATACACACAAGGGCAGTGTAGAATGTTGTCAAGCTGAGCCCAAAGAGCATATCCGTCTTCTGCTCTAGCTCGACGCCCTCCGTCTTCGCTCCCCCTTTGGTAGCTATATCCAGGATCTTGCCAATTGAAAATGGTATTGACATGGTGATAGATGAGGATATCAGGAGAAGAATAAAGGCCAGCGCGAGGACTTTCGCTTCTGGACGTGCAATCTTGATCAATCGCCATATCTCCCCAAAGCCAGAGCTCTTGCCCGTAGCACCCTCTTTTGATAGCCTCGCACTGAGGTTCACATGCGAAGCTTGGTGTGCCTTTTCACTTCTGTGAAACGCATCCTCGTCATCCGTTTCGTCGGTAGATTTTGTTCGCTGTTGCTCTTTAATGACCGGAGTAGGCGTCTCGTGTAGTTTGCGACCGCTCGAAAAGCATACTGCTTGCGCGGCTATTCGAGGACTGAAGGGTGTCTTGAGACCGCTTGCCTTAAGTGCAGGACCGCTCAGCAACTTCAGTGACTGAAATGGGCTTTGGTTCCTGGAGGGGTTCGATCGCACCAGCTGATGCAGAGTGCGGGATAGTATCCGCGAGTGTCGGGGAGAGGAATTATATAACGAAAGGAGGATATTCTGGTCAAGTTGATTTAATCGGGAGCCATGTTGAAAAGGCCTGAAAGCAAGCAGCACCGAGGTGCGCGTAGCGATCATACCTGTAGTGGATCGAGGAATGAATCAGCGGAGTAAAGGGATGGGCGTGTCTCTCCTCCTCTTCATCTCGGCGGCGGTCGTATATGGGAAGGAAACCGGTGAAATTGACAATATCTAATGGCGCGATGAGAGCATTGAAGGTGAGAAAAAGCTGCCTGCCTCTGCCACGGATGTGATCAATGACGATTGACGAGCCGATGAACGGAGACGCGAGACCGAGCCTAGGACGCCCGAAGAGCTCCCACTAACCGCCCCTAGCAGTTAAGCACTCGCCCGTACCAAATGGAGCTTGGCCTAAGCCCCTCCATTTTCCACCTGCAACCCACGGACGTCACCCCCACTACGTAACCGGCAGGGCCACCAGGGCCACCAGAGGCACTTGCTCAAGATGGCAAACATCTAATACATGATCACCAGACACTAGGTATCCCTTTCTAGAAGCATCCTTGACCTCGAAAAGATTCAAGAGGCTCAACAGGCTCAAGAACAGCAAACATCAAGCAATCTAACAAGCTAAGACTCGAGTCCGCTCCTCTCTCGTGTTCCAGTTGACTGCCTCCTCGAATCAAACGCCTGCTTCCTCTTCTACCCTTACCATGCCTATTTCCTACGACAAGTGGGATAGACTCGAGGTGTCGGACGATTCTGACGTCGAAGTACACCCGAACGTTGACACAAAGAGCTTCATCCGAGCCAAACAGCGTCAAATCCACGAACAGCGCGCACAGCGAAAGCATGAGATTGACACGCTCAAATACGAACGAATCATCAACGACGGACTGCTCGAACGCATCAATGCTCTCCTAGACGCCCTGAAGAGACACCAAGAAGATGCAAACAAAAAGAACCCTGACGAGATTGTGTTTCAGAGTCTGATCGAGAGCGCCGGTGATCCCGCCAAAGATGAACCGCCCAAACCCCCCGCAGGTGTCTACACGCACCAGAAGGAGCAGCCTAGGTACTCTAAGATGATGGGGGCTCTGGTCGATCAGGTCAAGAAAGAAATCGACGAGAAGAAAGACAAATCCACAGACAGATACGCAGACTTTTTGCAGGGAGTGAATGGTCACCTCACCAAGGTCCAGAAACTGCAGCAGGATCTGCTAAAGCGCCTCGCGCAGTTGGAGAAGGAGGCGACCGCAAAGATCACAAGCGAGGATATTCATATCGGCTTCGATTCGTCTCACATTAATAAACCAAAACCAGCTTCGAGCTCTGCCGAGAAACCCAAAGCCAAGGAAAAGCCGAAAACGGAGAGGGTCGAACTGCTCAACGCACCTCAAGGCCTAAGCTCACAGGCACGGGATACACTCCAGTCTGGTGAGGGCGCTGTTTCCTCTGGTGCAGAGGCGGATATTGAAGATGATTCTCTCCTGGACAAGCATGAAGATGAAGAAGAAGATGAGGCAAGTCTTAAGCTCACGCCAGAGGGCAAGCAGTTCGCAAAGATCAAGCTTGGAGACTACCGCGCATGTCTACAATTCATTTCCGAGCATCCGAACATCGTCAATGAGAAGACCCAGGATGCCCTGATGATCGAGGCCTTCAACGCTCAGATGAAAGGGCAGGATACTTATGCGCGGACATGCGTACATCAGAGTCTCCTGATTCAATATTGTCGTCAGCTAGGTCGGGACGGCGTCGGGTTGTTCTTCAAACGAATCACTACCAAGGGACACCAAGCGCAGCAGGTGTTCAACAAGGACTTGGCTGAAACATACGGTCGCATCAAGACACGTGCGGCCGAGTTACAGAAGGAGGAAGGAAACGACCCAGCAGGTGTGGAACAGATTCAGCTCCACGCAGTCGAGCCTGGAACGGAGATCCACATCAATGTGCCCCAGCCAGGCTCGGATGACCCTGTCGAGCAAGAGTCACGCCAGATCTTCGAGCGTTTTCCCCCAGGACTACAACGTGCGCTAGAGAGTGGCAGCTTAGACGAGGTCAACAAAGTTCTGGGAAAGATGAGTGTGGATGAAGCCGAAGAGATTGTGGAGCTGTTGGGTCAAGGCAACATGCTCAGTCTCCAGGAAGGGGTGATTGATGCCACAAACGAAGAGGGGCAAAGGAGACTGAAAGAAATTGAGGAGGAAGAGAAAAGGCGGAAAGCTGAACTGGCACAGAGTGTCGAGGTCGAAGGACAAGCATTGGGTGAACCTGGCGAAGCTGTAAGCTCGTAAGAGGCTGCGTCGCAGAGGTAAAACTCTGGGGTTGACGGGAAGGATTTTGTCTGACACTGAAGATGGCACATTCCTGGTACATTAACTACTCGATTATTATGTGCATATGATTAGGTCATTGTTATCGTCTGACAGGAAGTTCACGACTGCATGAAAAAATGACTACCCTTCGAAAGAGGCACATTGTAAAAGCCACCCATCTCTGATCTATTCCGATTTGTTGATCAGCACTTCTGCTTCTTCCTCCTCTCTCGTCAGCTTCGGTCTGTTCGTGTTCATAAGGCCTCTCCCGGCAGAATATCGATGAAAATGAAAGCTGCCATGGTGTACTTGGTTTACCAAAGTTCCCTCTCGGATGCAGCTCAACTCGATTGGTTGCTAACACAAAGTTCCAGCACTAATGCACCTCATTACCATGTGGATGGGCTCACGAGGCAGTGAGGCAGACACTCCGAGGAATTGTCGTCCAATGGCATCTTCTTGCGTCCCCGTTCGAGTTTGCTCAGCCCTTTTGCAAGCAGTATCGATGAATGCTTCCCAAGTCAAATGCCATCATAATAAGATTTCGAGGCGTTCTCCTCCTTACAATCATGGCTGTTCCTTTCTCTCTCAACTACTATATAAGCGGATCGCAAGGACCTGGTGTTCAGCTCGCCGATCTGACGACTCTGGTTCGATCTGCGACCACAATATTCTTTCTCCAGCACAACATAGAGAATGGCTGACGACACAATAAGGTGCATTGAGGACAACATGTCAGGATATGAGAAAGGTCTGGAGACTGTCGACCCGATGAATCTCGTGTACCAGAATGCCGAGCAAGATCCTCAAACGTGGAGGGCTGCCGGACCAAGCCCTCAGCAGTGGACTGATATCAGAGATGTCTTCACTGACTTGTACATTGGTCAGAACAGGAAGCTAAAAGACGTGAGGACCATCTTGCGCAAGCAGTATGGTTTCAATGCTAGCGAGAAGATGTTCAAGCGTCGCATCACTGAATGGAAAATCCACAAGAACTACAAAGCAAAAGACAAGGAACTTTTGGCGAAACGGGTCAAAGAGTACGTTGACGCCGGGCATGACATTCAGTCGATCTCGTTTCGAGGGAGACCGTTGAAGTTAGATCGTGTCAAACGCCATTGTCGCAGCGACAAAAGGTTCACTCAGCTTTGGGAACAGTTATCGCAGAGTCCAGAGTCGGCGTCTGCAGGAGACATTACAATCAAGGACGAGTCGCCAACTATGGCCCTACAGAGGCCGAATGCCTTCTCAAACTCTAGTACTCCGCCTGGAGACTTCGACTTCAATGCGCAAAGCTGCGATGGCACTGGCCTCGGTCTCATGATGATCGATGTCCGGCCGCCGACTGATTTATACAACATGCAATCCAGCCTTTTCCACACTCGCGAGGCCGTGCAGTGGCAGTTTACGGCATTCAACCGGCTCAAAATGAACGAATTGCAATATCGATTCCCGAACTCTATTCCAGAAGAGGTGAGAGCTGGACAGACAGATCAAGTGTCGGCGTTTTGGCTGGGGCTCTACCATGGCTTCGAATCCTTGCAAACGGGAAGATCGAGCAAAGCGTGGGAGAATTTCGACATCTGCTGCAATATGGTCCAGCCGTTGCTATATTCCGCACCTCTTCAACTCCTATCTTGCCTACTGGTACACTTTGCAACGCCATGGCTAGGAATGGCTGAGCTAGAGCAGCATCTACTAAGCTTTGTCTCATCCATGGCAGCAAGTGCTTTTGGGAAAACTCATCCTTATGCCAAAGCTCTGAGCATGACGATTGCTTCTGAGAATCGGGATCGTGTCGTTGAGTCCATGATGCAACTGATAGTTGAAGGGTACAGCGCCCGACGAAAGCCCAGCAATTCTTCGCTCTTTGCCCTGCGAGTTGACCAGATTGACATGCTCCGAAAACGCAAGAAGTTCCAGATGGCACATGATATATGTCAGAGACTGATCAAAGACAGCCAGTCGATGCATCCCAGACGCTATAGGACTGCGCTAGCAGCTCTGGGTAGGCTGTATGCGGATCAGAATGAGGAATTTGCCATTGAGGGAGTGGCACACCGCATTCTCCAGCATGAAACGGCAGATCCGGATTCGAAAAATAGTGGAAGTGCAGCCTGGGCTTGTGATCAGCTCGCCACTCTTTGTCTGAGTCGTGAAGACTATACACTGGCTGAGAGATATCTGCGCCGGGCACTGGGTATGTCCTACACCGGACTCCCTCACCGTGGACCTTCGATGGATTCTCTCGCGGACAAGCTGGACTCCTGTTTGCGGCTGCAGGGCAAGAGGGGACATCTGAATCAGATCCCCGAAGAATCAGGCGAGGATTCGGAAATGCTGTCAACTCGTCACAAGTAGTGGAGAGCAATCAGAGTGTTTCAATTTATCGGCGCGCTAACGACACAGAAAGTCCTAGATATGCTACAAAGGTTTTTTGAGGGACTTTTGGAAAACGGCCTGTGCCAGAGTATCTCGACAGAACGAAAAGTCAGTGTGGACCAGTGTCTTACCCACCTAAGACCAAACCTGGACGTGTGTGCTTCGGAGACGGCGACAGTGAATCAGGAGCTAAATCCTCTCCGATTGAGCGATGAAGGACCTGGAGCTTCAAAAGCACATCCACATATCCCCTTTGATCTCATGAGCCTCCATTTTGAACTCTGGAAGCAGTTGTGGTGCACCATCAGAATGCCACCTTCGTACACCCGACATGCCTACTTTTGCGAGCTGAAATTCCCTGCCATCGACACCATCGACACCCTGAAGGGCAAGTCGAATTTCTATCGATGGCACTCTGACATCCAGCCGGTTCTCCTGTCCAATCCCCATTCTTCAGATCTGATACTTGGCAGCTGGACGGAACCTCAATCTCCGCCCTCTTGGAGCGTCGAAGACCAAGCTTCGGTCGAGGAGGAACGCAGAGAATGGAACGCGGCCAACACAGCGACGTGTCGCTTCATTCGGGCCACGTTGGCCATGAATGTCGGCCCGTTTGTGCGCCAATACACCACTGCAAAGACACTCTTCTTCAATCTCGTGTGGCTGTACGGAGAAGACGCCGGGATTGACACTCAGGGTGGCCCGCCGGTACCTATGAATGCTGAGAATGTGAATGCAAAGAAAGGTCGTGCCAGTCTTCTAGCCGCGCTCGAAGCCAAAAGAACCATGGACTATCTGCCGCCTGTGTGCGCGAACTCGAAACCATCGGCTTCGACCGCCCCAGCTCACAGCAGCAACAACAATATCAACAACGAGGTCACATCTCTTTCAGCTTCAGCAGCAGATCCTTCCGCATTTCGCGGACCGTCGCTGAAACCCACGAATATCCCGAACCTCACGAGCACACCAGATCGAAACACGACAACTGCCCGTCTATTCGACCGGATGCACACCATCTCCTCTTCCGAAACCAACCTGGAGACCATCCATGAACACGACGAGCCGCATCCAGGTAGACGTGTGCCTTCCGGGTACGTGATAGACTTTGACTTCAACCTCTGCGGCGGCGGCGGAGGAGGAGGAGGAGACGAAGCGAAGTCGGGTACCGGGACTGGGACCAGCAGCATCGTCAGCCCCTTCTCCCCCTGCGACTCGGGAAGTGAATACGATGATGATGATTATTATGACGACGACGAGGTGCGCCTTCTTCCACTTCTTCCTGCTCCCTCCAAGCGAACGGCAAGTTCCCTTCGCCCGTAGTTCTACCGATGTACATTCCGAGCAAAGGACCCTGCTTGCTGACTTGTGATTGTGACGAAACAGGTCGATTTCCACGATGAACGCCGCCGCCACCGCCGCTTCGAAAACAGCGACTTTGAAACGGGCTCCGACCAGAACACCGCCGCCGCCGCCGCCGCCAGGAGGAGGAATCCAAACCTCGTCGTGCCGGGAGGTGCAAAGACGGGTGGCGGCATCACGTCGATCCTGAAGACCGTCACTACTCGCAACAACAACAACAGCGACAAAACCAGGACTTGGAAACGTCGAGACAGATTCAACTTTTCATTCCCGCTGCGACGGTTGAATCCGGAGCTGGGGCCGGGGAAAGCGGAGGGAACAGGTTTTGGGGAGAGACAAGGAAAGGGAGATGGAAAAGGCGGGGCCCTGAAAGGGTGAAAGGCAAGTGTGTGGTGGGTATGTATTTTGGCAGTGAAACAAGTAGATTCGGGGCATGAGAATGAGCAAGTTCGAGTTGACTGGGGGTGATCTGGACGGTTTGGGCATGTGTCTAGGCATGTAAGATGTTGAAGGTCGAGAAACGAACTCAGTCTCTCGAGGGGAGTGGAAGTACAAGTGGAAGGACAAGCGCAAATAAGAATTGTGACTTTGTATCGGGACTTTAGAGGTATATGGCATCACGATCATATGTTCTCTCTCTCTCTGTTGACCCATCTTCTAATTCTCCCGCTACGACTTCAGTATACCTAGTTCTCTATACCATCAACATAATATCATATCATATCCAAGCCGACAAGAGAAGACATGTCATATCAAGACAAGTCACGGCCTGGACAGCCAGATGTGCTCTAAGAAATTCCCCCCAAAGACAAAGACGTCAATCATTTCTTCGTCATCATCGTCTTCGTCATCGGTCTCGATCTCGAGTCGTTCCGACCTCTTCTCTTGTCTTTCTTCTCTCTCTTTTCTCTCGTTTTTCCTTCCCCAATCTATACCGCAAGTCAAATCGCAAGTTTAGCCGCAAGAGAAGCGCGACAAAGCTGACGACGAATCACCAATCACCAATCTAGCCGCGCGCCGCCTTCGCGCTCTCGTGAATCTCCGCTCCCCTGCTCTCTCTGCTTGCCGACAAACAACCCGTACAGCCCACCACCAACGTTATTCCTCACCGTCTTCCAGCCGTCTTGCTCACCGTCGTCCCGTTCCTTCATGTAATGGCTCAGGTCGGGCGAGAGCATTTGCTCCGTCACCAGCACGGGGGCGGTGTACCGCGCGCCGAACCAGGAGATGCCGTCGTGGGGGTCGTCAACGCTAGCAGTGTCATGAGTGGTAGCAGGGTTCTTCTTGTCCATCTCCTCCGGTTTGACTGCCGCTGCTGCTGCTGCTGCTGCTGCGTGGTTGGATCGGGCGGCGCGGTTCGTCGGGGTTCGTCGCACTTCTTCCTTCGCAGCAGCGGCATCGTCCCCCTTCACTTGTGATGCGCCGTGGCGGCTTCGATCAACCCGCACGCCCTGCCGGAGTGGCTTGCTGACGTCGTCGTCAAAGTAGTTAAAGGGCATGAAAATCACGGAACTGGCGCTCGTGTGCATCAGCGTGTTGGGGATGTCCTGGCTGCTGGGCACGTGGTGGCCGCCCAGGTTGAAGTACAGCACGAGGTCTTCCTCCTCGACCGCCTCGCGGTCCTCGACCATCCGGGTGAAGTCGACCAGCGGCGTCAGCGGCTCGAGCGCGTTGTAGTGGTGCGCCGACCCGGGCTCGGTCGCCGGGTGGTTGCGCAGCACCCACAGGTCCGCCGTGGACCAAGTCGCCGCCTTGCCCAGCGCCGTCGAGTTGACCACCGTCAGGTGCGCCGGGTTGCCCATCCCCGTGCCCGGCAGGATGCGGTACGCCCGCGTCTCCCCCCATTTGTTCGTGCTGTTCGGCGATGTGATCAGGAACATCTCCCCGGAGTTGCGCGGCCAGTTGAGCCCCGTCTCGTGCCTGACGGGCGTGTGCACCATGTGCATCGTGTTGCGCGGGCCCCGCACCTCGGGCTGGTCCCAGTCGTAGGCCCGCTCGAGGGGTTCGATCGACGTCCGCACGACCGTGTTGGCCGTGCCGCAGATGTCCAGATCTGCGCGGAAGTTGACCACGTGGTCGTGCATCGAGGTGTGCAGGGCCGGCCGCACACGGTACCCGTATTCGTTGGTCGACGAGTCCCGTCGCAGTGGTGACGACGAGCGTGGCTCCGCGTGAAACGCGCCGAAGATGTAGCCGCTGGCCCGTAGCTTGACTTCGATCGAGCCGTCGAGGTAGAAGACATAGTCGATCTGTGTACATGAGTCAGTGTTATGGGCTAATGCGTTCCTACCTGGTGGAGAGGTTGTCTAGTAAGAAGAAGGAAAGAAAAAGGAAAAAAAAAAGGGGAGAAACGAGGCTACGCTCGTTTGAGAGGGGCTCACCGTGTAGTCATAGTTTCCCACCGTGCTCACGCTCCTCACCACAAGGTACGTGTTTCTGCTGACGGTCGCGCTAAAGGCCGAGGTGTGTCTCTGCAACGGCGCGTCCGAGGTGTACTCAAAGACGCAGATGGCGTTGCGGTTCGTATACATCTTGCCGCCCCGGTGGTACGACATGTCGAGGTACTCGGCGTGGCCGGGACAGTCCAGTCCCGGGACGAGGCTGAACATCATCTTGCCCATGCCGAAGAAGGTGTCCAAAAACTCGAGGCCGGACTGCATGGGCTCGACACCGGCGTAGTGGGCCAGCGCCTCCTGCAGGCCGAGCTGGTACATGAGGCGCGAGTTGTTGTAGCGGATGTCGAAGAGCGAGAGCGCCGTGGCCTGCGAGGTCGACAGGTAGAACGAGAAGCCCATCCACGAGATGTACTTCTCGGACCGGTCCAAACGGTAACGAGGGCCGTACGGCTGAATCGACAGTGGTGGTGGCATGTCTCGCTCTGGAGTGGATGTGCTGAGGTCTTCAGTGTCGGTCCACTCCCCGTCCTCGTTGACCGTCAGGCGCTCAAACCCGGGCGACGCCATAGCTTGCCGTAGCATAGTAAGATTGTCGTACAGAATCCCGTTGTAGAACCACTCGCTCGTCGTCCAGGACTCCGGGTTTGCGTTGGGGACGTTCAGCTTGACGTACAGACCTTGTGGCAAGAGGCTGCGGCCATCGGACTTCATGCCCGGGCCAAAAAACTCCAGCCAGTGTACCATACGGCCAGACTCGATGAGTGCAGGTCTGGAGCCCATGACCAACCCATTGGGATCGTCGAGATCGTCACGATTGGTCTTTGCGCCCAAGAGCTCCTGGGTGACATCCGATGCGTTCTCGCCGATGGACAGCGCCCACTCCAGCAGTGCAAAGACATCCGAGACAGGGCTCTGAACATAGTTGCGGCCGGAATTGTGGCAGTACGTCAAGGGGAGAATCTGGGTATTGTTGGAGGGTGGCAGCGGACCGACCATGTATTCGACGATGAAGGCGTCATCACCCTTGGTCTCGACGGCAGAGAGGCGAGCCCAGCGATCTGGGATAGGGCCATTGTGGTCTAGATAGTCAACCACACTGGATTTATTGGGCCGGAGCAGTTCGATCAGATTCAACGGGTTGTTGTCCCCTCGACTCCCACCCGCGCGGTCATCGGTCGAGTTGAATATATTAGTATTTTTCTGAAGCCATAGATACACCTGCGACGCTTCCACCTCGTCCAGCTCTGCCCAGAGGTTTTCTGCAGGCGCCTGAAAGTGTCTGTGAGGGTGCTTAGATGACGAGGCAGACGGGTCGAACAGTGGATGGCTAGTTGGATCCGAGGGGGAAGTGGAGAGGGAGGCGACGAGGAGGAGATAAGCGAGGCTGGTCAAGACGACCACGGCTGAGGTGGAAATGCCCAACAGCCTCCACAAGGCCATGTTGTCGAGGTCTTTGAATCGTCTGTTATCCAGGAGTCGAAGAGAAAGAAAGGATGAGGAGAAGGACTTGTCCCACGGATTCTCATGGTGATAACCGTGTATCTTCACAAAGTATGTAACTGAACTGAGTCATGAGCAATCTCTTGGGTCCCGGACATGGAGCGGAGATGCCCTGATGCCCTGATACACTTTGATGGCCCTCCTGGGCTACAATGTCCTTCCGAGGCATAGTCTGCTATTTTAGTCTTGGGAAGAAGCAGTCTTGAATGGTGGTGAGGTGGAGCTATTGATATATTATCTCATTAACACACAATACTCACACGTTGCTTTCCTCTACGTCGCAGCAATCCCGTCAGGCACCTGCATCTCCTTTACAATCTCGCCCTTCTCGACGCCCTCTGCATCCCCGTTGATCACCACCTTGTCCTTGGTCACCTTCAATTTCTCGCCCTTTTCCAATGGTTCGTGTGTGAAGCTTGTGTTGTTCAGATACCATGTCAAACCCTCCACATCTCCCGTTCTCTCCGCCGACGCCCATCCGTCGCCGAACCATCCAAACTCATTTCCATCGGCTGGAGTCATTTCAAAGTCGTCGAATCTCACCTTTTCAAGCGCCTTGACAGCATGAATACTGCTGCCGGGCCATAACGCCGTTACCCGGCCTCGTTTTCGTTCTTCCGGAGTCGCGTTGGGTGGCGATGACTTGTACCAACTCCCACATTCAGCTGAGAAGACCGTCCGTTCGAAAAAGGCTTCACAATAATTTGTAAAGTTCTCTACCGCTTTCCGCTTGGGCTCAATCGTCTTGGTGTTTCCTTGTCCTAGTCTCTGGAGAATCTGTCCGACATAGTTGGCGATAGCTTCGATGATGATCAGGAGATTACCGTTGCCGAGACCGGCGTTGGGACCAAAGGACTGGAAGAAATTCGGGAAGTGGTCGGTGCACACACTGAGGTACGTTTCTGGGCGCTCTTTGTAGCGATCCTGAAGGTTGACTCCGCCACGTCCATAGATCGGAAATCGACCCTGGAAAGACGTGTCGAATCCGGTGGCACAGACGATCGCTTCCACTGGTCGATGCTTCCCGTCCGTAGTCACGATGCCCGTCTCGTCGACATGTTGAATCTTGGTCGCGATCACGTCAACATTGTCAGCGACCAAGGCTTCAAGATAGCCAGGACCGGGAGTCAATCGCTTGCAGAGAGGTGGAAAGTCTGGGATGAGGTGTTCGGCAATCTCTGGCTTCTTCTCCAGCCGCTTCCTCATGTCCTGGTTAAATAATGACCACGCGCCCTCGTGCTCTTTTGTCCCTTTGTGTGTGAGAGCAAAGCCGCCCTGCATACCGACTTCAAGCGCTTTGCGATATTGGACGTAAGATTTAGGGTCCTTTTCCCAAGCCTCCATTTCCTCTCGCGTGTAGTTAAAGTTCCCATCCTTTCCATCGTTACGGGCCCGGACAAGCTCGTTACCAAATGTCGCTGCGATCCACGTCCGGCCACGCACATAGTGGTCCATGGATTTGACTTTTGGCTGCAGGGTGGCAACGATCTGAATACCACTGCTGCCGGCGCCGATGACCGCGATGTCTTTGCCCTTCCACATCGGTCAGCAAGGGCCCTGGGACGGAAACAGAGGCAACTCACTGAGATATCATAACTTGAGTCCCAGTCTGCGCTGTGGAGCAGCTTGCCCTTGAAGTCGTGCAGACCTTTGATGTCTGGCCATTTCCACTCGTTGAGAGCACCAACGCCGGTCATGAAGACGTCGCCGACGTCTTCAACGACCTCGCCGGTATCTAATCTCTGGAACTTGACGTGCCATTTCGAGGTTTCCTCGTTCCATCGAGCTTCGATACACTTGTGGCCAAACTTCATATATTTCTTGACATCGTATTTGTCGGCCACTCGTTTCCAGTATTGAAGAATTTCTGGGGCGTCAGCATAGAATTTGCTCCAATGCACTTCTGACTCGAAGCTCAGTTGATACGCATGAGCAGGGATATCTGTGTGTTGCGTCAATTGAGGATCGTTGCCACGTCGTGTTGGACCTACCACAGGCGCATCCAGGATATCTATTCTCATACCAAGTACCGCCCACGTCGGCGTTCTTCTCATAGATTGCGAGCTCCACAGTCGGTAAGAATCGAGGAAACTGTATGGCGGCACAAATTCCAGAGACGCCAGCACCAATATAAATGACTTTGAGTGGCCTCGGCTCATCAATTGCTCTCTCTGAGATCAGCGGATGGGCATAGAGTCCATCCGTCACCTTGTAACCAACCGATCCCATCTTGGCTAATCTTTCGAATCAGAACACGCAAAGAGTGGCGAAAGAGTGTAAAATAAGCCTCCGGAGGGAAGATAAGCTGTTAGACTTGGTCAGTGGACGCCTCCGGGTTGTAGCACAAGTCAAGGCCAATACTCTGAACCCAGAAAGGAAAAGAGAGGAAGGTAGAGGGCCAAAGGGGATCGAAAGCTCAGAGAACAAAATGGCAAGCGGAATGCTGCTGGTTATTTATTGTCTCACGGCGTGGTCTCCAAAAGGAAGGCGTGTTTTCGCCATATCAAACTTTCCACAAGGACCAGAGCCTTCAGTCTCTGTGATCTGCCGAAAGCAACGGCATCATAAGACACTCTGTAACACAGAGTCTAGCTCGGTCTTTAGGAGCAGGTTGGAACCTGAGAGGAAATCCCAAGGAGCCCCGCCCCTCTGGGGAGCACATCGCCCCGGGAAAATCGCCATTCAGAGTAGTGGAGGGCGGCCGAGGACTTTCAAGGTATTGTTTGTCCCAGTGGTATCTTGGGTGCATTATCCGGCTCTTGAGTAGTGGTTTACCCCCACGGGGCTACGCCATCCGTAGTGACAGGGTCTAGTTAGGATGAGGTGGGCTCTCTCAGGCGAGCACAGAGGACCAACGAAGGGATACTGAAAGAGGTGCTGTGCCGTCCGGTACACACTCGTGGGTGGTGGCACCAAGTGGCGCACCATGTGCCAGGTGGGATTTTTCCAGGCGTTTTCCGGTCAGCATTCAGTGAGGCTCGGCGCCAATAGGTGGGACTGGATGGGCTTTTGTGGGAGCATCGAGGAGGTCTTCGCTTCTGGTATTAGTTGTCAGATGGACACACTTGTTTTGGTCAGAATGGTACAAGTACTCGTCACTTGCAATAGATGCAAGCACCCAAGAATGTGATCCAAATCCTGGGATGAAAGGACTGCAAGTGCTGACCCTTTCACCAATCAGTCGATGGGAATCCCGTGGCTGTGTCTCCGGTGGCGTCGGCATTTGAACGAAGTGCAAGCAAGAGTAAGAGTAAGAGTACGAAGTGAAGTATGTAACTCGTACTCGGTATGCAAGAACAGAAACTGCTCCACATACCCGTTTGGAACACCAGATTCGCCATTACTGTACAGACACTCTGCACACAGTTAGCAAATTGCGTGACCTCAGCAGATAGATCACTCCACTCGTTGAAAACACAGAGCGAGTGTCGTACAATGCTGAGAACGACATGTATGGGAGAATCCCATTATCTCGTAGTAGTGTTCGAGCGTGCTTAGCAAGGCTGAGCAAGGCTACTCTACACGGACGAGGCTGCAGCGAGACGTCTTCAGTGCGAACTATCCCATTATTATACATAATGTAGTTGTCGGAAGACCCCAAGTTTCGAACTGACAAGCGAATCCATTATGACGGACTGAAATCTTCAGTGCTCTATCTTGTCTATGCTCTATCATCGAGAGGGTATCAGAAATCGGCCTCTATTTCCCTCTCCAAGCGGATTTGTTTTGCGTTGCCTCATAAACTCCAGCCACTCCTTTCTAAACGACCATGATTCGTTTCAATGCCCCCCAATGCACCTTAAGCCGTGAATCATCGAAAGGTAATCGTGTCAACATCTAGTCATCCTCATCCGAGAAGACTTCTTCACCCCGCTTTCTCCGGGCCATACGTTCCTTCTTCTTCTTTCTCAGCTCAGACGAAGTGAGTTTCTTCGCTTTCTTGTTGCCTTCGATCTTGTTGCCCTGCAAGAACAGTTAGTATCTCATCTCCAAGAAAAAAACTTGACATAGTTGGACATACCATAGCATCGAACTTCTCCTCCTCATCGTCATCCTTTGCCGACAAACGAGGACCAGAGCCTTGACCTTGCTAAAATAAAGAGTTAGTACAGTTCAACAGCGATAATTCTGGGTCGAATCAACTTACAATCCAGTTGTGGCCGCTGGGGGTCATTCTGCCGTTCATGACACTCCAAACCTCTTCGGTCAGAGACTCAGTGAACTCGGCGTTGTGGGAAATGATGACAACACCACCCTCAAACTCCTTAAGAGCCTTGGACAGCGCACCCAACGAGTCACGGTCAAGGTAGTTGGTCGGTTCATCCAAAACGATTAAATGAGGGCGTTGCCATGTGCAAGCAGCAAGCACGACCTTGACACGCTGACCACCCGAAAGACCACGCATCCGAGAGTGGGAGATCAACTCGGCATCAAGTCCGAAGTTGGCACCGTGTGCCTCAATCTCACGTCGGATCAGAGGTCGGAACTGGCCACTGGCCAAAGCTTCTTTCTGATCAACCTCGGCGACCATCTTCTGGTGGGAAGCTAGGATTTCAGAGCGAGGAATCCAGGCGTTGTCGGCAGTCATCATGGGAGTCCATTTCTCGTTCTTCTGGCCGACGTTTTCACCCAGTGCGAACGAACATTCGTACTCGTACGAGTTCTTGAACTTTCTCCGAGCGTGGATGCCGATGACGCGTCGTTGGGTACCGTCAATCTTGTAGATCTTGTCCATGGCCTTCTCGTCATCTTCGGTGACGATCTTGTTTGCTCGATCCATGGTTTCACGATCCTCGCCGGTCTGGAATCGCCATTGGATGTACTCGGATGGAGTCTTGTCCAAATGGTTATCAATGTGGGCGAAAGCGTGCTGTTTGATGTATGCAATACGGATGTTCTCGTGCTGGTAGAGCTCACCAGATGTGGGGATCAATTCACCGGTGAGGACGTTGACAAGGGTGGACTTGCCAGCACCATTGGGGCCGATGACTGCAATACGAGAGCCGAGAGACACCTGGAACGTGATGTCTTGAATCTGAGGCTTGTCGGTGCCAGGATATTGGAATGCCATCTTGTTGACACGGACGATGGCCTTGGCCTTGGTCTTGACACCCTCGAGGAAACCAGGTTCGGGGAACTTGAACGACAACTCAGAAGCACCGAGCTCGAAGTAGGACCGGGCAGACGGGACTCGCTTGGCGAACTCGGTCAGATTACCACGGTATCTGCGGAGCTTGAAGCGTTCGTAGTGGATGACATGTTGGATCACGTTGTTCAGGAATTTAGAATCGTGTGAGACGATGATTGACGTGCAAGGAGAGTTGATGAGGTAGTTCTCGAGCCAGGCGACGTTCTTCACGTCCAAGTGGTTGGTGGGTTCATCGAGCAAGAGGATATCAGGGTTCTCGAAGACGGCACGGGCAAGAGCCAACTTCATCTTCCAGCCACCAGAGAGCGAGGTGATGGGGCCTTCCATCTGGGATTCGAGGAAACCGAACTCCAGGAGCTTGGCCTTGATCTCTTCCACGGGAGTATCGATGCCGACGGATCTCAGCTTCATTTCGGTCCAGCCAATGACGGTGAGTTCAGTATCGGCGGCGTCGAGATCGTGTTCAACGAAAACAGTCTTGACCTCGGATTGCTTGGGGAAACCCTCGACCTGCTCGTTGTTGATGGCTCGCATGAGAGTGGATTTACCGGAACCGTTGGGTCCAAGCAGACCATAGCGCTGGCCACGCTTGAGCCGGAGCGTAGTTTGATTCAGGAGAATCTTAGCACCATAGGCCAAGTTGAATGTGCAGTTACAGAGATCTTCACCCTCTTCCTCATCGGGTTCAGCCTCAGGTTCGTCTTCGATACCTGGAGAAGCACGTTTACGGAGAGTCTCAGCGACGGCTTTGGCGTCGGCTTCACCAACAATAGTCTTGAGGTATTCGACGGTGTTGGAAACCCAGTCAGGCTCGTCGGTGATCTTCTCATCGATCAGCTGGCCAGCGATGGCGGCAACATAGTCAATGACGGTATCGGCCTTTGCAACGGCGCCTTTGTGCTTTTGCTCGATGATTTCCTTCAGAATCGGGACCACAGTGGCGATTTCACCAGCATTGTCGATCTTGGGGAAGGAGCCGTCTTCTTTCACAGCACCAACTCGCTTGAGAGTGTCCAAGCCCTGTTTGGTCTTCTCACGAGCCTCAGGATCAGCCATGTTCTCGTAGTTCTTCGTAAGAGCAGGCATCAGCTTAGGCAAGAAGGCTGCGACAATTTGAGGGTCCTCGACCAGTTTGCACATGTTGTCCACAATGACTGCGGCCTTTCGCTTGATGGCAGTATCCCGCTCAGCCAGACCACGTTCCAGGAGAGGAACCATGATGGCCAAAGTCGGCTCGTGGACATCAGTAACGAAAGTGGTGGCACCAAGCAAGTGAACGGTCTCGGGGACGTTCTCAGGCTTAGCAATACATTTGATGAGTTCCGGAATGAACTTTTCGATATCCTTGTTTTCGATCAATTTGCAGATCTTCTCCATTGTGCCGTAAGCCTTCTTCTTAACTTCAGGCTTGGTATCCCACATTGACTCTGAAACGATCGGGATGAGGGTCGGGACGAGGAAGGAAAGCTGGGTAGGGGCAGTTTCGACAAGGGCTTCGATACAATCAAGACCAGTCATCTTCTCGGGCCATTTCTGTGCCGTGATGATGGAGTTTCGGATGTGAGGAAGGGCGACCTTGACGGCGTTGGGGTTAATGGCTTTAACGATGGCAAGAGATGCGGCCTGCGCAGCGTTCTTGACCGAAACCATCTTGTCTCCCACCGCAGCGAGAGCCAGTGGCAGGAGAGAGATGAGGTAGGGCTCGGCACCGGGGGCAATGGTGGAGTGTGAGGCAACGGCTCGGATGCCATCGAGAGCACGTTCTCGCACAACGGCATCTTTCTTGTTGCTGAGTTGTTTCTTCAGGATCTCGACAGCCTTGAGAGGCACGTCGTGCTCCTCGATGGGGCCGTTCAGGAATGTGGCGACGTTGCCAGCAGCGCTGTTTGCCTCATCTTGAGTTTTCGAGATGGACAATTGGTGCAGCAACTGCTCGAGGGTGGCGATCGACTGTTTCGTCTCTTTTGACGAGGAAGTCGGAGTAGAAGACATGGTGTCGACAGAGGGCATCTCTGGAGGAAACTCAGAGAGTTCTCAAAGGGATGGATATGTCGAATCTGGTGGTTTTGTGGGTGGAAAATTTCAGGAATGTGAAAAAAAGGCGGTCTATGTCGGCTGAAGGGGGTGCCCACGAAGACTGCGCTTCCACGCCGGTCCTTCGCTCTATCTGGCTCTAAGAGGATAGGGAAAAAGAATGTGCAAAGACTCTATCAAGCAGAGAAAATGCAAAGAGTCTAGAGGGGAGAAAGAGGATGGGAGAGGAGAGATGGTAAGGAAAAAGGATGGACAGGGTGAGCAGGCCTGAGTTTTATTTTGTCTCTGGACTTCGCCGTTCTCTGCTCACAGAAATTTTTTTCGCTAGTGCTGCCGGTCCCTAAAAGCCCCTGGTCTATTCGCCAGTCATATCCGGCCGCATCGCCCCATTATTTCACCTGGCGCCCCCATCACTCTCCCCATCAAATGACTTTTTGACCGCCTTCCTCTAGTCTTTGCCGCGCTGGCCGACCCAGACCACAAAGAGACACTGTAACCAAAAGAGCCCCTCCGAGATACCAGAGCCAGAACAATCCCGGACAAACGAATCCCGACCGGAGATCTCGACGATCTCTCCCTATGCCAGTAGCACGGATCTGTCTGGACGAGTCGAAAATTCTCAAGAAAAAGGGGGGCAACACGGCATACACCACAACAGGGGGAATGGGTCTTTGTGCTTGTTGCCTATGAGTTCAGTTTTGGTCAATCTTCTGGAAGACCTATTTTTGTCGCCACTCAGCCTTGGATAATCAACAACCCGCACCCTCCTGTTACAGTAGAGGCCAGCTGGGAGACAGGGGGGTTTCACACCAGTGTGCAGGCTGCATTTACGCCTACCACGTCAGATCTGAATGCCCAACATCCTAGCAAGTACGAGGGCAGCCCCCGCGGCAGGTTGTTTGTCAAGTTCCCCATGTCGCCTTTTCCCGCCTACACATGGAACAATGTGTAAGCATGCTTCGCCTCCTGGACGGGGCCTTTTTTTACACCCTAATGGCTGAGTGATTGGCAATATCTCGCCTTGAACAGACGGTCATCCCGTTCACCCCGTCCTACTTGTCAGACTTCTTCCCCCAGTCCTGCACTGGAGGAAGCCTGGAGTTACCCTAAGTGCCCGGGAGGGGCTGTGGGAATCATTTCAGGCCAACTCGCGTATCAGACATGCCCCTTTATCGATAGGAACGGAGCTAAATGATAAGAAGAATAATTTTTCCACGCGCACCCTGCCTCACTCCTGAAATCTCCTTGCGATCAAACAGGAGGTGCGACACGAGGAGTCAGCCTGTATGAGGGAGCCTCTAGGATCGTCACCCCCTGATCACCTCTCATTCCTGTTGTTTCCAGCGAGATTTGCGCCAACAAATGCAAAAGTCCATCCCGCGAAAATTTACAGGATGGTAAGCTCGGTGCCACCCAACCGCTGGTGCGCCAAAAAATCGGCGAAACGTTCCTTTTACGTGCTTACCGATTGGCGGACCTATCAACTACGGGGATATTGCCGTCCTTTAGTGGCTTGTCGTCGTGGTATCTTCGGCGCGAACTGAATTTTTAATCTTGAGTTTCGGGGATGGACAAATTTACACTACTCGAATACTTCCATTAAGATCGCGACTGATGTCGATCTTTCTTCTTCACAAGTGACAAGATGCGGAGTTCTCTGATAGTGGGATCCATTCGTGGATACAGGCTCTGTGAAGGATCCTGATGGACTAAACTGGGGTAGAAGGCCTCTCACAACCAGGTTGAGATCAGTTGTTCACCGCCTCCTCCCCGGATTTTGGCATTCAGTTTACTCCAGATGTACCGCCTTCGAGCTCTCCACATTTCGATAGTGACAGACAGGAACCCATGCGCATGCAGGGTGCCATCGCGGGCATCGCATTTTGTTGTCTTCGCCACACTTTATTTCAAGTGTCTCAGGGCTGACAGGTTTATGCTTCAACTGGACGACATCCTTGCCGTATGTCCAGACGGACACACGCGCATCCTAGCAGGAGATCCCTTTATCACGAATAAGGAAAGATTTCTTGTTGTCATGACTCGTGTTGTTGCAGGAAATAGTGGATCAGCAACGCCAAAACACAGCGGAAAAATTTAGCCGAAGGCATTCAACAATCCCTTCCAACCGTCGACAAACGCCCGCAAACCCTTTACTTCTCTCAATGATGGTGACGATGCCTGCGCCTGCTGCTGTCACTTTCACTGCTGCTACTGCTGACACTTCTCCTCCTGCTCTCTGATCTCTTGCGGGAGCGAGACACCGAACGGCTTCTTCGGTCTTCGTAGTCGTCATAGTATTCGCCATAAGCCTCGCCTTCCCGGCGTTCTTTTTTCCTTTCTTTGCTTTTCTCATGCTTGGATTCGAGCTTGTGACCGGCATAGGCACCTGCGAGCGCTCCAGCAACGGTGATAAGGCCGTTCTTGTGGCCCAATTCATGACCCGCCCCTACCTCACTGTTAGACCTTGTTCAAACGACAGGACGGTATCAAGACTTACATCCACCAACAGCACCACCAAGGAGAGTTGCCCCTATGTTCTTTTCTGCCTCGTGCCCACCGTGATGTTTCTCCCCGCGTTCTCTTGACCTTTCCCGCGATCTTTCCCTCCCCCTCTCCCGTCTCGAGCCTCGGGAGCTTGGACGGTCGTCATAGCGATCGTCGTATCCTTGCGATGGAGGCGCATAATATGACGCGCTATCTCCTGCGCGGTACTGACTGGCAGCATATGGGCCGGAGTTACGACGCGAGCGACCGTCATATTCGCCCGCGTACTGGCCGACCTGCATGCCCGAGTTACGCGGCGAGGATCGGTATTGGTCTTCACGTGCAGGCTGATACTCTCCATAGGAGGACTGATGAAGGAGTCAGCCAAGACCGATGCTGGCCACATTCGAAATCAACAAACTAGCCTTACCTGTGGAGCAGCGTAGGTTTGACCACCCTCGTGTTGTGATCGCGGAGGTGGCGGATATTGGTGGTACCCGCTCCCTGGCGGGGGAGGATATGGGTTTTGGTTGTAGTAGTCTGACATGTTGATATGGATGAATCGAATAGCAGTCTTCAGAAAGAAGCGAAGCAGAGATACTGTCGCAAGTGTTATCAAGGGCGGCGCATGATGGGAGTGACAGCAGGCTCAGTCCTTAGTCAGTCCGGGTGATGCGCGGAGGGTGGCGGGGGCTTGTGGCCGGAAGGGCGGATAAATTATGAGGTCATCGCTCGGAATGGCCAGGACGACGTGAAAACCAATCCGAAACATCAGGCTCAGCAAGCCACAGGCTACCGCCAAGACGCCTTCCTCCTTTCGGCCATATCACAAAATGCCTCTCTTTTCCTGGAAACTGGCATCTCCGCCACTCTCCGTGATCAGGAGAATTGTCATTGTGTGCTTTGCCTGTCAATCCCCACGAATCCTCCTGAACAGAAAAGGGGGAGAATGGGCCCTTCATACTGGTTGATCCTTTCTTGGATCGTGCTCCACAGGACAATGCTTCAAGGAATGAGTTTCATCGCCATTTCTTCTTTCCGAGCATCAAAGCCTAAGAAGTGTCCTCACTGTTGAGGGCAGACACTGAAGTGCCCGCAGAACGTCGGGCTCCGAATCTGTTCTCAATGACACCAGATTGTTACATCCAGTGGACGCTGATTCAGATGGGATTCCAGCCGCCGTATAGCAGCAAGCAAAAACGAGGAAGAATTTCCCCTGTGACATCGATCGTCTGAGCCTTCACTGACTCAGCGTTTGCATGGTGATATATTTGTGAAACGGGTACTCCTGCACTTCAGAGCCTTGCGAGATCTACCCCAAGACGACCAATCATCATCGGGGAGCGGACCCAAACCGAGACAACAGTTGGGCGGCCCTCCCACCTGGTCAGGTTCGGTGCTTTCTCGGGCATTGATAATCACTGGTTCTTTTTCTCGCTTCTTGCTTCCACTGCCAATCAGCATCTCTCCTCAGGCGCGGCTGTTCTCAACGGTATCTTCGAGTTGGATTCGGTCTGAACTGCGCTGACGATTCGGCCTCCACTGTCCCTCCTGAGTGGCATTCGGTGTCTTCGCTCAAGCAAGGGCGATGCCGACTTTCCCTTTCGCTTGATTTAAGCTTAACTGGTTGCACTGTTCAATTGGGTGCGAGGCAGCCTCACGGCGACCTTTCCGCACCCGCTCCACTCACAAGGAGCTAGCCTCGTCGTCTCTCGCGTTTTGCGCAAGACCGAGCGAAGCAAACAAGGTCGAACCACCTGCATGTGTTAATGGAGTCAATGTTTGATCTCGACTTTTTTGGGCACTGGGTCCGCACATGGCTTTCGCAGATAGCGCCCTTCTGGGCGGCGAAGCCTCTGAAGGTTTGTCAAAATAGCACGGAGATTTTCTGGAAACTATAGTATATATACATCGCATTCCCGGCTCTTCATTGCCCCTTTTTGTCTCCCAGCTCACAGTTGGCGTTCAGGACTGCACGAAGAAACAGTTCTACTGTTCAGAACTAATTTCCTAGACCCATATCCAATTCGCCAGACTCAACATGGATCACACGCACGTGCCCCACGGGGCTTCTCTAACTACAACTCCAACTCTGTCGGATGCTGACGGCGCTTTGGAACATGGCGTTGAGAAATCAGACACCAGAATGACCCGGACGTCCACTCGCCGAACACTGGAGCGCTACCAGACAAGGCCGACACAAGATGCCTCGGATGTGCTGGATTTGCCTTACGACATCCTCAATGATGAGGCCAACATGAACGAATATCTGGAGGAGACGACGACTGGTGTGATTCCCAAGAAGACGATTTCGAGGGTCACTGGAGCGCTTGAGGAGCACGAATTGGTGACTTTCAAGGTTGGGGATCCGGAGAACCCAAAGAACTGGTCCAAGGCTTATAGTATGTGCTTCGTGCCACATTTTCTTTCCGTTATAATTCCTTTCTGCGCCTGCTGACCCTGCTGCGAACAGAGTGGTGGTGCACCATGGTCGTCGCATTCACATGCTTTACCGTCGCCTTCAACAGCGCCGTCATCACCGCCGACTTGGAAGGCGTCTCGGAAACATTCCACGTCTCAGAAGAAGTTTCCCTCCTGACCATCACCATGTTCGTCATCGGATTCGGAGTCGGACCCCTCGCATTTGCACCGTTGTCGGAACTCTACGGTCGGAAACCGGTCTATATCATCACCCTCAGTCTCGCTGTCATATTTGAAATACCCTGCGCCGTGGCACAGAACATTGGCACTCTGTTGGTCTGTCGGCTCATCGACGGCATCGCCTTCTCTGCCCCCATGACTCTTGTGGGTGGCACACTGGCCGACCTGTGGAAGAACGAAGAGCGTGGCGTCCCCATGGCTGTCTTCTCAGCTGCGCCCTTTATCGGTCCTGCGATCGGACCCCTGGCAGGCGGCTTTCTCGGTGATGCCGCCGGCTGGCGCTGGCTCTACTGGATCCAACTCATCCTCGCCGGGTTCTGCTTGGCCATCCTGACCTTCACGGTGCCGGAAACCTACACACCGATCCTCCTCGACAAACGGGCCAAGAAACTCCGCAAGGAGACGGGCGACAGCAGGTACGTGACGGAAAGGGACCTGGACACCCGCCCGTTGACGCAGCAACTTGCCATCTTCCTCCTCCGGCCTCTGCAGCTACTGTTCCTCGAACCCATCGTGCTTCTCATCTCGTTGTACATGTCGGTGCTCTACGGCCTTCTGTACATGTTCTTCGTCGCGTACCCCATCGTCTACGTCGAGGGCAAAGGGTGGACCGAAGGCAGCACGGGCCTGATGTTCATCCCGCTGGCCGTCGGGGTGCTGTTGTCGGCGGTCCTCTCGCCCTTTGTCAACCGACACTATCTCTCCATCTGCGCCAGGTACCCGGACGGCAAACCACCGGCGGAAGCGCGCCTCATCCCGATGATGCTCTCGTGCTGGCTGATCCCGATCGGGCTGTTCATCTTCGGGTGGACATCCTACCCGGAGGTCTCGTACTGGGGGCCCATGATGGGCGGCTTTCCCGTCGGTTTCGGCTTCATCTTCCTCTACAACTCGGCCAACAACTACCTCGTCGACACGTACCAGCACCTGGCCGCCTCGGCCCTCGCCGCCAAGACCTGCATCCGCTCCTTCTGGGGCGCCGGCGTCGTCCTCTTCACCGTCCAGATGTACCACACCCTGGGCTACCAGTGGGCCAGCTCGCTCCTGGCGTTTTTGGCCCTCGCCTGCTGCGCCATCCCCTACGCCTTTTACTTTTACGGCGCGCGCATCCGCAAATTCAGCCGCTACGCCTTCAAGGACGGAAACGAGGTTTCTCCCACCGGGGCCAAGAAGGCTGGCGAAGTGTGAAAAAAAAAAAAAAATTCAAAAAAATCACCAAGATGGGATATGGCAAGAGAGCAGAAACGAGAGATATCCAGCTTACAGTAACTACCAAGAGGTGTCGCCCGACTAAACCCCGAGTGTGGGGGGTGCGAAATGGTTTTCGGACACAGAGATCCCGGGCCGGGGGGGAGATGGGGGATTCAAAAGTGTCAGACGACCGAGACCTTTTTCTCCACCTTTGAAACAAAGCAAGCGGTTGGTTAGCGACAAGTCTTCTGGCAGACGGCAGATGGCAGATGGCAGGAGAGGGAAGGATACAAGTCGGGGTGGCAATGTCCGTCCCCATTGGCATCTTTCCTTTGTGGTGGAGATGTGTGAACGGGGAGAGAGAGAGAGAGAGAGGATCGAGATATATGGACGAAACGAAAGAGAGAGAGAGAGCGCGCGAGCGAGCGAGCGAGAGAGAGAGATGTGGTGGTCAAGTGAATGAGTGAAGCACCGACGGGATGAGCGAGGTTATCTTGGTGCTTAATTGACAAACAAACCTCTACTAGTCTTCTGGTCTCAACTGTTCCAGGGAGGACTGATGGAAGATAGAGGGGTCCACGGTGACAAGATCCGAGGTGTTTAGTTCTCAAGGGCTACTTTTTAATTAATAGATATCAATTCAAGTAAATCTTTTCTGAGCAAATGCCCAAATTCTCAATCCCACGCCGTCGCTATGCTTGCCTTTTGTCCAGGGATTAAAAAACCCCAAAAAAACCCCAGATCAGCTCGCTCCCAGTATCCTAGTATACGCATCCTCCACCTCCCTCGCAATCTCCAACAGACTCACGATTGCAATGCTATGTGTGGCCTCGGGCAGCTTGTCCCTGTGCAATCCGATCCACTCCAACGGCGGCGTCGCCTCGCCCATGTCTCGAAGCTGTGGCGTATCAATCACCGGCGGCTCAAGCGCCACATAGGTGAATTTACTCTGCGGAACATTGACAACCGCAGTGATCTTCTCTTGACGTCCGTTCTCCCCATCTTCCGAGGGCTCCGCTGTGACTTTGATGGCAGATGGTGGGAGGGGTTTCCCCAGGCGCTGGGCCAGGGCGCGGGAATGAGCCTGCCACATGCCGCGGATGAAGCTGATTCGCGCATAGTTCCAGCCAACATCGACTTTGCCCTCGAAGGTGCTCCGAAAGGTATATTCAATCGTGTTAGAGTCCGCGACCTGCCAGGTTTGCATTGCGGAGACGAGACGAGGTACCTTGACGATGGTTCCGCCTCGGGAGGTGGTGGCTCTGTCGATGACATCCGGGACCGAGACCTCGCTCAGAGCTTTGGTGGTAACCCGCGTCACACTCGACAACGCGACTCTGAGTTGTCCCAACGTCATTCCGAGGGCACTGTGAGTTTTGCCCTCGGTTGTCGCCACTGCAAACCTCGCCTGTACTTCCGTCGCTTCGACCTTCAGGATCTGGTTGTCGAAGAACGTGTTTGGGAAGACGCCAGCGTCAAGAGCGCCCAATGTCAGAACGACGTCTGTGTGTAGCGCAAATGTGCCCTTTGCGACAGTTTCCCCTTGGCGCTCCTTGACCGGAGCGGGAGTTGTCCAAGTGCTGGATGGAAACACCGATTTCCTTCGGAGGAACTTATCCAGATCCCGGAGCGATGTCTCGTAGGCTTCATGTTTCTCTTGCATCAATCGTTCAAACGCCTGCACGAGAGCCAGGCCCTGTGCGGCAGTGGCTGTGGTGCAAAACACTTGAACCTTGCCGCCATCGACAAGGCCGACCAGGCGATCACTGTCGCTCCCAAGGCCCTGCCTCACATTGTACATCAAGAACTCGAAGAAAGAAATGTCAGCCACTGCGAACGGTTGATAGTCAAAGGCGGCCTTCACGCGGAAGTGCTCGAACCCAATAGATGCCTGGACGAGGGGCGCACGGGTCTTCGCTGTTGCATCTTCTGGCCATTTGATTGACGTCCGTGCCCGCATATTTTCCAGCTCAATGAAACCGCTCATCCGCCCCGTGCTATCGACCCCGACTCTGTCAAACCCCATGCACAAGTTTTGCTCCGAATCGCTGTTCTTTCTCGACGAGGCCCAAAGTTTGGAGATCGTGAAGATCGATTTGCCGAGCCCCTGACCAAGGTCGACTTGGAGCTGGACTTCCTGCACCGACACGATAGCATGCCATGGTAAAGTGCCCTTCCCGGAGAACTCCTGATAGCGCTGCATTGCATAGGCTTGTTGGTCCAGGGGAGACGCGGTGGGGGCGGCTGTTTTGGACTTGCTGCGCAGTTCTGGCGGGTACCAGATTTCACGGAAGAGCAGAAAGTCCTGCAGTTGTTTTGCATTGATGTCTGTCTTCATCGGACTGATATTGAGAACCACTGAGATACCCGTCGTCGCGCTGACATGCTTGCTGTTTATTAGCGACATGACAATTGAATCCACTTCGAAGCTGGCAGTTGATTCCCGTGAATAAACATGTTGTACCGAAGCCGCGAGTTTATTGAATGTCGTCTGAATGGCAAAGAATCGTTCTTGATCAGGGGCAGACACGGTGTTGACCCTGACGAATATGTCTGCAAATCTGGCTGTGGCCGCCACTCTTGCAATCGGTTGACAGCTCAAGCTGAACTGCTGTGGTTGTATGTAGAGCCCAGCATTCAGTTTGCAGCGTCCGAAAATGGTACTTGGATTCGAGTTACTGAGCGCCGTCTCCGAAAGGTAGCTGCGAGCGTCTGCCGATGAGCCAGGCTTGCCATCCCCTGTCCGATCGTCGCCCAGGATCTCTTTGATGCTTGCTGATATTTCTTGTATCAACGGCACGACAGTAGGGTAAAGAGTATTCGAGGATGCTGCGACTCTGACCTCAGTACTCAGGGACGGATCATCTCGGTTATCGTCTTTGTACTCGACTTTCAGAGCAACTCCAGGAGCCTTTAACACGGCTGATGAAACGTCTTCACCTTGGACTGCTTGACCATACCGGCCTGCCCGAGATCGTTTCTTGCCTTTCAAGAACCCGAATACTGAACTCTTGTGTTCAACTTCGCTCCGAGGGCTGATATGGACCACAGCCCCGGCAAAATCAGCATCAACTAAAAGAGATGCCAGTCGCTTTCCGCCCAACAGATCCATCTGAGAGGCTTGTGGTGTTGCTGAACTGGTCACACGGAAACTCTTCGCTCTGCGTAACTCGGCGCTGGCACTGCCAAGCGACTTTTGTAAGGCGTGACCGGGTATCACGAAGTCGGAAGAAAGTCGGAGGTCCAGCGCTTTCCCTTTCGCTTGAAACGCAAATCGTCGTTCATGCTTGGTGGAGAGGTAGGCCGTGGCGAAGACTACTTCGGGTAGTAATGCAGAGTTGGCGGTCCGTTCAATGGGGTTCTCCGAATGGGACTGTGGAACAATCTGCAACTGTGTGTCCAGTATCGAGAGCCGAGCGGTTCCTTCTTGTCGGGTCTTGAGATCGACCTTTCGTATTGAGAAAACGAGATCGTCCAGCTCACGGGTAGCCGAAAAACCAGGGCTTCGCGTCAAATTCCATCGGAGCATAATGTTCTCGAGGTCAAGAGCATAGGTCGAGGCATAGAGGATGGTAGAAGTGCCGTCGACGCTCTCGGCCGCTTCACTGGCCACATCCATTGGATCTCGAGGTCTCAACCGCTCGGTGAGGCCAGCGGTGGTCATCCTCCGGATGTGTTGCATGTTCTCCCCACTATCAGCAAGCTTGAGTGATTTGATCCGATCTTGCAGAAATGCCATGATGTCGACCGCAAGGGTAGCACTCTCCTCAAACAGCTCAATAGCAATTCCATCGCTCCATGCCCTATAAACCTGGACTGTCCCTGACTTCCCAATTGTCTCGGTTTTGCCCGAGGCTTTCACTCCTATGGTACAGAGGCCAAAGTTAGCCCGCTCGGATCTTGTACTGCGATAAAGCCCAAGGCCAATGCCCTGAGAGTTTAGGATGAACTGTGGCCGCTCATGGATCGAGTCCGGATCTTCCGCCTCGTTGTGAATATATAATGTCGTCCCTTGGAGCTGAAGCTCCATATCAGCACGGTAGTCCTGATCTTCCCTGACAGACGGCGCACTGAAGTGGACCTTGATCCCGGCAAGTGTTCCATGAATTGCATAGCGAAGCAAAAGTGTGGCGTCAGGAGGGTTGTCGGCCTTGGGTTTTGACTTCCCACCTGTGAGATGATCGATGGACTCTTGCACTCGCTGGACTGCTTTCCTGGCATCTAGTATTAATTGGATCACGCCAGGCTGATTCAGTGCGTCGAAACAAGCTCGCACACCCGACGCTTCCAGATTAATCTGTTCGACAGTCATACGAGCTCGGACTGACACCAGAGCATCATTCTGAGCTACGCAAAGACGCCCATTGATCGGTGGCATCTTCAAGAGGGACAAATTGCCCTGGGAGGCACCCTCAGGGACTTCAAACAAGTGCTCGTGCTCTTTAATGTCAAAATTGACATCCAGTCCACCATGTCGCCGTGGAACGATCGATGTGCGGGCCACGTTCCCGGCAATTGCATAGTGTAGAGACGGAACGATCACGAAGCTCAACCTGTAGTCGTCCAAAAACATGGCAACACGAAGATCGAGATTGAGAGCATCGTTTGAACCAGAACTCTTTTGGACTTTGCTGCCGTTTGCGCTGGGAATCTGGTGGAGTAAATCAGTAATTGTCGCAGCTTCCTCGCGCACGACAGAATCGGCGACTACAAGCAACTTGACAATGTCTTCCTTCATCTGAAACCGAAACTTGTGCGAAGCGGCACAGATCTGGACCACCATCTTTTGGTCTCCGGAGCTGGCAGGCGGCTGTGGCCATACTGATCCATATAGTTTTGGCATGCGGAGGCGCCACATCATCAGAGTATGAGAATGGCTTCTGAACTTGGCCATTGCTGTGTATGCTGCAATCGTGAAGGAGGAAATCGTAGGCTTAGAGCCACCTTCGGAGAAAGAGACACCACTTCGAAAGCTTTCGGCTGCCCATTTCAGTTTCAGGTTGATCGTGGTGAGGTAAATGGAAGCTGCATCGGCTCCCACCATAACTGTGAAGTGGTTTCTCTTTGCAGACCGGTTTTGCGCTGCCTTCTCCACGGAATCATTGGTGTCGGCTGTTCGTAGGGATAGAGGATTGCCCAGTTCAATAACCTGACGGGCGAGTTCGACCAGAGCCCAGTTGAGATGAAGCGACGTGTCTGCAGTGTAAGCTTGAAGGATGATTCTCCGCGCATTTTTGTCGAGGCCGGATGTACCTGCAGGCCGCAGGATTATGTTGAAATCAAGGCCGAGTAGAGCCAAATCACTCTGACGAGGTCCTGGATCCAAAATGACTTCAAGTTTCCCCACGATGATTTCCGTCTGTACAATCAGCTTGTTGTCGACTGCTTCCGGTGTTTGGACACGCCCACTGTCAAAAAGGGAACTCATGATCGGCACTTTATCGCGTGCGTAATCCCAGCCTCGCCACTGCTCGAACGAAGAAAGAACCTGGAGTTTGGCGGGATCTTTCAACTCGAAGTTTTCGCAGCCGCACTTCGCAACGAAGTCTCGCCCTTGCTCTTTTTCGAGGGTGGCAAAGATGTACCTGAGTCTGGAAATGATCTTCCACGAGTCGCTTAGACGGACATGTTTGTCCGCACTTCTGAGCACATAGGAAGGTCTCGTCAGAAAGACAGGATCCGAGATTGTATTGCCCGCTTGAGTCAGATGATAGATCAAGTGCCTTGATTTATAGCTCTGATCAAGACCTTCAAAGCCCTCGACAATGCGATCGACCATCGACACTGTCCTTTGGATAAGTCCTGCCATACTGTTGAGTTGGTCCGCCCACAATACAACGTCAAAGTTGCTCAGCTGCAATTTGGAGTTGATTTCTTCTTTCATGCAGAACCAGAATCCCACCTTCGCCAGGGAGACTGCAGTCTGTGCAGAGGGCTTCTCAGTTGTGAGTGTAGCATCCTGTACGGATACGGACAAATTTTCAATCGAACCATACGCCAGTTGACTGTGCGGTTGGTTGTGCCCCCCTCTGGCACTGGTCCTGGGATGAAGGAGGCGGTAGAATAACTGTGAACTCCTGAGTTTCACGTCGTATTGGTCCTCTCGAGCAAATGGTGTGAGGCCCTCGGGTTCGCCTTGTAGGCTGTTGACCAACCTAACATGTACAAAGGGCAATTGAACAGCGAAGTCAACAACGTGTCCGCGGTCATCGTGCTTGTGGGATTCCAGAATTCGCTTCATAACCGTAATCTGCACCTTGTCCAGCTGGTCCATCGGCCGATCCTCACCCAGTTCTCGTATTAGATCTCCTATTGACATGAAGAGAGAGGGAGTGCAAAACCCTCTTAGGCCATTCTGAACCATGAAGACAACACCGTTGTGTGGTGTGTCCTCGAATTCGTCTGGGATCGTCCCAAGATCTGTGCTGGCCGCTGGCGTCAGGGAGGGAAACTGGGCAGGATCCAAGGCAGGGAGCTGAGGTAGATTTCTTGTATCAGGTTCGATATCATGCAGTGTAAAGTGCGGTGGGGTCCATGGACTGGAGAACGTCACTAAGGTCTGATGCACATCTTGATCTTTTGAATGGACACGACTCAGACCCTCACGGCTAAGACCAGACTTGTTGGACGGGGGCGGCCAGGATCCAACAGGGCCATGACTAGACCGATCCCGCATACCTGACTCGACAGACAATCCCTTTCGTGGTGGTGTTGACGAGGCCGATATAAACGAGGGTTGTCGTCCCCGAGCTCGCCTTCGATCATCGCCGTGCCTTGAATCCGCAAAAGTGGTAGTTTCTACTCCCCCAACAGGTTCAGGCATTGATGGCACTGGCATGGCCGGCGGATCACGCGCCCAGTCGGGTGTTCTGTGATTGGGCAAGTAGTGCTTCTGAGGATCCAACAACCAACGTGCACGGTGGGTTCGTTGGTCATGATAACGAATATGCTGTTGTTGTGATGCGCGTGTTTGTGCAAGGTTGTCGGTCTTGTCCAGCGTCCCAATTCGAAGAGAGGTTTGGAAACAGGCGAGGGTCTCTACCGGGCCTGGTTGCCGATCGTGATGTCGTAGAGCAGCCTTGTAGTCCACAGCTGCTAGGACAACCTGTGGGACGCTGGCACGCAAAGTCTTTGCAAAGCTAGAATTGGCCCAGTCGCTGAACGAAACATCCGATTCAGAAAGCTCCAGCAAGTAGGCAGTTCGTCCCGAAACCAGCCAAAGACGAAGGCCGGCAAGATTGGCTCTGAGAAAGGTCACATCGTGAACAGCCGTTCGATTGAAAGGTGGCAAAGAATTTTCATCGTCGTCCAGGGTGTAAATGAATGCCATGATGGAATTGATTAGGGTCTGTACAAATTTGGAGGAGCATTCACCCGTGATCTCGCCAACATTGATATCCCAATGACAGGCGTATGTGGGCTCCGTAGGGGGAGCTCCAAAAAGTCTATGACCGTACACCCCAGTGCTATCGATGAATAATTGACAGTTCGTGATCTCGCTGGACGGCTCGTTTTCCGTAAGAGTTATCGACTCGAGAGAAACCTCAAGGGGGCTCGACTCCACCTGCAAGTCCATGTAGTAGTTGGTAAAGCGCATGTCGGCATCGACAAGGAGGATATCCACACGGACATTTTCTCGCTGCGAGTAAATGTTTGCAGGTAAAAGTACCGAGGAGTTCTCGGCTCGAATAGTCAAGATGACATCGAGGTCGTTGTCCTTTTTGTTACTTGGTCGGGGTCGTGGGAGTTCATCGCCAGCGAGCATGTCTTGATACTCCTCCAATGTCCTGAAATGCAGATCTTCGCCAAAGTAATTCTCCTTGACGTTCACAAAATAGCGGATCAGATACCCGTGCAAAAAGAACTTCGGCGAATAGCCTGTAATGGTCATGAATAAAGAATCTGTCAAGGTGGGAGACACATTGGGGTAGTAGTTGTAGGAGCCTTCGAGATTAAGCACCTTGAGCGTCATCATCGTCGTGTCTTCAGCGAGCGTATTGAGCGTGTTCCACACTGGGGTGATGAGTTCTAGGGAGGCATTATGGCCCTCCCCAATGAACTTGACGCTGCTCTGACGAGGCGAGAAGTGCTGCATTGGGATATCCACACTTCCAGCCAGCGTTTGAAATCCCAATACCAAGAATGCATTCTCTTCAAGGTCACATGGGTTATCAATAATGTTATAGTCGTTCGCATTGAGGTAGAGTTTAAGATCCGGGAAATTCAAGTGGAGTTGATAGACAAACGGGACAAAGGTCATATAGTCTGGCTTCTGGCCTGCCGTAAAATCGCTAATAAGATCTGTTAGCAGAATCATGTGGTCTCTCAGAATGAACATCTCCATGGCGCTGCTCTCAACGTCAAAAACCCAGGTATGAAGGGCATTCCACCCTAGAGGGTTGGACAGGTCGCACGAGACCTTTTGGGATGGACAACGCCAGAGCAGTGCGTGATTGACGCTAGAAGTAGCTTTCGTGTGCTTAAGGTCAAGGCGCAAGTGGTTTCTGTACCCTTCTAGTCGCGGCACCATGTCCATGTCATAACGCACTGTCGAATCTTGTCCTGCTGAAACGGTCAACCAGCCAAATGGGCGAATGTCTGGACCAAGTTTTGTCTTGGGAGCGCGGCGAAATCGAAAGTGTCTCTTTTCACGTTGCTTCCGTACAGCAGCAGCTTCCCTGACCGCGTGAGCTCGGTTTCTCCACTGCCAATCTTTCGAGCGTTCTCTAGTCGGTACGCGGAGGCTGACTTCATCTTCAAGATCAACGCGTATCGTCATGACTGTGTATTGCCGCACGTCGCCAACTTTGACCGGCGGAGTGGCTGAAACCGATCGGTAGGGATTCGGGAAAAAAGCGGACTGGATTTCAATGCGAAGGCGATCGGCCCAAGGTCCATAGTTAACGAAGCCACCTTTGACGGTCAGGTCCATCCCGTAGGCCGGTGGCTTGGACAGATTGATGTCGTCGAAGTGTGCGTGACGGCCCAAGTCTGCATCTTCTTCTGTCACGGTCCCCGGCATGTCCCAAAAGAACTTGAAGTGGATTGCCGGCGAATCTAGGATTTGTGAATACCTGGCATACTCCACGTGAGACCAGCCTTCGTGATCGTCGCGCTCGTCCTCATCCAGGTACCTACCAAGTCCATGCCACGACCGGTTCTCATCCTGAAATTCATCGTAGGGATAGTATTTCTTGGTATTACCGTCTTGTGATGCAGTCGTCCGCAGTGAACTCCTCGAACTTCCTAGACCTGGCAGAAGTCGTTTGAATCCACGGAAAGCTTTACCAATTCTGCGTCTAAGACCGAGATTCACTTGCCACCAGCGTCGCGGGTGGTTGAGAGACTCTGCGGCTGATATTATCCTCTCCGCAGCAACGAACTGAGTCCTGCGAAAGTCTGGATTGGGTTTCATTTCAACTTTGGGGTGGTCGATGGTGAAGTCGAACACCTGCCGGAAGAAGTCTGACAGCCCCGCTGCGCTCGCGTCGATATGGCCTTTTGCACCTGCAAAGGTAGTGACGACCAATGCCCGCGTGTTCTCATTTCCAAGTGAGATTGCGCCTTTTGAGCACTCGAGAGCGATCGGCAGGACACGAAGAATCCAAGGATAGGAGGATGGTATGTCTGCGACAGGTCGCTCCATGTCCGGGGCCACGCTGGCGTAGGTATCTGTGCGTCCGAGAGGGACAGCGAAATCGCTCGTTGGTGAGTCCCGGTCAGCCTTTTCGCCAAGTTGGCTGTCTGCGGAGGTGACACTATGAGCAGTATCTTTCGAATGAGGCCTTGTCTTGTCCCTACGGAGATGGAGCTTGCCCAGCATGTGGTCGTGTTTCTGGCCGGTATTATGGTTCTGCGAGTTGCAGCCCTTGAGATCGTGATTCAAAACACCTTGGACAATGGAGTCGTATACAGGAGTTCTGTTGTAGACAAACCATTCCAAACCCGAGATATGAGCCGAGATTCGGGCCTCTGCTGTCGTTTTCACTCTGAAACGGCCATTCTCGGGGTCTTCAGAGGGAGTCTCTGAATCGTCAGACCCGTCCAGCGGAGACTTTTTCTTCTCCTTGACCACATAATCCTCCTCTTCTCCTTCCAGCCCCGAGAGATCTACCTGCCGCGCGGAGGACTGCCAATACCTCCAAGTGATGTAACCATTCTGGATCAGGACAGTTTCGTTCTCGGCATGATAGCGGATGCCTTTGAAGAAGATCCGTCCGGCTAAAAAGGATAGCTGAAGCGCTTGAATGTCGATCCAGACTCGGTACTTATGCCAGGTGAAGGCTCTCAGCCCGTAGGAGACAAGGGTCGCGAACAGGCGATTGAAGTAGAAGAGAAAGAAGAGAGTCAAGCATGAGCAGGTGCAGAGTTCGATAAACCATGTCCTAGAGAGTTTCAGTATCCAACCTGATCCTGCATAGGTGCGACTATTAAAATTGCTCACCAATTGAAAGAGGTATTCCTTGAGATGGGAGCCCCGACTAGGTTATCCATATCCGACATGATTCATGTAGCTGCAACCATGCGACGGCGCGCCCATGGTTACTGGTATTTAGAGGGTGGTCGCATTGTCTGTTGCGTTTCCAGAGCCGTACAGCAGAAAGAAACGGCGGCCAAAGGAAAAATACCTCGAAGGCATGCAGAGGAAGGTGAGCCCGTGTCAAGTTGCGGATGTGGACTCAGATGCGCGATGCTGAGTTGCGGTGATGATGTGTTTCCCCGCAGAAATCCCGAACAGGCACATGCGTGCATCACTTGCACGTTTTCTTGACTGTGATGAATGACTTGCCTACACTCCTTATATGCGATAACAGCGACTTCGTCACATCATCAATACCCGACACCAGTTGCTCCTCGATAATTTCTGAGGCGTTGGCAAACTCGACATGAGGTCGGCTTGGGGATCGCGGTAACGGGACTGGAACTCTTCTCGCGGTGCCTCTTGGGCATTGCGTGCCGTCCGTCATGGAAACAATGGCCAGTGGTGGAACGGGCAGCAAGCTCACCAGAGTCATCATTATCCTCGCGGGAGTATCGTCGCTGCTTGCTACTCTAATTTCATGCGTGTATGTGTCTATATTCCCCATGCTGTTGAAGTCCGCGGTGCTAATCTGCTGCCTAGATCGATATGGCTTCAGTCCAAGAATTACAGGAAACCCTTATTGCAACGATATGTCATTCGAATCCTGCTCATGGTGCCCATTTACTCTGCTGCCTCGTGGGCCTCGATCGTATCGCTCAAGGCTGCCTTCTACCTCGACCCTCTTCGTGACATTTACGAAGCCTTCACCATCTACACTTTCCTCCAACTCCTCGTCAACTTCCTCGGCGGCGAACGATCCCTCATTATCATGATGCATGGGCGAGCGCCTGTCTCGCACCCATGGCCGATAAGTCTATGGTGCCCCAAGATGGATATCTCGGATCCACATACTTTTCTCCTGATCAAAAGAGGGATTCTGCAATATGCCTGGCTCAAACCTGTCCTCAGTGTTGCCACCATCATCCTCAAGCTCACGGGGACATACCAAGAAGGCTATATCTCCTTGACGTCGGGCTACTTCTGGACGGGCCTGTTGTACAACGTCAGCGTGACTATGAGCTTGTATTTCCTGGCCATGTTCTGGGTGTGTATGCATGAGGATCTCAAGCCTTTCCGCCCCATGCCAAAGTTCTTGTGCATAAAGCTCATCATTTTCGCCTCTTACTGGCAAGGATTCTTCCTTTCTATTCTTCAATTCCTAGGGGCTATCCCGAATGATGTCCCAGGTTACACTCCGGACAACCTTGCTGCAGCCATTCAAGATGCTCTGATCTGTTTCGAGATGCCCATCTTCGCTGTGGCGCACTGGTATGCCTTCTCCTGGCATGACTATGCCGACGTCACCATTTCGGCAGCTCGCATGCCCGTCAAGTACGCGTTAAGAGATGCCTTTGGTCCCATGGATCTGATCCAGGATACAAAAGAGACGTTCAGAGGAAAGGATTACGACTATCGAACGTTTGACTCTGGGGACAATGTGATCGCTCACGAGGAGTCCCATTCGCGCGTTGCTAGGATGATGGACGGCATGAGGTATGAGAGGGGGGGCAAGGGCAAGTACTGGATCCCAAAGCCGCAGGGTCCTAACAGTCGGACACCACTATTGCCAAAGGACGGGTCATCTCGAGCTCCAGCGCCAGAATCTCGAGGCAAAGCTCACGAATACCGAGCAGCAGACCCCGATATCGAGATTGGGATTGATGCGGAAGACGAACGACTATTTACCAATGCGCGGGCGCTGGAATTCGGCGATTGGAACGTAAGTTACCCATGCTCTCATGAATGCTGGTCCATGTTTCTAATTGTCCTCCTTCTGCAGTATCCAGTCATTACCGCGCACGAAGCACGACGTGAAGATTGGTTGCGGCGTGATCCTAACTTGCTAACTACCTCTACAAATCGTCACCTCTTTCAACCGACTCGCGACAGGAAGAGCCGCCGCCAAAGCGAGATCCAGGACCGTATCCGGAAAGGCAAGAATCGGAGCACGTCACCTTCCGAAAGCTCCTCACAGCAAGGTGCCATCGAAGCAAAGTTGAAACGCCCCAAAGAGCGTTCCCCTTCGGCATCGGGGAAGTCTGACCGCAGCCAGCTCGTAGATCTCGTTGTCGAGGACGAAGAGGCGGAAGAGGCGGAGCGAGTCAGAGCTCGAAAGGAAGGCAGCGATGCCTGGAATCGAAAACCCCAACGACATTTCGTACGCACCTACAGCATCGACGAGGAGGCACCAGAAGGACAGGAGATACGAGAAGGCTGGGATCCGGCTAGCGTGGCCGCGAGACCACCACCTCCTGAGAGGGCAGTGAGTGACGACGAGAACAACTTTATCGACCACAAGGATGAAGAAGAGTCTCGGACAGAGCGTGGAGAAGGCCAATATGCCAACATGATCGAGGAAGATAATGTTTGGAGCCGGAGTTGAATATTGTAACACCATTCTAGGGAGGAAGGATGGCCTAGGGTCTGGAGCTCATTGTGCGAAGCTCATTCAAATGGTTGGTATTGGGTTTGACTAGGCTTACCGCTTGTTCTGGTATATGTGGGCATGAGAGCGTTCAAGCGGACATGGGTTATCCTGCGACAGGCGATGGTCGATGGTCAGTTCTGGTCTCGTCAAGATTCGAGGTCGTCTTTGCGCCACCTCCCTGGCAGTTGGTATAGGTATACATCAAAAGCAAGCGCACATAAAGGTTTTGGGAATTGGTCAGCTGCTGAAGGCGGAGGGCAATATCAGGAAGCACTGGACCAATGATATTCTGCGTGCGTCCGCCGGTATAGATGCGTACTCTTCGGATGACTCACTGACACCTTTGATCTGTGCCATATTGGACCCGGACAGGTCGTATCCTACTGCCTACCGAGGAGGTAGAGTCATAGCACCTCTCGTCTGGCGCAGCTAGATACAGTCCCAGAGGAAGGAAGCGGTGGCCAAGGGCCGGAGTTAACAGCTTGCACGGCAGACGGCGTCCCGACGGTGACTGCGCCCTCGATCATTGGCGGGGTACCACGGTACGGGAACTCACCCTGTCACCTCACTCGCTCACTTGTTGAACTTGCTGGGACCCTCCAAGCCCCACGTGAATGCTTGCTTGGCAAATTGCCGCACTCGACTCTTGCATTTCTAACCACCAAGATTTTCTCATCTCAGTCCAACCCCTCCCTCACCCTCTTTTCCCTTCGAGTTCTCCCGTACCAAACACGCGGCTCAACCAGCTGCAATTTCCATCCTTCTTCGTCTATACCCGCGCAGGTTCTCGCTCCGTTTTTTGGCAGATTGAGCGAGCTCTCGATCTTGCATCAATTCTTCTCAGTAGCTCAAGGGAGCGCACTATTCCGCCGTTTTAGGGCAGTTCCAACATCAAAAACCGTCAAAATGGTCAACGTAAGTCTACATCGTTCTCGCTCTGTATCAGCTGGTCATGGCTAAGTCGTTGGCAGTTTACGATCGAAGAAATCCGCGCTGTAAGTTGCCCCTCCTTCGACAACACCCGATTATGGAGTTGGACTTGATTGGATTCTGGCTGCTATGCGAGATGTGGACTAATACCCCAAAAAGTTGATGGACAAGCCAGCGAACATTCGCAACATGTCTGTCATTGCTCACGGTATGTCGCACATCTGTCGTCTGGAGACTACGGAAGCTGACCGGATACGCAGTCGATCACGGCAAATCCACCTTGACCGATTCTCTCGTTCAGCGAGCTGGTATTATTTCTGCAGCAAAGGCAGGAGAAGCGTAGGTCTTCGCGCCACTATGTGCTCAAGGGAAAGATAATGACAATTCCGCAGCCGGTTTACAGACACAAGAAAAGATGAGCAGGAGCGTGGTATCACCATCAAGTCGACTGCCATCTCCCTTTATGCCCATCTTCCGGACGAGGAAGATTTGAAGGACATTCCCCAGGTGAGAGATGCGCTCGAGTCGCTGATACCCTGCCGATGACTAATTCATTTCTCAGAAAGTCGACGGTAACGAATTCTTGATCAATTTGATTGATTCGCCCGGCCACGTCGACTTCTCATCCGAGGTGACGGCAGCTCTCCGAGTTACCGATGGTGCCTTGGTGGTCGTCGACACCATCGAAGGTGTCTGTGTCCAGACCGAGACTGTGCTCCGACAGGCTCTTGGTGAGCGTATCAAGCCAGTGGTCATCATCAACAAGGTCGACCGAGCTCTGCTCGAGTTGCAACTCCAAAAGGAAGATCTCTACCAATCTTTCCTTCGTACAATCGAGTCGGTCAACGTCATCATCTCCACCTACCTCGACAAGGCCCTGGGTGATGTCCAAGTCTTCCCCGAGAAAGGCACCGTTGCGTTCGGTTCCGGGCTTCACGGTTGGGCATTCACCGTGCGGCAATTCGCCGTCAGATACGCCAAGAAATTCGGTGTTGACAAGACCAAGATGATGGAACGTCTTTGGGGCGACAACTACTTCAACCCAAAGACCAAGAAATGGACCAAGACTGCCGAGCACGAGGGAAAGACCCTTGAGCGTGCTTTCAACCAATTCATTCTCGACCCCATCTTCAAGATCTTTGATGCATTCCAGAAGGGAAAAGTCGACCAACTCGTTGAGCTCTGCGCCAAGCTCGAGATCAAGATCACCAGTGAAGAAAAGGAACTTCCGGGCAAGGGTCTTTTGAAGGCTGCCATGAGGAAATTCTTGCCGGCTGCCGATGCCCTGCTCGAAATGATGGTTATCCATCTGCCCTCTCCCGTCACTGCCCAGAAATATCGTGCCGAGACCCTGTACGAGGGACCGGCTGATGACCCATCCTGCATTGCGATCCGCGACTGTGATCCCAATGCCGATCTCATGCTCTACGTCTCCAAGATGGTGCCAACTTCCGATAAAGGTCGTTTCTATGCCTTCGGTCGTGTCTTCGCTGGTACTGTCCGATCCGGCATGAAGGTCCGCATCCAAGGGCCCAACTATGTTCCTGGCAAGAAGGAAGATCTGTTCATCAAGTCCATTCAACGAACTGTCCTGATGATGGGTCGTACCGTCGAGCCTATTGATGATATGCCCGCTGGTAACATCATTGGTTTGGTTGGTATTGATCAGTTCTTGCTCAAGTCTGGTACTCTCACCACCTCCGAAACCGCCCACAACCTGAAGGTCATGAAGTTCTCCGTCTCCCCCGTCGTGCGACGATCGGTCGAAGTCAAGAACGCCAACGACTTGCCCAAACTCGTCGAAGGTCTCAAGCGATTGTCCAAGTCCGATCCTTGCGTGTTGACGCAAATCTCCGAATCCGGTGAGCACATTGTTGCCGGTGCCGGTGAGCTTCACTTGGAAATTTGCTTGAAGGATTTGGAAGAAGACCACGCCGGTGTTCCTCTCAAGATCAGCGACCCAGTCGTGTCTTACCGTGAGACTGTTGGCGGCACCTCGAGCATGACTGCCCTGTCCAAGTCTCCCAACAAGCATAACCGTCTGTATGTCATCGCCGAGCCTCTTGGTGAAGAAGTGTCGAAGGATATTGAGAACGGCAAGATCACGCCTCGTGACGATTTCAAGGCCCGTGCCCGTATCCTCGCCGATGAGCACGGCTGGGATGTTACGGATGCTCGTAAGATCTGGGCGTTCGGTCCCGACACCACTGGTGCCAACTTGTTGGTTGACCAGACCAAGGCCGTCCAGTACCTCAACGAAATCAAGGATTCTTTCGTGTCCGGTTTCCAGTGGGCGACTCGCGAAGGTCCGATTGCCGAAGAGGCCATGCGCTCAATCCGCTTCAACATCATGGATGTGACCCTCCACGCTGATGCCATTCACCGTGGTGGTGGCCAGATTATCCCCACTGCTCGACGTGTGCTCTATGCGGCCACTCTGCTCGCCGACCCCGGTCTCCTCGAACCCGTCTACTTGGTCGAGATCCAGGTTCCAGAACAAGCCATGGGTGGTATCTACGGTGTCCTTACCCGCAGAAGAGGTCACGTCTTCTCCGAAGAGCAACGTGTCGGAACCCCGCTTTTCACCGTCAAGGCATATCTTCCCGTCTTGGAGTCATTTGGTTTCAATGCTGATCTGCGTGCTGCCACCGGTGGCCAAGCCTTCCCTCAATCCGTCTTTGATCACTGGCAAATCCTTCCTGGTGGCTCGCCGCTTGATGCTACTACCATGGTTGGCAAGATTGTTACGGACATGCGTAAGAGGAAGGGTCTCAAGGAGCAAGTTCCGGGCTATGACAACTACTATGGTAAGTTACTCTTTGATTCCTGTTCTGTGTTCGATAGTTACTAACGGTGCAAACAGACAAGTTGTAGAGCACTCGACGTGAAGGCGCAAATAGAAAAGGCCATGACTTTACGAATTGCATACATGAGTTTATGGTCCTGAGGCATTGTATGATGACAACCCTCCAAAAGCAGATCTGCACGCAACGAGATGCTCGAGGAAAGAAGCAGCAAACTAAGAAGAAGTAGAGCGGAAGAAGTGGTTGTGGTATGAAGGTAGACGATGGGGCCTTTGTCAATCTTGATCCCCGGGAGGCAAGGTTGTCCCGTCCATGTCTATTCCCTGCGAAATGGATAGATAAATGTGGCAGCCTCTCCGCCTGTTGCAGTGATAGAAAAATCTCTCTGCTAGTAGAATACGATGAATTGCATTTTATGACATTGACACTGATACTGCTCGGCTCTGGCTTTTGATTCCTATCGAGTCTGTTCTTGAGACGCCGACGGAGGTGTAGAGCGAAAGGATTGTGAACCTACCGGGCTACGTAACCAACTTCGAAGTGTGTAGCTTCATCGTGGTTGATCATATGGAAGTGGTAAGTGGAAATCCACATTAATAATGTCGCTAGTGACGTGTCCGAAATACTTTGGCAACCATCTCTTCACTCTGTCAACAACCGTCCGGCTTCGAGGCAATGCCATTATCTACAAACGAGACGGGACTGGGCTAATGCCATGTCGACAGGTCGATATTCAGGACTGTGCAAGGGGTGAACGAACGAAAATGGTGGTTTACTGACACGTCACCATGTCTTTCCGTGAGTGACAAACATCATCCCTTGCCGCACATACCAATGACTCTCAGCATGTTGACCTCTTGACCATCGCTCACCACATGGCGCTGCTTAGTATTGTTCTCGCTGACAATGGACACATTCTTCCCCGTTTGCTCGCCCCGCAAAGGGAGAGCATTAACCATGTATGTACATGTGCCGACCGCCCAACAGAATGATTCATGGCCGCTCCTCCAGTTCAGGCGCGCGGGTGCGGTTCATCGGGCCTTCTTGAACAACCGGTACATATTGTCGCGATTCGAAAGCCATCACAGGCAATCTTTGTTCTCTGAGACACCGAAAAAAGCCTAGCAATAAGACGGACGAAAAGACCACCTGGCAGCCAGCTACCCAGCACAATGGGGGACAGACATGGCAACCCCAAGAAGATCGAGAACTTTGCCGGTGTCGTCAACACCTTCACCTCCCACTTTGGCAAGGATGACGACCAGACCACTGTGACCGAGCAGGAGAGGAGGAAGAGACGAGAAGCGGCGACAGACGTTGCTGAATCGTGAGTACAGTTTGTGCCATTTCTGAAGGCGTGGATACAAAATGGTTCATTGCCCATAATACCCTTGAAGATCACACCAATACACCAACGAAAGCAACCCGAAGGGATTGAAATACGGAGGGAGCGAAGGAGGGACAGAGAGAAATATAGGACCTATGCTAATCATCAAAATCAATGCCTCTCTTTCCCTGTCTCTTACAGATACTACAATTTCGCCTCTGCAGCATACGAAAGCGGCTGGTCCACCCATTTCCACTACGCCCCCTTCCCGCCCTCTTTCCCTCCGTGCGACAGCACCATCGCCATAGCGCTGGCCTTTTACGAGCACCGCCTCGCCCTGGTCATGGGCCTGAAGCCGCACATGAAAGTCCTCGACGTGGGCTGCGGCATCGGCGGGCCCGCGCGCGAGATTGCAAAGTTTGTGGGCTGCGAGATCGTGGGCGTGTGCATCAACCAGACCCAGATCGATCGCGCCGTCTACTTGACGAGGATGGAGGGTTTGCAGGACAAGTGTACCTTTGTGAGGGCAGATTTCCTGGTGAGCTAGCTTTCCAGAACTCGAACATCTCAGGGTGTTCCCGCTCTTTCGCTTAAGTCTGCCTCTTTCCACCCCTTTTTTTCCCCTCATGATCCGACCATCCCTTCTATACGACAAAGTCCCCTTCAAGCCAGGAGGAACTGGGGAAGATAACGACAGAACCCACATGTACGAACGAGTACTAAAACCCAAAGCCAGGACCTCCCCTTCGCCCCCGCGTCCTTTGACGCCGCCTACGCCATCGAGGCGACAGTCCACTCCCCCTCCCTCTTGCAGGTGTACAGCGGCGTCGCGCGCGTGCTCAAGCCCGGCGCCATATTCGGTCTCTCGGAATGGGTCATGACGCCGAAATACGACCCGACGGACCAAAGGCACGTGGGGATGCGGAACCGGGTGGAGAGAGGCAACGGCGTGAGCAACCTGCGCACGAGCGACGAGGCGCGCGAGGCGATGAAGGGGGCCGGATTCGAGATCCTCCACGAAGAGGATTTTGCGGCGCGTTTTGACTATGCGAAGAGTCTGGTGGAGGATTCTGCGTCCGCTTCCGCCACCGCGAAGACGAAGACGAAGACGAAGACACAGAGAGGGGTGGTTAGAAAGAATCGGGGCAATGACATCGACATTGAAGGACACGAGAGCACCAGCCCACAGGACCACACCCTTCCCTCTCCCACCCCTGCTCCTCCTCCTCCTCCACCATCTTCTGACCAAACCCCTCAAAGCTCTGTCCTCATACCTTTCAAATCCTCACTCTCTCCTGACGATGGTATCTCCCTCCTTCTTCCCGCCCCACCCACGACGACGCCCCTCCCCGATTCCCTCCCGATCCCTCCCACGACCTTCCGCCCATGGTACTGGCCGCTCGAGGGCGCGACGCACCTCGCCACCACCTGGACGGACTACTGGACGGCGTGGAAGATGTCGACGTGGCCGCGGCGCCTGTGCTTCTGGACGATTTGGGTCGGCGAGCGCGTCGGCCTGTGGGATCGGGGCGTCACGGACGCGATGACCACGTTGGCGTACTGCGTCGACAGTACCGCCGAGGCCGGCCGCGAGGGGATCTTCAGTCCCTGTTGGTGGTTCGTCGGGCGGAAGGTGGGGGGTCATCATTATGATGAGGATTATGATGATGACGACGACGGAGAGGCCGAGAATGCGGATCGAGATGGACGCGGACAGGGACAGGGCTACGAGAGAGTCAACGCCAATGGCGACGGAGATGGAGATGGTGGCGGTAGCGGGAAGGCGAGGGAGGATTTGAGTGTCCTTATGTATTGATGAGTGGTATTCCTTGCTAAGGAGCATGTCGTGTGTCACTCACTGCTGGTTACTCTCTGCTGTGGCCATCAGTCTCCCAGCTATTCAGAGATTAGCAAGTCATGCATATGCGCACGGCGAAAGCTGTGACTCGGTTCTTGAATATGGCATCCACGGATATCAAATGCATCAGCCATTATCTCTCCAGGCCCGGCCACAAACTCCCGAAATCTGGTCATACAGAGGAAGCCAATGCAACTTCCATGGATATTCCACCATACTATCCTCGATTTCCAGCGAGCGTCATGTCGGAGCAATCCTAGACCCCCATAGCATACGCAAACAAATCCGTGACATTTGGTATCAATTTCCGTAGCACAATTCTTGTTTTTTCCCCCGACCACTTGCCTTCATAATGTCTCCGCGCTATGATCCCACAAAAATGCCGCCCTGAAATTATCGACGTTATTTCCTTGGCTTGCCAGCAAGCTTTGGAAGTCGGCTTGGGATTCGAAGTCGACAAGAGTCGACTACCGCCTCGAGACGAGCCGTGAAGCTCGACTTGACACTGTTTTGAGCGAAGCCAGCTTTTACAAACTTGGCCCATGTGTTGGTCAGGACCAATTCTTTGATGCTGAGCTCAGCCTTGTCAAAGACCTTCTCGTCGAAAGCGTCGGGAATGCCGATATTAGCGGGCAGTCTCTCGCCGAAATTGGTCATCTTCAACTGTTGCAGTTGGAGTGATTCACTGTTTTCGCGTCTCAACTCGCCTCTCCCACCTTCTCCTACTACTGTCGAAACGACCGACAATTGATCCTTCCCCATTTGGCTTTCTAGGTCCTCGGAGACAGTGGAGGACCAATAGTTTTCAAAGGGCGTAGCAGCATTCGATGTTGGTTCTGCGCAGACGAGGGCCGCATATTGCTCGAAGATCGCCTCCAGGTCTCTGAGATGAGCTGAAGAGATGTTGATCGGAAACTCGGAATAGTTTAGGCTCACAAAGGAGGCATAAATTCCAACCGCTTGTTGAAACTGTCGCCGCGTCAATTCCTGGTCGTTCGTTCTGGCATGTCCTTGCTTGCGCAGCATCCCGGATCTCGGAGTGGCAGTAAGCCAGGCAGCCTTCCAGTCTCGTACGTGGATCAGGAAGCTGATGTTCTCTCCTGAGAAATCCTTCAGCGCCGAGAACATGAGAAGAGGGGTAGGATTCAACTTCAGCGTTGTCTCGAGAGCGCTCATAGTGTACATCTCTCCTTGGCGGGCGCTTGTGGTGCTCTTGACAGATTGGCGTGTAGAAGTCCGTGATCGAACGCCGGCTTTGGTCGACCCTGCGTTCAGCGAGCCGTTGAATTTCTGCTTTTCCTCCCACTCGGCGATGATCTCGCGTGTTTCGGTCTCGAGTTTTCTGTTCTTGAATATCTGAAAGAAAGGGAGAAATATGACCGAAGCTTGCATGATGACAATGGAAGGGGAAAACCTGAATAGCATGAGTGACAATCGCCGTCAATAGGACAATAGGAGCGAATCTCACCATAAGGGAGGGACAAAGTACTTGTCGACTGTCGTTTGCAAAGGTCCAGCATACAGTGCGACTAACCACATAGGTGAGGCAGGTAACCTGGTGTCATCAATACAAGCCGTCACGTGTGGTTGTCGTCAACACTTACCCAGCAACAATGCAAGCGATGGTTTGCGTCCGCCATCCGTGAACATCATGGATATTCCGGACTCTCCAGAGAAGTACAGGCGCATACATCCAAGACCAGACGATTTGCCACACGATTGAAGGCCACCTGACCAGTGTTAGATTTGACTCCAGGGCGTTTGAGCACCAGGCTTACCATTCCCATCCACGTCGGCAGAGTGATCTTGTGGTCACCTGTCCTGTGACTCCGAACCCCGGGTGGAATTTTCGCGAGGCAAGAAAGATGATGAGTGCAAAGACAACCTGGGGAGTTAGTGACAGGGTGCTAGCTGAAGTGACTATTACTTACCTGAATACTCATACCAATCCCAATCCATGCCATGGTATTCTTTGTAGCGTTGTATGTCTTGAGTCTGCGCCACCACTTGCGCCATACTGGGGTCTTCCGGTCTGTGATCGGCTGGGATTCGACCAGAACATCTCCATGCGCATATCTTTTCTGTGCTGTCGCAACAGAGAGTAATTGAGAATTTGTTGCTTGGAATAGAGCGATGCCCAGTGGAAGATAGATACTCATAATCCAGTATTCGGTGGCACAGGGGAAGTATCCATTCAGGACATAGGCGATCATGCACAAGACCCAGTACACATGGAGAGTTGCAACAGCACTGACCGCGAGAGGTATGTTCCGAATGCGTAGGTACGGCAAGTGTCGATTGCGCATGAGAAATACAGCAGCAGGAAGTAAGAGGCAGGTCCACGCGATGACGAGACCGATGTAAGTGATTCCGAGTCCGTCGGTGTTGTACCTCAGCGCCATATCATAGCCATTTGCATAAGCGTGTTGAACTTGAGTCGACATGGCAATGGTACCTCGATCAGCACTATTAATATCCCGTGGCATGGAGCCAGCACATGGTGAAGTAGGTGAAGCCATCCGTGCCAGCGGATAAGCGTGTTCAGTGAGAGGGTTCCAAATAAGCCAGTGCCTTGATGTCGATATGACGGTGAGAGATTGGAAGGAGAAGATGGATATGCTGGACAGATGAGTGAAGTAAGCCGAGCGCGTGTCGACGCAGGTCGGCAGTGTGCGTCGCTCAAATCTCAGTGCGCGCGGTCAGGAGACCAGGTTAATTACCGCCGTGGCAGCGATATTGGCGTGAGGGTGTGTGTGGCACAAGACGACAGGAGAGGTGAGAAGAGGTGGTGTCGAAAGGAAGGAACGCGGGAAGGACGAGATGGACACAATCATTCACAAAGTCAACGAAGGTGTGAAGCTGGGTGAGAAACACAAAGATGTGAGAGATGAGGTCTTCTCCCTCTCTCTGCCTCTGTCCCCTCCAGCTAGCTGACAGTTGATCGTCACTTTGAACTCGCAAGGCTTTGTGTTCCTTTTCGATCGCCTGCCATCGTCACTTTGAGGTGCGGCACGCGATGGGTTTTATGTACTGTTTCATGGGTGCTGCACTTGCCTTCAGATTTGTTGCCGCACCCCTACCACCAGATTGTTGGCTCCTCCAGACTCCCTGAGCACGGTCTTTGACGTGGCAGACCATCACTTCCTCCTCGCCCACGATCTGACCTGAACGAGAACCATCACCAGCATTGCGGGGACCGATGAAGAAGCGGAAGAGGAGGAATTCACGTTACATCCCCGTGTGAGCCTTGCAGGGCACGGGAGCGCAGCATGGGAAACAAAGAAAAACGAGCTCATGTGGAGTCGAAGAACCCCAGTCAACTTCCAAACATCCTTCCATGCTGAGCCCCCTGTCAGCCCTTCTGCACAACCTTATCCCAGATTGAGTGATCGAACGTTATGGTGCGTCGTCTTCCCCCTGGCGGACGAAGCCCGTTCACGCCGTTGAACGTTCCTTAATTCTGACCCCAGTCAAGTGCGCCATAACCAAGCATTCGCTATCAACCTGATTATCTCGTACAAGTACGAACAATTGCCGCGCCACCGCGCTCCACTTCCCGTTGCTGCCGTACAGACCTGTCCAGGCCATGCCAGTCACTCTAAGCGACAACATGGATCCCTTCTCGATTGATGAACACTGCATTGCGCAGTTTGAGCCTTGGCAGGAAACAGCTTAAGCGAATACCATATTGGATTGGAGACACCTGCGGCAGATATTGACAGACGCACTTGTTTTTCTCGAGCTAGAAACCCTCTGTGTGCAGAACAGGGTTTCCGGACCAATGGCCAGAGGAGAGTATGAAAGCATCCCATTTGCCATGGTGTGACGAAAGGGAAGTTTGTACCAGTTCTCGATGCGGCTGTGTTACTCTAGCGATTTAGGAAACATTTGACCAGGCAACACATCATCCTCCATGGCAACAAGCAGTGAACACGGAGTAATTGCAGTGGCACTTGGAAACAGCCAACCAGGCCATCACTGTCGGGCAACGTTGAGTATCTACAATCTACTCGTGTACAAGTCCTACTGACATCTACCGCTCCCTTCATGATGGGAGAGACAGGCAGATGAGCCGAGTTGATCGTCCCGAAGAGACGATTCGGATCATCACCACAAGGCCTCGAGACATTATACCATGGGTGAGCCCCGTCAGACAAGCTGGTGCGATTTGATAGGTAATGATGAACACGAGTTGACTTGTTCCAAAGTAGAGGAATATCTCAGACACGCGATGGTAACTCTAACGGAAGGCAAGGTGCAGGAGTGGGCCAGAAGATTGCAGAAATGGCGGAGGGCAGTGATGCAAAGATGGACCACTTTCGTCAGTCAGTAAAGCATGGATCGAGCTGCTCAGGGGGGGATCAGAAGGGTCTTTTGGGGCCATCTCCCAAGCAGCGGGTCCCTCTCAGACGACCAGATGAGATTCAGGCTTCTTTCCTAGCACAAGGTCAGCAATGAACTTGCAGAGCTTGAGTGAACATGCAAAGGTGTCAAATTTCCTCAGAGATCTTGGTGAATGGGATACGATCATGTCAATGTTGATCATTTACTATCTAGTGCAAAGGGTGTAATCATCGGAAAAGCCGATCAGAGAACAAAGTACGTACCTTGGATGTTACATGGTCACCAGAGAAGACATTGACACAAATCAAGAAACAGTCATTTATACTGCTCGCTGAAGGGATTCCGAGTAAGTCGAGGTGAAAGGGGAACGCAACAATTCTAAAAGCAACTGTTCGCAGTGTCAGTACATTATTCGTAGCCTTTAAACATGCCAAACGAAAGCAGGGTGCAGGTTCCTAAACTCAGCATATGTAAGAAATGAATATCATCTCTTTGGGACTGTTAAGAGGCTCCGGCGAGAGTCTCCAGTACCAAATTCAATCGCAAATTATAACATCATAAGAAAGTGATAGGATAGGAGAACAAGACACTCACAAATTAATCAAGCCGTGGTCTCGGTAGTCGAAGGAATGAACACGGAGTTACACATTGGCTTGAGACAAGCATCATCCTTGGGAGTTGTTGGATGTTACATGAGGGAATAGAACTGGATGAAGGAGACATTTCTTAGCAGCAAAATGGGGAGAAAAGTATGGCAAAAACAAAGAGATACTGGAAGAAAATTCGCGTGTCCTTTCACGACAGAGGAACGAGGCACAAGAGGGTTTAGCGTCGGCCTCGGCTCTTGGCGCAAAATATCTTGGCGCGAACGCACTATCTCGAATTTCCCTTGCACGTTGCCAAAGATCTCCGAATTGATTGTAGAGGCGACAACAATATTCCCCATTACTATTCGTATGCGTGCCCGACTATCCTTTACTCCAGATACAAACTAATACTTGCGCATAGTCCTCATTTGCCGGCAAGATGTCCACCATCGATATCAAGCCCGCCGGATGGAAGTTGGTCGAGGTCGGCCGAGTGGTCACCCTCCGATCAGGGCCTTACGAGGGCAAGCTGGCTACCGTGGTTGAGATAATAGATCCTGGCAGAGTATGTGTTCACTCGTGGGAAATACCGGAGGAAATATGTGCTCACGAAATTTCCCAGATCTTGGTCGACGGTCCCTCAACGAAAGAAGATGCGGTTGTTCCCCGACAGGCTATCGCTACAAGCACCGTCTCCCTCACCCCTTGGGTCATTCCCGGTCTACCAAAGGCGGCAGGCACTGGCGCAGTGAAGAAGAAGTGGGAGAGCTTCGAGGTTGACAAGAAGTGGTCAGAGTCGTCATGGGCAAAGAAGAGAGAACAACAGGACAGGAGGAGGAATCTGACTGACTTCGAGCGATTCAAGGTGATGAGGTTGAAGAAGCAGGTGAGCAATCCTCTGAACGATCTGCAATCCCTTTGAACGGGATCTTGCCTTTGAGTTCTGAATGGATGTCCTTGTGGAAGATCAGCGCTAATCCTATGGGATTGTAGGCACGATTTGAAGTTCTGAAGGCACAGGCAAAGGTTCGGGCAGCAGCGAAGGCATAAATTCGGCACGGATACGGCGTCACAATCCAGCTCACAAATTTTCAAGATGAGCAAAGATATGCAAGTTGCAGCATGTCGAGGGTAGGCACCACTGTCGGTTCGATTGACGAAAAGAAAATATTCCGCGGCTGTGGCTCTCTTCCCTTTGCCCGCGTGGGAATTTCTGCAGAGCATGATTCCAATACATTCATGAAATGCGATCAACATTCAAACCAAAATCATCATGGGAAACTCACTCATGAGGGGTTGTCGAGCTTTTCACCATGTGCCTCCTGCAACGATAACAGTGCACTCGGTAGTGAGCAGGATGTACCTGAGAGAATCTTAGACTTCGAGGCTTGACACGTTCACCTGTTGGCACCTGTTGCGTCCCTTTTCATTGTGATTATGGCTCTCCTTCTTGAGTCGGCTGTTTGATCGCCTGATTGCTCTATGTGCAAAACTCCGGCCTATGGTGCAAGTTCCTGCAAGAATGAGACTGTTCGTTTGGTTACTCGCCACGCTGCTTGAGCTCGACAAGTACATGCTACCTAATGCAGGGCGCGATACGACTCCTATTTCAACAAATGACGTACCGCCCCAAGTCTCCCTGTGTCTTGCGCAAAATCTAGTGTATCGGGCAAGCGATAAGATGAACAACATGGATACACCTTCTGAAAATGCGCTGTCCCTACCCATTGCGCGGCATTCTGGACTCAGGGAAATCCTGGACATGGTTTGTCCCTGGACGCCATTTTCTTTGACACAAAATTCAGCACGTTGTGCGCCACTTAAACGGCCGCCCATTGACTTCGACTCTTTTTGTTCTCTGTAGCCCTCAATGTCTCGCTTGGACGGACGTTGCACGTCTTACATTAGAGTACTCGGTAGAGATCTCTTGACCGTTCGTGTCTGCACCGCATGCCATACTAACTTTAGAGCTTCCTCCTGGACAAGGCTGCGATCACGGATGGTGAAACTTGCCCATGTACTCGGTAATGGCATGATGGCATATTCCTCTGAAAGCAATCTCAAGGGACTGACTCGTCCATGTCTCCAGTTATTGAAAGAACGCCAAGCCCTGGTGTAGGACAAGATGGGCAATTTACCCGAGGCTCGTCCATTCCACAATTCAACGAACAGTCGAACATCCAAATCACAAAATCCCGTTGCTCATCAACCGCTCAGAGAGGCTCAACTGTAAGGTCCCTAGCTCTTGCTACTCGTCGCTCGAATGTATTGGCGCTCAAAGATATCGGAACCCGTATCTCAGAGAGCACTAATCCTATCCCACAAACCTGAAGCGAAGCTCAGCTAACCTTTGCAACTGCGCAGTACATCTCAACCAGTCCTCTCTTCACTAGCCGATCATCATGTCGAACCCCAGAATAGAAGAGCTCCCTGATGACGAGCCTGACAAGAAGGCCGCAGCAGAAGATGCCTCCAGCTCATCCGACTCCGAACCTGAAGCCGCTGGTGAAGGAGAAGCCAATATTCCGGCAGGTTCTGCAGTCGCAGTACACAGCCGAAACGAGAAGAAGGCGAGAAAGGCAATTGGCAAGCTGGGCTTGAAGCACGTCCCGGGGATCACACGTGTTACGCTGAGGAGACCAAAAGGAGTAAGCTCTCATCCACGCGATGGCAGATGTCTCTGTCGAGATTCTGTGAGCACTGGTTCTGTTGCGGGTAGCTGACTCTCGCCCATAGATTCTCTTCGTCATCTCTAACCCTGATGTCTACCGCTCGCCAACCAGCAACACTTGGATGTAAGCTGAATTTGTCTCGGTGTCCAAACGTCCACTAACAAAACTGCTAGCATCTTTGGAGAGGCCAAGATCGAAGACCTCAACTCACAATCCCAAGCCGTTGCCGCTCAACAGCTCGCAGCTGCAGAAGCCGCCAACGCAGATCACTCTGGCCACGATCATGCAGCTGAGAATGGCAAGGGCAAGGCTGTCGAAGACAAGAAGGCCGAGGATGAAGAAGACGATGACGAGGAAGTGGATGATAGTGGTCTCGAGGCTAAGGACATCGAACTCGTCATGACCCAGGCCTCCGTGTCACGGAAGAAGGCTGTCAAAGCTCTGAAAGAGAACGGCAACGACATAGTCAACTCCATCATGGCGTTGAGTGTATGATCAGGAAAAGGCAAACTAAAAGTTTCTGGATCTGCTCGCTTCTATGGGGGTAGTCGGTCTTCCACACAATTGGTTCAATGGTCCTCAGCAATCCAAGCCTGTATTGCTATGTACGCTATGTATGCGGGCTTGAACCTCGAGCTATGTCTCCAGATGCTCAAATGCATCTCAACAAATGCACTAGTCTTTGACTAGTCGTTGACTCTTTCTTCTTTGTCCATCTCCAAGTGTAGTTGAGTTGGGGGAAATTGAAGGTTTCTTTAGATGTATGAGCAAAGCAGTTAAAGCGACGTCAGACCAGACGAAAAACAGCTTTGAGAAATGTGATAATCACGTGATGGGGTTTGGCATTGAGTTTCGCTGGAGCTCAGGGACCTTCAACTTCCGACCTTTCTCAAAATCAAAGCTCGACAACTCGCTCACCCCTCCCAGTATCTTTCACCCTTAGACTCCTCAAGATGGCTGCTCAAGTACGTTTACAAGCTCCTGTCAACCACCCTCCAGATTTGCTTGGAAAGAGGCTTGCTTGAATGCCGTTTGACTAACCGCGCAATTTCCCTCACTACAGTCCCGCGCAGCAATCAAGCTCGACTGGAGCAAAGTCGGCACCCAACTCGGTCTTCGCGGCAGCACGGCCACATCTCTAGCAAACTTCAAGAAGCGAAACGATGACGCCCGACGCCGGGTGCAAGTGCTCCAGGACCAGCCCTCCACTGTCGACTTCGGACACTACCGCTCCATCCTGAAAAACACGGCCGTGATCGATGAGATCGAGCAGTACTTCAAGACCTTCCAGCCGAAAACCTACGACGTTAGCAAACAGATCAAGGCCATCGAGAGCTTCGAACAGGTGGCGCTCAAGAATGCCGAGGAGACCAAGGGCAAAGTGGAGGTCGAACTGAGGAGCTTGGAGAAGGCTTTGAACGATATCGAGGGCGCAAGACCTTGGGATGAGACTACTGTTGACGAGGTTGCTGCAGCCGCGCCGGAGATTGACGAGTACACGGCAAGATTGGTCAAGAAGGGACGATGGATGCCTCCGGGATACCAGGTACGAATCTCTCTGATATTCTCCCTACACACATCTCAGAACAACATTTTTCCACTTCGATATCAGACTGCTAACTTAATGGCATTACAGGAGCGGTTCCCCAACTTGTCGGTGCTGTAGACGTTACCCTGCAAGAGAGAGATGGAGAAGGAAATGGAGCAATTGGTTTGGGGGTGGCACAACCTTTACTCAGAATCAATGCTTTTGTTTCCCCAACCGAGAATTTATGTATAGTGTCTTAGATCAAAACACGAGCACTTGTTCAACACCATAAAGCTGTCTGACCCAATGTCCTCGTACCGGGGTCGCGTGCTGTGGCAAAGATAATCGCGCAAAGCTGGAGTGCCCGAGATGACGAGAGCCAGCGTCCCAGTTCGTGTTTCACAGGTCAACAGGAGCGTCATTCTCATAACGTGAGAGAGGACATTCAACGCCTATCGGTTCAATACTTGATCGATCTATTCTGACACAAATTCCGCTACTTTCGACTTAAAGAACATACTACCAAGTCCGTCACAAAATACTCGAAAAGATCATGTGTTGCCAGCTATCATTCGTGAAAAGAAGCACTTTTTCCCCCCGCTAGACTCTGTTTATTTGGTCGCAGCCACATTTCTTACAGACCCGAATCCTCCTGCTGAAACACGGCGGTCTGGCTGTACGTATTCCAGTCGCTGCACTGCTTGTACCAGTCCGGGCCGATGCCCAGGTTTTTGATCTGGTCGGGCTCCTCCAAGAATTGGGCGCCGAGGCCCAGGCCGACGTGCCAGGCGATGTGGCAGTGCATGAGCCAGGCGCCCGGGTTGTCGGTGATGAAGGCGATGACCAGGTAGCCCGAGGCCGGGAGCATGGCCGAGTCGCGGCGGGGCGGGTTCTTGTAGTTGAGGGTCTGCGAGTTGTTGAAGATGCCCTGGCCGGCGCCCAGGACGTAGAAGTCGTGGCCGTGCAGGTGGATCGGGTGCGGGATGGGCGGCGCGATGGTCGGCACCGCCTGGATCACCCAGTACGACCACGCGTTGGCCTCGGGCAGCGAGATCAGGTTCATGTTGGCCGCGTAGCTGGTGTTGTCCGACAGCACGTACTCGAGCGTCGGGTCGCTCCAGGGCACCTGGATCGCCGTGAAGTTCAGGTTCCACTGGAACAGCGTCTGCTGGGCCTGGTTCTGCACGATGGCGAAGCCCACGTCCAGCCGCGACGACTGCGGGATCGTGAAGTTGCTGGGCACGTCCAGCTTGACGTACGGGATCAGCTGGCTGTTGGGGTTGTTGCAGTCCGGCGCTGGGGGCGCGTTGGCCCGGGTCGCGTTCGAGGGCAAGGCCGTCGAGTCGGCGCCCGCGTACGAGAAGATGGCCAGCGCGTTGGTGTTGAGGTTGCTGCTGCAGCCGGCCTGGGGCACGGCGTGGAACCAGTAGTTGCCGACGGGCTGGTTGGCCTCGATGACGACGTCGTACCGTTCGCCGATGCCGATGAATAGCCACTGGGTGCTGAAGGGCTTGATGGGCACAAAGTCGGCCGTGATGACGGTGAAGTTGTGCCCGTCTAGGCCGACCTTGAAGTTGTCGTTGGTCGACGTGTTGATCAGGCGAAGACGGTGTTTCTTGCCTTTCGTCAACGTCGTCCGGCTGTAGCGACCAGCCGTCCCGTTGAGGCTCACGTTGGTGCCGTTGATGAGGACGTTGTTGCCCGGCGGAGGGCCGCGCGGGAATCCACCATACTTGATCAGATACCCCAGCTCGAACGCACTGCGGTAGTACCAATCGGTGATCGGGAAGGCACCCAGATCTATATCGTAGTTGGCCGTTGCGGGTCCGTTGATGATCATTGTCCCCACGACGCCGTCCGTATATTGGTCCGAGAAGTGGCTGTGGTACCACGTCGTACCAAACTGCGTGCACAAGAAGGTGTATGTGCGCGACTGGCCGGGGGCAAGTGGACATTCTGTCACACCGTTGGTCCCGTCCATGTGGTTCGTCTTCCATTGACGCAGACCGTGCCAATGCATGCTCGTCCCGTTGGTGGTTAGGCTGTTCTTCACCGTGATCTTCAACGTGTCACCCCAGTTGGCGACGATGGTGGGACCTGGGAATCGACCATTGATGGCGTACACCGGTCTGGAGAATCCGTCTGGGGCCATCGTGGTGTTTTGCACTTCGAGAAAATACTCCACCACCTTGCCCGTGTTGGGCCAGGTGCTGTCGTAGTTGGTGGCAATGCTAAAGCCATTGCCCCAGCATTGGCGCGTAAATGGCCCATTGGTGCACTGGGAATCTGGCGTCAGGGTCGTGGTTGACGGACTGCCAGTCGTCGATGATGCTTGCCTCGGCAGAACGCCATTGTCAATCCGAATCAATTCGGCTCTGGGGATAAATTTGGCAAAGGCCTGGTAGAAAAGAAGTGAAACGAGGGACAAGAAGAGCAACATAGCGAGCGACGAAGGTGAGGACAGACTTCAAGAGTGACAGAGTAGAGGATAGGAAGAGATAAACCTGATGGCTCCCGAGTCCCATCAATATAAAGGAAACCGAGATACTCATCTCAGATGATGGCTTCCTCCCTTGCCATGGCGAGATGTCGATCTAGGGACGGTATGGTGGATGTTGGGATCATTGTGGTTGAAACGTGGTACAGACGAGGCTTTGCCCAGGTTGTCTTGGACCCCTAGCAGCTTGAAGTCGTACAGTAAAAGGATTCAGCCATTCTCTTGAGCCACTCAGATTCTCGTTTCGATGGAGCCTCGTCCGACAAAAGCCAGATTGGGACAGCAGGTCATCGACGGCAAGAATAGAACCGAGACAATTTCTTGGGCCTAATTTCCGCAATAAGGGCTGCACTCGTTGTTTTCAATCTGGCCATGACGAATTTCTCCAGCGTATTCAACCATCAATGCAGCAGCCCGAATTGAAATGCTGAGAATGGCGAAGACGGTAAATAAGATCGATAGCTGGAGGCGTCGAGGCCGCTGAAGTCGAAGCATAGTCGTTTCCCTTTCCTAAAATGGTCTAGCGGGAAGATATTGGCCAATCAGACACTTTAATTCCCACCCCCCTTTTTCCATTGTGCGGAATCTGGAATCTCAAGGGACAAAGTCACAATCTTCATTGTTGCATTCCCCCTCGCTTCTTTCCGGTCCACTTTGATACTGAACCACAATTACAATTGTCTGATGCTCCTTGCATCGCTGTGATTGAACTCAGGCGCCACCACCCTTGTCCCAATTCCGGCCAGTCCAGACATTACGTGTGTCTATCTTGGCTCAGAGAAACCACTCATGTTTCTTTTATTGGAACCTCACAAGAGCTATGAGTGATACGAAGAAGCAGTTTGGCGAATTATGGCTGAACCAGATACCCGGATCTCCTTTCGAGTATCTCTCGTGTCTTCGGGCTCGCCTTATGCTATCTGGGGACCGTGGAACCTTGACACCCCCTAGACAATATCGTTATGACCAAAGCTGAATTTGCTACTGCAATCAAAGCCTTTGGCGATCCATTCCGCTGGCTTCTAATTTCGAGTTCAAGCCCACATCCTGGATGTTGCCGGCCCTTGATGTCTCAGCCTGATTCTCACCAAAGCCAAATTTCATGGGTACAGGGTTCTCCGGGTCTACATTTGCTAGGGAGCGGAAGACATTGTGTCTCAGATCTCAGAGTATCTCTACAAAGGGGTGTGATACTTTGGCCTCCACCGCCAACAACGACCCGATCAAGATGTTGCGACATGGTCATATAGGCCGGACATTGGTCCTTTTGTGAGAAAAACACTTTCATTTTGTGTCTATGTGTTCAATCGTCAATATGCATTTCATACTTGTCGCCGTCTTTTTGGGTCTTGCAGGTAAATCTGCTGCCGAATGCTTGTCGTATGGATATGACTTTGTCAATCTTGGAGGACCTTACTGTGTCAATACGACTTCTACGGCTTATTTCTCGTTTGGCACGGAATTCTTTGGTGAGAACAGCGTCCCCTTCATGGGCCGAGCCAAAATCTGACAGTGACAAAGGCTGCCAGGCAAGTGATGTACAAGACGCTGTCACTCCAATTCTGGTCGATCCAAACAGCGATGAGTACTTCTGCTCCGACATTGCCGTTCAACCAGACGGGGCGGATATGGTATCGACATGGTAATTGTTTGGGTTACCATAAACGAGTCTGCTTGCTAACAGCAACCAGTAATATCCCTGGTAATGAAGTGACCAAGAACAATATGTTCTCTGGAGACTGGACGATTGTCATTGAAGGCTTGACATTTGCCTGGATGAGATCGTTTTCTATCATTGCGGCACCACCAGTGGTCGTGACAACCACTCCAACTGCTACGTTCACCGTCACATCTACCCCGTCCACCACGATCACAACGACCATTACCAATGTCTTTTCAACCACGGCATCCCCTTCTACAGTTACAGTACCTACTACGACCATCACAAGAACCATAACCACCACCCCCGCCCAAGTAACAGTGTATTCGACATCAACCATCACGCGGACACGCACCAGCAGAGTGTTCTCGAAGACAGTCTCGACCACTACTGTCACCACGTCATGCAAAACGCAGCCACCAGCGAAGGATCCCACATGTACCATTCGGCCTACGAAGGCTACCCTTGCCGCAAGCCTCGAATCAATCACTATCCTCCCACGAATGCGTCAATTCGAGAGAAACGGTCGGAACGGGAATAAGAGAGCTGGCCAAAGAAGAGATGACTCGCCCGTTGACAGTGGCCCAGGTATTCGCGGGTGGACATGCTGGTGGTCATCGAATATGCTGACATCTCCTTAGATCAATGCACCACCACTTCTGTCGATACTGCCAACGCTGTCTCTTCATATACCACAGTGATCGCCCCGACAAGCACCGAAATCGACACGGAAAACGCAACGACGACAACTACAGTGTAGGTTGCAACGAGTGAAGAGTTCTGCAGGAATACTAACTCTGACTACCAGCACGCCTCCTCCAGTAACGGCATACTCTGGAAAGGCAAAGACGACAATCACAGTCACAGCAGCAACACCGACACGCACTCGCACCACTCGCACATATCAGACAGTCTGGACCACCTCGACCATTTGGGCCACGTATGTGTTATGGACTTTTCTTTGGTCCGATGAGCCTATAGCTAATGCCACGGCAGGATCACCTCAACGGTCAAGACGACTCCATCAGGCTGGGTCTGTGCCACGTCCGCAGCACACTGAGAGCAGGGAATCGAGAAGAGGCGCAAAGGCTATAGGAATGATGATTAGGAACATTAGGGACCATAGAAAAAGGACTTAGGAGGGACGGCAACTCACCGACTTTTGTACTTTCCTCTTCTCGGTCGAGTAGTTTAGTTGCAGTTCATCTTTCTTCTAGCAAAATTCGCAGCGTGATGATGCAATTTCTCGGTTCAGTATCATCTCCTTCGAGTCACAAGGTCGTCGTCGCCAATCCCGGGTCCCACATTTGCTGAGTTGACGGCGTCCAACTGGCGTTGTGCCTCGCCCGAGCCTCCCACTTTTCAATCACAAAAGCTGTTCTCTTTTCGATCGATCTGATTGTCGCCGGCAACAAGTCGAACTCAAGCTCGTTTTGACATAGCAGGTTGATGAAGGTTTTGTGCAGCTCAAGCCACTCGCTCATGTCTTCCGGCATCAACCTCACTCCATCATCAAACAGCCAGGGTGGAACTGGCTCACAGAGTATAACGATGGCTTGGTCCAATCTCTTTCTCAGCTCTTCCCAAGCAGACGTCTCGATCATTTCTTTTGTAACCTGCGGCGGACCGTATAGGTTGGCATAAGCGATGGGGTCGATGCCAGATCGGTCTGAGATGATGAATTCGTGGCTCTGGAGCTTCTGTTCCTCGTCGAGCTGCGTCTGGAGCACAAGTCGCTGGAAATTCATGGCCTTCTCGGACCCGGCTCGGATGTCGTCTCTGTTCACGTCTGCCGCCATCAAGACGCCGCGAGCAAGCTCCTTGATGACCGCAAAGGAAAGATGGGATCGGTCTCTGTGGATCTGTTGAGAGACAGCCTCGACCAGAGTGGTCTTGCCGGTACATTGGGCTCCAATGATGTATATCGAAGGGATGGCCATCATCATCAAGTGGCTCTCAGATGAAGATCAGCTGCAATCACAGATGCAGGCAGTCAATCTCACAGCCCAACCCTCGTAGGGGTGGGCATGAGTTGGCAGTCAAGGCCCCTGCAAGTGCATATGCACATCTGCGCAAATGCAACCATCAGGCAGCTGGGTGGCTGCATACCATCACGTGTCAGCCTTCTTGTCGTCGACCTCTGCTCTAGAGACATTCCTTCTTCGACGTGCTTCATCCTTGATTGCTATCATGAAAAGAGCAAAGCGTACATTACAGGACAACATCGCCGTTTCGGACAAGGAGTGGCGGTACGATATCCCTGGCTTGTCGGATGCAGAAGGAGGTGGTAAGGCTGGAGACATCAAATCAATACAGCTCTCCTCATCACGAGGCATATCCCTGGATTGGACCTCTATTCCTCGAAATCGAGCCACTCGCGAATACCGCCCAGAGGATCTCGTGCAGGTCAGCGTCGCGGACTTTCGGCCAATCTACGACACTCAGGATACTTCGTTACCGAGGGGCAATGCACAGAGCGTCGACTACATTCGCCGGTTTCTCACCGCTGGTATTGTCATCAACGGTGTCCAGTACTCATTCTACGGCCACAGCAACAGCCAGTTGAAATCTCGGTCGTGTTACCTGCTGGCCGGGTCAAAGCAGGAGGTGAGCAGGAAGGTCGAGGCGCTGGGAGATTTCAGCAAGATCAAGACCGTGGCCAAAAAGGCCAAACGGATCGGATTGTTGTTCTCGACTGCCGACATTGTCCAAGACGTCCCCACCTCCCGGTGTCGAGACATTGAAGATGTCGAGAGAAATGGCTTCATCTTCACGGATGGATGCGGCCTGGCATCCAAGGATTTTGTCCACTTGGTGGCGAGCAAGAAACCCATCATTTTTCGCGAGCAGCGGTACTACCCCTCCGTCCTCCAGATCCGCTACTCGAGCTACAAGGGCGTGGTATGTGTTGAGCCCCGGATGGAGAAGGGTCTCTGGCTCAAGTTACGCGAGTCGATGAAGAAGTTCAGCGGAACAAGTGACCTGAGCTTTGCTGTCGTGGCATTCTCAAAGGTATATACAACACAAGAAATCGGTCCCTGAGTTTGGAGAGACACTGACACCTCCAGCCCTACACTTACGGATACCTCAACGACGAAATCGTTCTCCTGCTGCACTCTCTCGGCATCGAAGCGGATGTCTTCCTCAAAAAACAGAGAGAATACTTTGGGTTTCTCGATCGGTCACGGACAGACCCTGTCTTTGCGTTCCGCCTGCTAAGCTCCCTCGGTATGACCGTCGAGGCCGAGAAACTCCTGGTCGAGGGGATGGAGAAGGTCGAACAGAGTGTGCGCAAGACTGTCACTCAAGAATACGGCAAGCTGCTCAACAAACGGGACGAACAGAAAACACGGATTCTGATCCCCCGGTCCCGATTATTGTTTGGGGTCTGTGATCCTTACGGCTTGCTCAAACCGGGCGAATGTTTTCTGCGTGTGACGTTGGAAGAAACCGGAACCCCGTTGACCATCACTGGGGTTAACGTGCTGGTGTCGCGGAATCCCTGTCTGCATCCTGGAGACCTCCGCAAGCTCGAGGCCGTGAACCGTCCGGAACTCAGCCACCTCACAGACTGTGTGGTTTTCTCCACGGCTGGGAGACGACCGGCTGCTGACCTCATGTCCGGCGGCGACTTGGACGGCGATACATGTGGGTTTACCCTGGATCAAAGAGTTGCCCTCTCTCTTCTTTACTAACTCAAGACAGTCTTTGTATGCTGGGATGCCGACCTGATTCCTCAGGCAATGTCAGAGCCAGCCGAGTATCCAGGAGTAAAGGAGGCGACTCGATTCACTTCCATCAAGGTAGATGATTTGATAGCATATTTTGCGGGCTACAACAACATGTCCCTCGGACGGGTCAAGAAGGTTTACCTTGGATGGGCGCGCGCTCGGGGCCCTCGCTGCAGCCAGTGCCAGGAGCTCAATCGACTCTTCTCCCAGTGCGTCGACGGCAACCGTATCACAATCCCCGAGGCGTTGCTCGATACTCCAGACGTTCCGCTCAATGGTGAGCCGTTCATCCTCGACGCCCTCCATGCCGCAGCACGGGAACGTTGCAGCAGTGTCAAGAATGCGACGAGGGCCTTTGATGCCGCGGGACACCAGAGTCTGGCGCACGCCATTCCCACCATGGGCATTGCGGATCGAGAGACCCTGGGATTCATCCTCAGCAACCCGGCTCCCTTTTCGGATTTCGAACTGGCACGGTTGACGCTGAGCTGGTGCCGGAGGAACAAGGTCCCCTTTGAAGAGTTCTGGGCGTTTTTCGACGCATCGCAACTCACCGTCGACGAGCAGACGTGGATCCTGGCCGAGCTGCCCCCGTCGCCCCGGTATCCGTCACACTTCAAGAACGGACTGCTCCAGTCGCATATTCTCTCGCGCGAGGACCTGCAGGCCTTCCGGCTCGACCTGCATTCCCTCCACTGGAAATGCGTGTTCGACTCCCAGTCCGAACCGCTGCGGAGTTTCATGGCGGTGGTCAACCGGACCTTTGCCGATTTCGCGAAGAAGCTCCTCGTGCTCCGCGTGGGCGAACGACTGAGCGTGGCAATCTATTTTCCCCGTCCGATCGACAGGGAAGAAGACGCCGTCGTCCACGACACGGTCAGATTGTTTGCCTTCCCGCATTCCCACCCGGACAGAGTCGGACACCGACGAGGTGTGCCCACCAAGATAAACTACAGGTTTTACTATGACGAAAACGGGATGCAGCTCTACGAGAACCGCCGCGAAAGTACGTTTGTCCACTTCAAGAGATCCGTCAATAACGACAGTGCCTACCGCGGTGTACAGGGCAAAAATAACCGGGCTCGATCCCGCCAGGAGACAATCGACCAAGGCGTCAACTGCGACTGGAGAGTGAGTATAGATCTGGGCAGATTCAGTGCCCAACTCGCTACCCATATCGGCCGCACAAGGAAGGAAGCAGTCACTGATGCTGTAGGTGACAGAGGATCAAAAGCAAGTGAGAGACCGTCGTTGATATCTTGTGATAGGAACTGTATCTCATCAGCAACAAGGACGTTCGTGCACTGCGGGCTCTCGACCTCTGGCTCGAGAGCGTCGACACTCTGGACGTCCTTCCCAACTTTCCAGAAGACGAACAGCCGCCATACAACCTGCCGACACTTGATGATGTCGACTGGAGTCTCTGTAGCGACTTTGTTGTTCAAGTTGTGCGGCACAAGAGATACCCCCTGGTGCTGGAAGCAACGGATGCTCAACTCGCGGATCTGCTAGAGTTGAGCTGGAGGCACGACCTTACTGATGTCGTCTCGGAGACTTACAGCCGAATTCTGAAGCTTGAGACTGTCGACCAACGTCCAGCACTGCGGTGTAGCCCCGAGATCCTTCGATGCCTCGTTGAATTTCTCCACTTCAAGCCTGCAATGGCGATACACTTCGCGCGTTTATGTCCCTGGACACGACTTCCCGACCCCTTCTCGGATGCCCTTCTGCGGCAGGGTTCTACCATTCTTGGTGCTCTTTTCCTCTGCGCAAACAGGGCCGGAGAGCTGGTGGTGAGGCACCTGCGGGCTGTGCTGCAAGACATATCTCTGACTCTGTCTATGACGCGCGAACTGTTGGAAACTGCCGCTATAGCGGTTGCGAGTCCGGATTTGCTGCTGACGATCCTGATGGAATGCCGAGAAGCATTTGCGGATGCCATTCAGGATCACGACGTTGATGTCGTCGCATATTTCTTGCGGAATATGTTCGGGACCGTGCTCGACCATTGCGCCGAAGCCAGCGATAATACTGAGATCACACCAGGCTCCTGGATGTTAAAATCAGGTTTAGCAGTCCACGGACGAGTGTCCTCTGTGACCAGCCAGCGCCGTATTGATGCCCCCAGGCTGGCCAGGCTCGCAGTCGGCGACCACGTGCGATTCGTGGCAAAGACGACCGCGACGAATTCCTCTGCTGCCAAACCTGCAACATTCGACGCTGTGGTGGAGACAGCAGCAAGTGACAACGCCATTAAATTTCGATGCCTCTCGCAACCTGCGACCTTTCTCGAGAAGACGGCCTGGGACATGAAGCATTGCGGCTCCGTGGTGAGCAGTCAGTCGGCCGGGGAAGCTCTGGTGCATCTTCTTGATCACAAGGACCAGAGTTGCAGCTTTTACCATACTCTGCTGAAGAAGAACAACGTACTCGCCGAGAGCAAGAGCGAGGGCGAACGAGCTTCATCACAGGGTTGCGATCCTGTTGAGGGTCTCAATGAAAGCCAGAGCCGCGCCGTTGATGTGTCCATCAAGTCCCAGCTAACCTGTCTCTGGGGACCTCCCGGTACAGGTAAGACATCGACCATCATTGCACTGTTGCGGAGGTTGTTGAAGGAGCAAGAGGCAGAGAGGGTATTAGTCACAGCACCAACGCACAATGCCGTCGACAATGTGTTGCGCCAGTACGTGAAAAAGGCGCTGGATATCGATCCCAGTCTGCCACGACCAGTCCGGGTTTCTACTGAGGTAAGTGTTCTTGCAACTCTTTGAACAGACAATTCATAACAAGTCTCTGCGCAGGTGATGAAGGTCTCGGATGATTTGAAAACCTACACTGTCGACGCAATGATCGGGAAGGATCTGAACAAGTATCAGGCTGCGAAACGCAAGGCGATACAGACGGTTTCCGCCGCTAGGTTGGTATTCACAACTTGTGTGGGTGCAGCGCTAGGTCTGCTTCGGAAACAACTCTTTGACACGGTAATCATCGACGAAGCGTCTCAACAAACGGAGTCCGCATCCCTTATACCCCTGGTCAAGGGCTGTCAGCGGGCCATCTTGGTAGGGGACCACGTTCAACTTCGGGCCACCGTCAGTCCCCATGCGTCCACTCTAGATTATGATGTCTCGCTCATGGAACGCCTCTGGACAGAAGCATCAGACAATACCATTGGTCGGGTCATGTTGGATACTCAATATCGTATGTATCCAAGCCTGTGTACCTTTCCGAGTCACGAATTCTACGGGGGACGCTTGTTGTCAGCCGAGTCTTGCCGCACGATTAGAATCCCGGCCTCGACATTTCCCTGGCCAAAACGAGTAGTGAATGCGAAGCAGGCAGAACCTGACAAGACCAGAGCGGTGTGGATTCAGTGTAGCGACGCAGAAGACCTCGGGCGGAAATCAAAGGTCAACCACGCCCAAGCCAACATCTGCAAAGAGATTCTGAGGCTATTGACCACTGCGCCGCCAGTAGCCGGTCAAAGCAGTCCAGATCAGGGACCTAGCTCGCCACCACCGCCGCCGCCGCCTTCTATTGCGATCTTGACACCATACGCGCGCCAGGCCGAAGTGCTGAAGCAGCTTTGCCCGGGACACACGGTGTCGAGCATTGACGGGTTCCAGGGCCAGGAAGCGGACATCATCATCTTCATCACGGTGCGATGCAACTTGCAGGGAGAAATCGGGTTCTTGAAAGACATGCGCAGGCTGAACGTCGCGGTCACCAGGGCCAAGGCCGGCCTGATCATTGTCGGGGACCAGTCGACATTGACCAGGAGGAAGGAACACGAGGATGCATGTCAAGTGTGGGATCGTCTTATCAAGACGTGCTCGAAGGTGGAGCTTCCTGTTCACAAGAAGTAGGTGGGTGCATGTTCGCTTCTCTGTGTGGCGTCCGTCTGGGGGTGGACGAACAAGGCGCAGTCTTACCTTTTATTACGGCGCAGTTTCATGTCCGTCTGTAACCAGTTGGCACACTGTCAACCAATGAAAAGTCTTGCGGATAATTATTAACCAATAGGGGAAACTCACCCCCAAGCCGGATAGATTATTCCTCCGACTCACGCTGGAGTCTCTCCGCTTCTCATCCCTTTCAGGTTTCGACTTCAGCCTCGTCGTTGGGAAACCCTCCACCGGCATTACATGCAGGTGCATTTCTGAGGTACCTGTGAGGATCACTCTGAGCCTCTTCAAGCTTGCGTGTCATGAATCGCACCGTCGCTGGAACCATGTCTCCCCAGATCTCTGTGGCCTGGCGAAGCGAATACGGGAGTATCGTGTATAAAGACCACGGATGACTCTCTTTACACATTGCTAATCATCAAGGAACCAAACGAACAGAGAACTAACATCTACCGCAATCGAAATAGCAAAAGAGCCAACAGTAAAAGCAACATCGATATTTCACTAAGATCCAAATACATCTTCAAGGAAGCCAAAGGGGAAAAAAACCCAAAAAGTCACAAAAGCCACTCACAAGAATCCATTCAAGCAACTCTATCAATGTCTTCTCCAACCGTGGCCTTCTTCGGCGCTACCGGCGGTGTCACCAACGCCATCCTGGTGCACACCCTTAAGGCGGGGTACAAGGCGAGCGCGCTCGTGCGCACGCCTCAGAAGCTGCGGGACCAGCTCACAGCGCAGGGCCTCTCCGCGGAGATCATCGCCAACTTGACCATCGTGCAGGGCGACGCGCTCGACGTCCCGGCCGTGCGACGCACACTCATGGCGGCGGCGGCGGCGTCTCCCTCATCACCGAGCGGCCATCTCCCCTCGGTCGTGGTGACGGGACTGGGCGGCAGCCCCAAACTGCATTTCGACTGGCGTCACCCGTTCCAGATCGCGCAGCTCGACAACCCGACGATCTGCGCGACGGCGGCGCGGACCCTGCTCGCGGCCGTGCACGAGATCTCTGCCGAGAAGAAAACCGGCAACACTACCACCGACAATAACACGACTGCGAATGATGCGGCCTCGGAACCGCTCCTGACATTCATCTCCACGACGGGCATCTCGCGCGGACCCGAGGACGTCCCCCCGCCCATCCGCTTCCTGTACCACCAGATGCTGGCCCTGCCGCACGCGGACAAGCGCAACATGGAAGACCTGTTCCGCGCCGACGCTGCGTCCGCGGACCCGGCCTTCCGCACCGTCGTCGGCGTCAGGCCCACCCTGCTCGCTGGCGGCGCCGACTACCGCGACGGCAACGGCTTGGACAAGATCCGGTGCGGCACAGAGGCGGAGCCGGCGCTTGGGTATATCATCAAGAGAGCGGATGTTGGGCGGTGGGTTTATGAGAATGTGGTCGGGGAGGCGTTGAAGGGGAGTAAGGGGAGGTGGGAGGGCGAGATGGTCAGTTTGACTAGCTAGTTAGCTATCTAGCTACCTATCCATCTAGCTGATCAGCTCGCTGGATTTCATCAGTCAAACCTAGAGAGCGAGTCGGGGACGTAGTGGCGAATGACATTTTGCAGCTGTATCAACAAGGGCGGGAGTGAATTTGGGTTTGGGGGCAATAGCACTATTAGCAACATTATATGGAATAATTTAATCATGAGGATTATTAGTCGTTAAAAAGTGCGAAAAGAATTGGTGTCTTCTCCATCATCATTCATTTCTCTATGCTCGACAGCGCTACAGAAAGCGCCGCAGGTATCGGGGTACTAGTAGTACAGAGGTATTATGCAGGGTGCTAAACAAACAGTGGGCTCTCTCCGTGTCTGTCCAAGCCACTTTGTCGATGAAAAGCAAATCGGGTAATGTTCAATCGGTTGAATGCCTTGTGCAGTCAACTCAGTAATCTCTCCTTCCTCTATGCACCTCGGTCTGATCCATCAAGCTTCGTGTTTTGTAGACTCTCTCTTTGGTGACTTCTCCTTGTCTCCTTCATGAGTCGAGAGAGTCCGTCGATCAGATCCTACTCGTTGTGTGATGTCTGTGCGTTGTTGTACGAGTCCTATGTCTTCGTGTGCGGCCACAGGTGAGGCATGAGATGACAATGTCAAAGAGGGACACGATGCCGTTGACAATGGCGGTTATGATGGAGCCAATGCCGTTGACGATGGCCATCAGCACGGAGCCAATGGTGCGGCAGATTGATTCGAACTGTAGTCCGACCGTTAGTACTACCGAAATCATGACGGGGATATGTAAGGGAGACAACATACGCAGGAGACGACTGCACCCATTGTGGCGGTCTGTGAGTATTGTGTGGGTTTATTGAGACGGTGAGGGTTTGTGTCTGTCTGAATGGATCGTAGTTTCTTGTGAATGTTTAAAGAATAGGATGATGGGCTGGCTTTTGAATGTCTTGATAAACAGGAGAGAGTCGAGGATGTCTAGAATCTTCAGGGAGGATGAAGAAGTGGGGGTTGGGGAAAAAGAGGTCTTTGTACTTGTGTCACTTCACCATGAGGTATGGGAATCATCGCCATTGCGACTGCCATGGAGACAAATACATCACTTTGCTTTCTTCACATCCTTCGCTTAGCATGATTCTAACCTCCCTTAGACCTAGCGCTTGGACCTCTATGCACAAGGACATCAATCCCGGCCAATACGAGCAGTTGGGGAGATAAACGTCATGGAGCTATGACGTTGGGAAGTCTGTTTGCTCGAGATGCCACGGGATCAAATTAGATAGCGATGAGTTGACCATCTCACGGCTGGGCCAAGTAAATGCTAGCCTGACCTCGAAAATGCGCATCTGACGGGGTTGCCCGTTACACTAGTTCTGGGATGGGAAACCACCATTATGCCATGGTGGGAACAAAAGGGGAAAGGATGTGCTCAAGGAAACCAGTTGACGTCTGATTTCGAGTGAGAAAACAAGGCAGACGGTGGCAGATGGCGGCCGATGTCGACCGATAAAGAATGGCGGAGAAAGAAAGTCTTGGGCTATCGACGTCATTTGCAGATCCGTGCAGGAAGACGCCAACCAACAGGCCGCATCCCAGGAGCGCAAGTGGCATAAATGGACGTCACTGGCTGCTGGTCTGATGGATTTGTGGCGGTTGTGGCGTCCCGCATCTCGATTTCAATTCCCCAGCCACCGCTACGAGCCGCACTGTGGCGTCGGTGGCGGTGCATGCAGGAACAGCTTCCCGACCTCAATATTCTCCGCCAATGAAAACCAATGTGCACGTACCGCATCGAGCGAGATGCTGCAGTTGGTCAATTGGGCTACTGAGTCGTGGTGGTGCTTATGGTCGTCCGAAGGGCACCTGGCAATCCCAGGCGTGGTGTGTCTATGCCTGATCGCGGCACTGACTATAGTCATTGGACGCCGATTGCTTTCCCTCAGCAGAGAAAGCGCAGTTCGTTTTACGGTCCGCATCCCTCAGGAGTTACGCTCATGGAATCTTGAGGATGTAATAGCCGGGGATGACAAACCACAGGTTGAGGCATGTACTAACCTATCGCTTGCCCGGCCTGGTGCTAACCCGTGTACGCAGGTGTCTGACGGTCGAATATACCCTCGATGTCCAGCGGATGGCCGTCGTTTAGGACCGCCCATTACTCCTGCAAGCCCCTCCGCAATCGACTCTGCCGTTTCAGCTGCAGCACGAGCCCAAATCCAATGGTCACAGACGACCTTTTCAGAACGACGTCAAGTCCTTCGAACGCTGCTTCGATATGTGCTTGACCATCAGGAAGACATTGTGGCTGCGTGCTGCCTCGACTCCGGGAAGACCAAGATAGATGCCTGCTTCGGCGAAATACTTGTCACTGTCGAAAAACTACAATGGACTATCAAACATGGGGAAAGAGCTCTCCGTGTGTCAAAACGACCGTCCAATCTCCTCATGTGCTACAAGTCAAACGCTGTTGTCTATGAACCTCTCGGCGTGGTAGCGGCGTGCGTGAGCTGGAACTATCCCTTCCACAATTTCATCTCCCCAGTCATTTCAGCCTTGTTTGCAGGCAATGCAATCGTAGTGAAGCCGAGCGAGCAGACATGCTGGAGCACGTTGTACTTCATCGATATCATCCAAGGCGCATTGCGAGCATGCAACCACAGTGTGGATCTCGTCCAGAATGTTATCTGTCTACCGGAGGCTGCCAATTACCTCACCAGCCATCCAGGTATCAGCCACATTACTTTTATCGGCAGCAGAGACATCGCGCACAAGGTGTGCACATCGGCTGCTAAAGCATTGACTCCTGTCACGGTGGAGTTGGGTGGGAAAGATCCTGCCATCGTGCTTGATGATCCGAAGACCATCAGGACCATTGACGACGTGGTCTCAATCCTCATGCGTGGAGTCTTTCAGTCTGCCGGTCAGAATTGCATCGGTATTGAGCGCGTCATCGCATTACCCGCAATTCACGATAAATTGCTGGCTGAGATTCTTCCCAAAATAAAGTCGCTTCGTCTGGGCTCTGTTCTCCTGTCATCTCCCAACAACCCGCCCGACATGGGCGCCATGATCTCGTCACGCAGTTTCTCCCGTCTTGAAACCTTGATTTCTTCTGCTGTCGCTCAGGGGGCAACTCTGCACTGTGGAGGCAGACGCTTCAATCACCCTGAATATCCCCGCGGGACCTACTTCACGCCTACGCTCCTCAGCAACGTGACTCCTGAAATGGAGATCGCGCAGAATGAGCTCTTCGCGCCTGTCTTCTTGCTAATGAAGGCCGTGGGCGTAGATGACGCGATCCGTATCGCGAACTCGACAAATTATGCCCTCGGCGCTGGAGTTTTTGGACACAACCAGCGTGATGTCCAAAAGTGCGTCAGGGGCGTCAAGGCAGGGATGGTCGCCGTCAACGACTTTGGAGCCTACTACGCGTGCTCGCTACCCTTTGGCGGCGTCAAAGGTTCCGGCTACGGACGCTTTGGGGGCGAAGAAGGCCTCCGGGCTCTCTGCAACACCAAAGCTGTCTGTGAAGACCATTGGTTAGCCCGGTCCCTGGGCATCCAGACGAGGATTCCACCGAAACTACAGTACCCCGTTTCCAAGCATGGCTGGGATGTGTGTAAAGGAGTCGTTGGCACGGGTTATGCATTCACCTTGGGCCTGGGGGAGTGGGCCGCATCTGTGGTGATGCTTTTGGCGGCCTTGATGAGAAAAGAACAAAGACAGCAGAGACACACCGGACAGTGGGTGGATGGGTGGGTGGGTGACACTAGCTGGACCGGAGCGAAGGTAGAGAACAAACTGAGAGAAGAAAGGATATGAAGTACTCTCATGATCCTCATACCTTCACCTCATATACATTGTCGATCTCGATCCTCCCATGCCGCTCATTCCGTGCGTATCCTACAGAAGTAGAAATCTTCAGCTGCTCTGGGGAAACGTCAAGGTTGGTAAGCCAACTCCAATATCATGCCAGAATGGCGATTACCCGAGGAGGGTATAAACACACGTAACCCAGCCCTGGATCCGACGTCTTATTTCTTCTATGTATTGTTTTTAGGGTTGAAACTTTTTGACTCCGCAATTCACGACCATGATATCCCCAACATGATGGCGGCACCCACAAACATTGCTGCGAACTGGAGAGCCGTCTTTTTCAACTCGGCGGCTTTGTTGGGACCGGTCTCCAACAGCTCAGGAATGACGGCTACTGTGCCTACGTACAGGAACGTGCCCGCAGTGAAAGGGAGCAGCATGTCGCCCCACGAGAGGCTGGTGCCCCAGATGCCGCCAAATCCTCCACCTGTTCCAGCTCCGGCCGTGGCTTCGTCGGCCGCGCTCCTGGAGGAGCCGCCGTACTCTTGCACAAAAATGCCGATCAGCGTGCCCAGGAAGGCGCCCACCGCCGTGACGAACTGAGCGCCCATGGCTTTCCGCTTTGAAAACCCAGACTGGATCAGCAGCGCAAAGTCGCCCACCTCATGGGGGATCTCGTGGAAGAAAACGGCCATGGTGGTGGTCGCGCCGAGGGCCGGGCTGGCGTAAAACGAGGACGAGAGGGCTAGGCCATCGGTGATGTTGTGCGTAAAGTCGGCGATTAGGTTGAGGAGACCAGCGAGTTTTACAGAGGGATTTTGTGGCGAGGATGAAGAGACTGGGGTAAGGGCCTTGGTGTCTTTCTGGCCCTTGCGTTGTCTCACGTCGCCATCTGCTGCTTTCCCTTTCTTTGCGGACGTAGTTGTGGCTGAGCCATTGGTGGCATTCTCGTGCTTCTCGTCGTGAGAATGGGAGTGTGAGTGCGAGTGGCCGCCGTCCCCTCCGGTCGCAATGCGCAGGGCTTTATCCATAACCATGAATGTGACCAGTCCAACTATAATTCCGACTCCCAGGAGCAGATTGCGGTTCGGTTCGACCATGACGAACTTGACTTGGTCATGTTCGTCCTCGCCCAAAAATATCTCAGGGAGCAAATGAAAGAGCGTGTCTCCCAGAAGACCTCCGACTGCAAAGGCAACCATGATACTGAGCGACGACGGGTCGATATTGGGGGGACATAGTGCGAGCAGGAAGTTCGGAGGGCCCGAGATGTAAGCTGTTGCGAGGAGGGCGTTGATCGCAGGCGAGGACGAGGGAAAAAGGATGGCGAAGAGCTGGGTCGTCAACGAGGCATGTGTAGGATTACTTCCAGCCTTTGCCTCTGACAGTGTTTGCACAAAGGCACATTGCTGGCACTCAAAGCCTCAGCGCTGATCTATACGGTCAGAGATTTGGTCTTGCGCACCTGGACGTTCTCCTCGATTTCATCCCTTGTCAGCAGGCTGGTGTCCTTGCTTTGGACAGTCTCCGCACAGACCGAGACTACCAGACCGAGAAATAGTGCGTACATAGTGTATTTGATCATCCTTGAGGGTCTGAAACGTAGAGTAGCCATTGTTCCTGCCTCCAGACTGTAAGATGAAACGGCACGCGACTGCGCAGGCATTGATGAGGGACCATTGGTAAAAGTGCAGTGAGCTCACCCGCATCAGGGGTCAGGATGACGCCGCCCTGTCCTTAACCGCAGCACGCGCGAGTCACGCACTGCGCTCCAACTGTGCTCTTAGGCAGGTACGACAGGTAGACAGGCTTGACAGGCTATCTGCGGTCTTCCTTGTTCGTTCCTTTGAGCTAACACATAGCCCTGGATCTACAGGAGATTTGCCAATGACTTCGTGCACCTAGAGCTTTGACTTCCTCTGTCTCCGTCTGGAGAGGGACAGAGCAAGGCAAGATGGAATCCCTTTCGCACTCATAGACGGACGCGTCCACCACTAATGCTTCTGCCCAATATCTTCTCAAGTCCGGCTACGCAAGCATTGACAGTATCAATGCTCAAGAGGACAGGGTTACTGATGAGTTGTGCACGATGAGGTTTTAAAGCGGCCGCTTCTGGATGTGCCATAATAAGAAATTCAGGGGTTCGACCAGGCGTTATCGATAACGGCAAATCCTCGGCTAAAAAAGCAACATTTTTGGTACAAACTGCGGATTTTCTGTTCACTGGTGTGCTACTGCCAATAATTCCCTCTAGAACGGACAGACACTCCATCGTTGTATCTGAAGTTGTGAGGAATCCGCATCATAATGGGTCGCGAACGACAGAAAAAGAAAAACAGGTCTTCCATCCCGAAAGCAAGGCCAAAGGATGGAAGGACAAAAGCCGGTAAGAAGAGGGTGAATTTTCTGGGAAATGAGACCATTGCAAAGAATTGGTACGTCTGCAGCTACACGACATCCACAGATTGTCCACGGCTAACGCCTTCCACAGGGATCGAAAACTTACCTTATCGCAAAACTATAAGCGACTGGGCCTGTCTTCCAGACTGAGTGCTGTGACAGGCGGGACCGAAAAGAAGGCAGCCAAGGACAAAACCGACTCAGAAGAGGTGAAAAGAGATTCGCTTGCCATCGCCGGACCGCTGGCCGTCAACTTGACCCCTCAAGAAGTTCAAGTTGAGAGAGACCCGGAGACAGGTCGTATACTCAGGATCATCCGACCAGAGACAGCGAATGACAATCCGCTAAACGACCCTTTAAACGACATTATGGATGTGGAAGATGAACAACCGAGGCCACAGCCTGCAAGTGGCATCGTCGCAGAGCTGGAAGCGCAGGCGGCAGAGGAGGCGGAGTTGCTGGCAAAGAAGAAACGGCCACGACAACAGAGCCATCGGGAAGAAGAATGGATCGCTAAACTAGTGGAGAAGCATGGCGACGATATTAAAGCCATGGTCAGAGACCGAAAGCTCAATCCGATGCAACAGAGCGAAGGCGATCTTGCTCGCAGAATCAAGAAGTGGAAGGTAAACCACGGAGACGTCATGACATGAGACAATATCTTAGCGAATAGTCGTCCAATATGCCCAGTCTTCGACACTAGACATCGCCCCAACCAGATGCGAAAAGAAAGGGCCTTGCTCGAACAAATGCAACAGCACTGCGCCGAAACATATAGGCTTTGCCACGCAGGAAGAAATGCTCCATGAAATCGACTTGGATATCTGCCGTATACACACCAGAGCTCACAAAGATACATCCGACAAGTAAGATTTGCTTACAGAAAGATCGCAGGCTTAGTAGGGCCTAGGAGGGTGCTTGTGCGAGGACTATCCATCCACATACAAGGCTTCGATTACCGAACGAGCGGCCATTACGACCGAGTGCGACCTTGGAAGATAGAAGCACCACCACTGTTCCTCCACAATCTCGCAAACCCTACTCAGCCATCCAACTCGGGAGGAATGGAGAAAGGGGCTGGTAGAGAACGGCTGTGCTATGACTTGCATCCAAAAAAACGACGAGAAACATGGAAGCACTCTCCCCGCTGCCTGCATTGGCTATTCTTGAACAAGATGCTGAGTAGACGCGGGAGGGATTTTGGACCCGATTACGTCGACAATCACCTTCTCCGGGGGATTCAGCAGCGGGAAGCGACGCCCAGACTTTTCGGGGCGGAGAAATGTGGATGACGACTAGTAAGAAGATAGATACAATTGGTCGTGTCCACAGCGAACCAAGCGGCTTCTTCTGATCCGCCTCGTGCTGGTTTCCTGCATCCTCCTTTCGCGTATCTAGCTTTCATGGATCTTCACGTTTCCACTCCCTTCATTCCCGTGGGTCCCCTCTGGTGTCCTTATGACAGTCAGCGCAGGTGCTCAAGCTCGCTCCCGTATATCAGCGCGATGTCCCGGCGAAGTCCTCGCCCTTTTGCAATCAACGCATCCAAAATGTTACAGGACTCCGGCTTATATCCATACCGTCAACAAAATCCAGACATAGACAAGGAGGAAGAGCGTCAGTTGGAACCACGGTTTCTGCCGCACCCATAGCGAAACCACCTGCAAAAAAGGTCATCCCTCTACTTGGCAAAGGGTTGATAAATTGTTACAGCAGCGTGAGCATGATGTTGGCCATAATATCTTCACCCAGATCTCTCCGGTCAAACCAGCATCGCGCCATGAGTGTCGTTTCCAAGTCCATGCCGATAAAGAGTCCTTTCACCAACTCAACAGCCTCCAAGATGAATAGTCCTTGCGCCACCCCTTCCACGACAACAGCGCCTCTGATCCCAGATAAGATCTTGCCAAATCTGTACCTGTCAGAGTGAGTGAAGTCTGCCCCATTCATTATGTGCGCAGGCTTTGTCTGACCCTTGTCGGACAGCATTCACACTGCTGCCGCAGTCCTCAGCCCCAACTACAATGCACCAAATCGGCCAAGAATCAAATATGTCCTCTCCGTCATCGAGAATCCGGACAAGCAGCCCAAAGTGCCCCCTGGCCATGAGGCAGACTTCGTTCTCAAGTTGATCAGTCTCCGGGATAACGTCAACGTTGACCTGCTCCAGTTTCTGGGCGAGGCCTGTGCTTTCATCAAAGCAAGCCTCAAGAACAACGATGGCGGTGTTCTTGTCCATTGTCAGAAAGGTATATCACGATCTGTCGCAGTTGTGATTGGGTTTATTATGGAAGAAATGAACCTCGATTTCGACACGGCATTGCGATATGTTCGGTGTGGTCGCTCAAAGGCGAAACCGAATCCTGGTTTCCAAACGCAGTTGGAGCTCTGGGGCCTCGTCCATTACAACATTCACGACGCCGATGGCAAAGAGAAACCAGAGTACACTTCCTGGAAAGCAGAGAATGAAGAGCAGATCGAGAAACTGGGGGCCAGATGGATCGTTTAGGCTTCGGAAGGATGGGCTTGCCTCTAGCACTCAAGAAAAGCGCCGTGCTAGTTCGGAGTACGGCCCCAAACTCTTGCGGGTATGCAGTAAGCCTGGTTATTCTGGCAATTGCCTGTCTTTTCTGTGTGTGAAACTACCACGACTATAGGTGGTATTGTGGCGATGGCATGGACGGTAAAGCGTTGGCGCAGGTTCATTGGGGGTGGCGCTGATTGCATATTTCGAACACAGGACATTGCGATGGCATCGATAGAGCTGACAAGAGTGGTCTGTTAGTCTCAGAGCTGTGCATAGTGTGAGTCAAAAGATGGACAGGCTGCAGATTTGGGTTTTGCATCAGGCCAGAGACGAGCAAAATGCTTCCTGCTGAGGACAACCCTGTTTGAAGCAAAACTCATGGTTTTCCTTCCTTCCCGTCCTCTATCAGGTCCTCGGACTATCAGGAAGGAAAATAGCCAATATCAATCTCGCCGATCGAGACCCTGGTTTCTCCGCCCTTGGCTTGGATGCCTGGGCGATGCTGGCGGAGCGGAAATCGTTGTGTACGTTCGGGTCTCCCCCAATCCACCCCCCTCCTCTCGACATCCAATGGGCGGCCACAAAACAGTTAAGCTTATTTCCCGAACCCCGTCCCCAGTCTCATCCTCTTCTGCGATGCATTTCCAACTCACTTCCACCTCTGTTGCACTGTCTCTGTCTCGTTGATATCCTTTCCAACTACTCGGATACTGTCATTCTTTCCCGTCACCGGCACGTCATCAATCTCGCACAATTGACTTTGCAAATTGTGTCCGATTTGAGACCCTGTGGCATCGACTGGACGTCGCTTTGTATTTAGTCTGCCGTCGAAAAGTGAGGTTCTACCACGTCTTGTTCCCGTCACGGTTTCGTCACCTTGTGTCGTCGAGGGATCGTCTTCGGGGTATTTAAGCGTCCGATTGTCCAATACTTTGCCGACTTCCTCCTCTCAGAAATCCACACCGTCACCGGTCTGTCACCTGAAGGACTGGGCAAGAAAGGTATGTTGCCTCTCGCAAGTTCCAATTGAGATAGGCATTTGCTTGGTGCTGCGTCGTTGCTGTCTTTGGCAACTTGACCTTGCGTCTGTGATTGGTGTCGAACGACTTGCTGACATGAACATTTTGCAGGACACTGCCTGAGACTTCGCACAACACGCTGCCTCCCGACACTCCCCTTGGTGAGTTCCATACCCTAGCAATACTACACCATGAGAGTTGCTGTTTGCGCTCTGCAGTTTGTCTGTCGCAAGCTCCGGGCGGAACGGGTGTTAGGATTCCGGAGACAAACAGCAAACAGAACCCTTCAATTTGCTCCTCCAGACACTTCTAGAGTCTGGAAAGCCAAAACATATTTAACCTGCCCATTCCCATGAGCATGTTAGTTCTCTGATAGTCTGACATGCATGAATATATACAGATCACAAATACCGCAAGGTACGCCAAGGGCCTTCTGAGGGCTTCTGAGAACAGTCAATTCCATGCTCTGAGGTATGCCCTTTTCTCTGACTGTGTCCCTGTCCATTGACGAAGCTGACTTTCTTAGGGTTTGGTCGGTCTGCCTGTGAGTCTGTTCTCTCCTGTCCGTCACTTTCCCGTCAAGGCTCTTTCAATCGCTCTTCCGTGCCTATCCTTCTCCCTCACTGCCACGTGTCAGGCCATGCAAAGTTACTGCAGTGGACCTTCCTGGCGCTGGAGCCTGGCCACAAGGACCACGTGTCCTCCGGTTGTCAGCGGAGAGTGGAGCGAGGAGGGCGGAAGACGGTGACATGACGACGACGAGCATGTGCTCGCATGTGCTCCTCGTCGCCCATCGTCTATATATATCACTCTCCTCCTCCCTCTTTCCTCCGTCTTCTTTCCTTCAGTCAATCCATCAACAACTTCTTCGCTCACATTACTTACTTCGATTTAGCCTCGAAATATCAACACCCTCGACCATATCTACAGAAGCAATTTGTTTTCGACTGCTTTCCGTTTTCGCCGTTTGAACCTTTTCGCACGGTCTACTCCACGTCAGACCAACGTCACTTTGAGATTTTGTAAGTCATCTTCATTGTTCTTTCTGTCTCTGATTCCACCCGATCCTGGACAATCGATCTCCCAGAATTTGGATGGTATGGAATTGTCCGCCTCCTTTGTCCCTTTGGCCGCCTGCGAAGATCGACAGCGAAGAGGTCCCAGGTTTCGAAAGGGCATTTCCTAGTATCAGTTTCAAGATGTCATTTGTCTTGCGATTTGAGACAGAGGTTCATCTTGACAAATCCGCACGAGTTGGACCGACTTGCAGCAGACTTCAACCATCCAGCATTTTTGGCCTCCAACAACAGGCTTTTGTTTACACCGCCGAATTTGGTCGTTGAGTTGCCTGTTCCGGAAGGCGGGTCAGCGCCGAGCCTAGGCAAGGCTGAGGGTGTCTTCACCATCACAGTCAGGCCCCGAGCATATGAGCATTGACAAGTCTCTTCAGACAATCGACATGTGACAACTTCACTATAGAAGCGAGTCTGCGCCGACAACGACAAGGCTGGCTCCTCAATCGACATGTGCTCAACATCTATACAGGAGACCGTCCAGCGCCGACATGTGTCAAGAACTCAGGCCCAGTTCGTTGTCGCCGATTCTTGACTTCCAACTATCCGACTTGTTTGCCTCAACTTCTTCCCCCATCACATCTGACCCCTTCTTGTTCAATGACTTCGCATGAGACTGACAAGATGATTTCCTTTAGTTTTCGAATTTGTTTCAACTGCAGTTCTAGCTTCCAAAATGGTGTCAACAAGAGCACAGCAAACCAAGGGCCGCACGACTCGAGCACAAGGGTCTAGCAAAGTCAACATTACCACCCAGGTCACACAAGTCTCCACCACCGTGTCCGCAGGTGCCAGCACAGATGTCGCTATGCCGGACGTCACCATTGCCACCGCTTTCACCGCTTCTTCTGACCAGACATCGAATAGCGCTCGTCGTCTTATTGTCACTTTCAAGCTTGGCCCTCGTCTTCAGCAATTCGGGGTTACTGGCACGGATCTTGTTGTGGCTTCCAAGGTTGACATCAAGGAGAGGCCCAAGCGAAATAAATCAGTCCGTCAGCAAGCTGCTGCCACTTCCCGGGGGATCAAACGCGAGTCCACTGATCAAGGTTCGTGACGTGAAGTGGTTGTTGCTTGGATCGAAGCTAACTCTCCTTAGATCTTGACACTTCGCCACCCAAGAAAAGCAAGCAGGCTCATAGGGAGGACGAGGACGAGTTTGAACCAGACCATGCAACGACACAAGCTCCGAGCATTCTTACTGCCGGTCGCGCACTTCGTGGTCGAGGAGGAGACGGCACAGTCACGGGGCGGATCAAGGCTGTTCGAAAGGCAAAGGAAGACCTTCGTGGCCCTTTTATCACTCTTCAATCCAAAGGTCTGGGCATGTTCTTGAAGAAACTGAGAAAGCGCCGCCCCGCAACGCCTTACACGAACATCCAACGATTCCAGTTCGGCCACGACCACCTGTGGTACTGGACATCACCGAGCCCGTATAACATCCGCAAGGTCTACGAGATACTGGAGGAGGAAAAGCCTGCCATCAATGCGGCTGCCGCAGTGGAAGGGACAGCGACCAACCCATTCCATGCAAGCACCGGTATCTCTGTCGACTCCATCGTCCGTGTCATCTTGTCGCAGGCATGCACAAACGAAGCGGCACTGGATGCACAGCAAGCAATGCTCCTTGCATATCCTTATCGCGTCGGACACACATGGGTCGCAGGACAGAAGCCGAACTATCACGCAATGCGCGTCCAGAGTCTGACAAAGCTGGAAAAGGTGCTGAAAAAGGCCGGTCTTGCCAACAAGAAGCCAAAAGCGATCAAAGACATCCTTGACATCGTCTACCAAAGAAATGTCGCGCGTCTTGACCCACTTGGGGTTGGTGAAGTCCTTTACGATGGCAACGAGAGAGGTGCCTCTGACTTCGTACCTGGCCTGCTGTCTGTCGACTATTTCTGGGAAATCTACCGACAAGAGGGCAAGCAAGCTCTCCTTGATCACCTTGTGTCTCTCCCGTTGATCGGTGTCAAGTCTGCATCCTGCTTGATGTGCTTCAACATGTCGTTGCCTGTCTTTGCCGTGGACACTCACGTCGCCGGAATGGCAAAGCTTCTCGGTTAGGTACCGGAATCATGCAACGACGAGATTGTCATGTGCACCCACCTTGACACTGTCTTGCCAGACAAGATCAAGCTTTCCCTCCACCAGGCTTTCTGGAACCATCGTCGGAACTGTGTGCGCTGCAGTGCACGAAACAACCCATCCAGCTGGGTCTACAACAATACCACCTGTCCACTGGAGCTCCTTGTCAAACGTCCGCAGCCAAAATCCGACGAAAACAAGCCAGCCAAGCTTCAGACCAGCCCACCGAGGCAGGTCACCAAGAAGGAGCCTAGCGACGAGGAGCGTGTCGCGCAGGGACTGGTCAAAGTCACGTACGAGATCGACGACGACTTTGATGCCGCAAGGGGTACCGGGGTGAAGAGAACGATTTGGATCCGTGATTTCAGTGCGGAGGAGTACGATCCTGTGGACGAAAAGGAATTTATTTATGAGGAAATTTCGATTGATTTCAGACAAAAGGAAGCATAGTCGGTGAGCACCAAACATATGGTGGACACAGCAGTTGAAAGCTTTGACGATATGGGGGAGTTTGAGGACTTTACGAATCTGATTTTATGGTAGCAAAACGAATCTTGAGCTGACAAAACAATGGATGTATTCCCAAATAATATCCCTCGTGTTTGGTGATGTTTCTTGGTGGTGGACTTGTCGTCTTCACGTGATGGAGATAGTGAGATACGCGAGGCGCCTCCTTGACGCCCGTCCTGGGTGCCTGCGCCACTTGCGCAGAGGGTCAGCTCCCCTCCTATCTGTCCCGTGCCTACACTACTGATGTGCCCCTCCCACATATCTCTGCCATCTCTGCCATCTCCATGAGGATGAGCATGGGAGGTGCCTTGACACCAACTGGCCTCCCTCCAATCATCTGACGCGGCGGGATTCCAACTATTAACCTGGCTCCCGCCCGCAGCCGGGATCAAGGGCTCACCAGACCCATTGTTTGCCTCGCCTCCCAAAAGCTTGGGCGGGCACCGACAGGGCAATTCAGGTTCAATGCTACCTTTCCCCACGACCCGATGCCTCTTAGAGCTCCTACCAAGCCCCTCCTCGCCTGCGGAAGCCTTTTTATCGGCCCATGGGACTTGTTTCTTATCTTCGCCACAGTCTGGAGCAAGCTTTGTCGATGAGAAAGCTTACCTTAGGGTAGCAGCCGTGCCCTGATCGCCAAACAAAGAATACCTGAACAGGCAGCTCCCTATACCAGCCTCTGCTTCCCTCTGCGACTCTGCTACCTTGCTAGCAAACGGCTCTTCTTCCTATTCCCTACCATGTCTAGCAAGACCCGCCTCCCTAGCTTCTCTCATCCAATGCGATCGAGAGGATTAATTGTGATGGTTCCTTCGGTCAATCCCGAGCTCGTGGGGGAGCAGCATCGTCATCATCTGAGCAAGCTGTTATTCCCCTCGTAGCTATACCTCGGATCGAGAAGGATGAAAAGAGCAAGGTAGCTCGTGCATGACGGGTGCTGATGGTGCTCCGTGCGTGGTACAAAAGGATCACCATTGCCTTTTTTCTCTAGAGTGACGCGGGACGAGCTCTTCTTCGGTGCTACCCTCCTTGATCTTCTTTTTTGTCTCGCTCAACGTTTTCTTTTCTGCGGAGCGAGTCCGGAGTGCGTTCTTTGACTGCGCAATTCCAACATGATCTCTTTGCTCCCTGCAGCTCTGCTGCTGGCTTCAGGTGCTCAGTTCGTTTCCTCCCAGTTCGTGACTGCGCCAACGAACTTTACAACCAAGACTGGTTACGCAGATGTCACGCTCCGCTACAAGTCCGTGCCCGCTGGCATCTGCGAGCAGGATCCCGACGTGAAGAGCTTCTCTGGCTACGCCGACGTGTCTCCCGGCCAACACATCTTTTGGTGGTTCTTCGAGGCGCGCAACGTCGACCCCACGACCGCACCGCTCACCATCTGGATCAATGGCGGACCGGGTTCGTCCTCGATGATCGGTCTGTTTCAAGAGCTGGGACCATGTCGAATCAACCAGGACGGTGAGGCGGTGGACAATCCGTACTCGTGGTCCAATGTCACCAATTTGATCGTCATCGACGAGCCAACGCAGGTCGGCTTAAGTTACTCGTCGCCTGTGCCCGCCTACGAGGACCCGAACTCGGGAATGCTAGTCCAACTGCCCAACAACACCTGCCCCGACTATGCCAGTGACTGGGGCTGCGGGACGTACTCGTACTGGAACGAGTCTCTGACAGCTAACAGCACGCCCGCGACCGCGCCAAACATGTGGAAGACACTGCAGGGGTTCATGGGCGTATTCCCGCAGTATGCGAGACAGGGGATCAACTTTGCGACGGAATCATATGGTACGTGCCCGTTTCTGCAGGGAGGCCTTCTGAAGGCAAAGGGCCTTACTACAGTTCTATTCTCCCATCTGCCAGTCCACCTCCACCCCAGTCGCCAAGAGATTGAATGCGAGAAGTACTGACCCAGTTGACATTTACTCGCTTTAGGTGGCCATTATGCACCCATCATGTCGGAATACTTCGAGCAGCAGAATGCGAAGAACATCACCGGAGCACACAACATCCGCCTCGAGCATGTGTTGATCGGCAACGGCTGGTACGACCCTTTGATCCAATACCAAGCCTACTACAATTTCTCCGTAGCCCCAGGTAATACATACGACTATGACCCACTGAATCAGACCGTCAAAGGTGTGTTTTCCCTCCCTTTTCCGTTTTATGCCTCGTTTCTATCTTTCGCCCATTTTTTCTGGCTACGCCTTTCTGCCCCCCTGCATGATTGAGTGGCAGACAGGGGTCCTGACCTGTGGACAGACCAATGGTTCAACAACCTGTACGGGCCGGGCAACTGCTACGACCAGACACTCGACTGCAACACACGGAAGATTGACGAAATATGCACGGCGGCCGACAATTTCTGCCTAGAACAGGTGGAGAGTCTGTACGACATCTACCTGAATCGCGACGAGTACGACGTGCGCTTCTTGATGCCGGACCCGTTCCCACCGGTTGACTATGTCGACTACCTGAACACGGAGCGGGTGCAGGCGGCCATTGGGGCGTACGTGAATTACACCGAGAGCAACGCGGCTGTGGGCAACGCGTTCGGCAGCACGGGCGACGACGACCGCGAGATCGGCACCGTGGAGGCCCTGCAGGCGCTGCTGCGCCAGAACGTTTCTGTCACCATGTACTTCGGAGACGCCGACTTCAACTGCAACTGGCTGGGCGGGCAAGTGGTGGCCGACCACGTCAGCGCGACGGGCTACGCGAACGCGGGCTTTGTCAACATTTCCTCCTCGGACGGCGTCGTGCACGGCCAGGTGCGCCAGAGCGGCAAGTTCGCCTTTGTGCGCATCTTCGAGTCCGGCCACGAGGTGCCCTTCTACCAGCCGCTCGTCTCTCTCGAGATGCTCGACCGCGTCCTCGCCGACACCGACATCGCCACGGGCAAGACCACCATCACGCCCCAGTTCCTCACCAAGGGTTCCACCGTCTCCTCGTACCGCGAGGGCAACGCCACCATCCAGCTGTCCGTCATCCCTCCGGACGCCATCTACAACACCACGACCAACATGCCTCAGAACTCGACCTCCAGCGGTGGCGGTGGCAAGAAACTCGCCAAGCGGGCAAAATACAGCCTGCGACAGGCCAAGAAGATCAAGAGGGACAAGTTGGGCGGATGGTCGAAATGAGTGATGAAAAAAAATAATGTTACAGAAACCGCGAGAGATATATGTCTCGCTGGATGGCCGCCCAGGGCCAACTGTTCTGGAGTTGCAGAAAAGATGGACACAAAAAGAGCCCCTTGTCATGGCTGCTCCAGATACACTGTTGTTGTGACAAGCTCTGAATGAGTGACGACACCTAAAAGAAAAAAAAAGAAAAAAAAGGGGAGGAGAGGAGAGGAAATATACTATCGTAGTAGTAATTGACAAAAACAGGGCAACCCAGTTCAGTTGATCAGACATGTTCTTTCGATTCATTTTCATTTAGTAGAGCAGTTACCTCGTACATCTCTCTTTCTGTCTTACCCGGAAACTCATGCTCCCCTTTTCTGCCTCTTGGGACTCGGATATTCCTGGATAATACATCCTAGCCCTCATTCTCATCCCCGCGTTGCCTTTGTCTGCTCCGACACTTCGACATGTCGGCACTTCGACAATCTCGTAGATCTCTCCCCACTCACTTGAAATCTTATAGAAGCGGTGTACCTGCGAATCATCATGCATGGGGCGTGGGGCGTGGAGCGCGGAGAGCGGTTCACAGTGCAAAGGTGGTAGGTAGGCACGTAGGATAGACAAAACTGTTTCGAGGGTTGGTAGGCAACATAGTTAGGAGGCATGTAGGATTGGTAAAAGTGTTTCAAAGGCAGATAGGTGGGTAGGTAGGTAGGTAAGTAACCAAATAATATTCTTTTTGCGCTATTTCTTTTTTTTTCTTTCCTTTTTCTGGATCAGGATCAAGGTCAAGGTCAGGGTCAAAACAAAACAAAACCCTGAATATGATATGATACCCTAGGTATTGCTGGATGTCATCACGGGGCGTTATCTATTCATTATAATGGTACACCTGTTAAAAAAAAAAAGGTCAGAGAATTAGTACGAGGACAAAGTAACAGTCACACATCGCGCAAAACTTACAAAGTAATCGGGGAGACCCCAGACCTCGAACCCAAGCCGCTTCGCCATCTTCGCGAAGCCTTCCGTCTCGATGAGATGATAGAAAGGAAAAGGAGGAAACATGGCGCCGTCGCGGTGCACCTCGGCCTTGACCAAAAGTGCTGTTCCACCCACGCCGTCCAACGGCATCAGACGCCGTTCATCACGGTCCTTGCCCACCTTGGCCAGCTTGGTCATGAGCGTTCGATACGTGGCCATCTCCGCGTATCCCTCGAGAAGAACTTCGTCGGGACCCATCTTGCTGGCGAGCTCCTGTGCGACGTCACTGTCGCGCCAGGTGTTGAAATCGTAGGGTCGGATGTCCTCGTTCCCGTCGTCGTTGACGTACCGCTGCATGCAGCTCGGGGCAATGACGGATTTGTCGTGACTGGCCAGATCCTGGATCAGTGTAGGGGGGGTCTCAACCACATCACCGTCCAACCACAACACCCAAGACGTATGCGGCCCGATGGTGGTGAAGAGAAGGCTGTTCCGTGCCCGCGCCATGGACGCCCGCCGGATCTTTTGGTTCTCCATCTTGTGGCGTTCCTGTTCGTTTTGTGAATTCAAGGGTGGCACAAAGTCCTGCCTCAAAATAGTCACCGATTGAAACCGTTGCTCTTCCGGACCCGATTGCGTCTCCCTTATTGCATCTTGTAGAGCGGCCGTCGCCGCATTGCCTTCCTTCGTCTTGGGTGTGATGAAGCCGAGACTGATGTGCTCGTGAGGGTAGCTCAAGGTCATGAGATTGGCCCAGTACTCGGGGTAGAAGCGCGCTAGGGGCGTCAAAATGAGGACTTTCTCGTGCTTTTGAACGGGCAGCGCTGACGCGGTCAGGTTATTCAGTTGGTAGTGAACGACGGGAGGCGGCCGGCGGACACCGTGGGCATTTTGGGAGTTGGATTGCTTGCGGAAGGCTGAGGTCGGGGGAGATAGAGGGTTCTCGGCTGCCGACGTTTGTACTCGCAGGCGGAGTTCGGACTGGTCGACTGAGGTGTTGTGGATGCTGTAGAGGAAGTAGATGAAGACAACGCCCAGGAGGATGCCAAGGGCCAGGGTCCTGTTGCTACTGCGTGGCTGTCGCATGTTGGAAGCATGCCACGCCTGTGCAATGGACGAGGTTTGAACAATCGTGTCACCTCGGGGACTGTTGCGTGGCCTGTTGGAGCATGTTCGTGGGAGCAGGCGGCCTGAAAGAGAACGGGCAAAACGAGGTGCTTCAGGTCTCGAAGAGCAGCGGTTAGCTCTGCAATCAAGAAGGGAAAAAAGGAAAGAGGAAGAAAAGACAATGAGACTCAAATGAGTGAACTGCAGTTGTGGGTGTGTTTTGTGTTCAAGTCGCTTCACTGGCTGTCGAGAGTGACATTTTTGGAGCCGTTGGTGAAACATGGATGACGGACCATGCACCGCCACTTTGGCTTTACACTACACTCCATCCCTGTGCAGATATCCCAGCCACAGGAAATCCTACGGACAGGTACTCTCATACGGAGTCATCTTTCCGCATAGTGCGAGATGATGTGTTGGATTTGTCAAATGTTCTTCTCGCTCGTCTGGTCTATCTATGCCCATGGCCATGCAAATATAGACCGGCCTCTTTTTTCATGCCTATCGTTATGATGCTCAGAAATGACCTGCAACCCTCGCTATGCAGAGAATGGCCCAGTCAATCCCTAATGGCAAAACCAAGATTGCCCCAGGCAACGATGATGGTCGAATTTGTAGACTTCCCAACGCCAATGCTAGAGTCTCAGGCGATACCTGATGCAATCCGTGTACCCGATGCAACCTTGATGCGAGGCCAGTCGCAACGAGTGTCAATATGCTAATAACAAAAGAAACTGAGAAACCATCGAACAGACTGAGCAAGTGTCAGCCTGCGAATCCCCATCTCTGCTCAACACCAACTGTATTGCTGCCATCATTGATAGACATCGGCTTGTCTGATTTTCTTGTTCTTCGATTCCTCCTTGTCCGACGAAATATCACTACGTGGACTTCTTCCCGGGCCTGGACTTCCTGCTGGTGACACTTTGCCTGCTCCAGCGACTTGAAAGTAGTCGTCACCTTCTTCGAGTGCTAGAGGCGTGACGGGACCTTTAGGACTGCCCAGAGGGTCCAACCGTGGTGCACCGGGTTTGATGCCCATCGAAGAGGCTGCGATCTTGGCGGACAACGTGGTTCTCTCTATGAATTCGCGTTGCTTCTCACGCATCAACCTCGGAGATTCCAGTACGACGGGCTGCGTCACCCGGTTCAAGGTGATGGCTGGGCTCTGGACAGTGGAAGATGGTGTTGCTGGTGTGGCTGGCGAGTCAAGATGACCGAAATTGGCAGGATGGAATCGAGGCAGAGTCATGTGCATGTTCCTCGATGCTTGCCGACCATGTGGTGCTGGCCGACTTCGGGTTGATTGAGGAGAGAGTGGTTGTTGACTAGCATGGAGTCTCGGAGACAACGGTGAGGTTGGGGTGTAACGCCCAGAGTATGTATCGCGGTTCATCGTGTACCCCATTGAATCAGGAAGATCAATATAAATGGGAGAAGCGAAACGTCGCAGGCCGTGTTTCGTGGAATCTCTGCGACGTCTCTGGGAATCGCCACTTGTTGTGTGCATGCGGCAGCTGTGGTACAGGTGCGGTTACCTCTTTATGAAGAGTCTTATGCCCATCGAAGTGGGTTGGTCCTGTTTGCAAAGTTCGGAAGTCGGATCAAAGGGGCCAAATTGTAGAGACCAGGGCTGCGAGGGGCGCTGGAAATGTGGTTGCTACCAACTTGTCAATCCTTTAGGTGGGCTCCGCGTGACGTCGAATTGTTTGTTGCAATGAGCCCGAAAGAGGGGCAATGCTGAGTTGATTTATGTCGGTAAAAGAGGAGAGCCCGCAACAGGAAGAATTGAAGAAGCGGATAGGTATTTGGTGGAGGGATGCCCAAGGTTGGTGTGCTGTACACGACTGGAGGATCAGGCACCGAGTTTGCCAAAGATGGGTCTCGTCTCAGAATTGCTCCTGTAGGCCTCTCGTCGCTCGCCCTTTACCAGATGTAGTACAAATGAGAGTCAGACTCAGAGTCACGAGTTTGTCTTGATGGACAGGGATGGTGGCAGGTGCTTGTGCTGTTGCGCTTGCGGTTGTGCTGGGGGGCGTCTGATCTGCAGTGTTTTGGAAAATTGCGTGAGAAATGATCAACAGAAAGTGCCGGGATTGCCAACAACCAAGGGTACGCTGATCTCGGTGCCGGAGGGTTTTGATGTTGATAAAGGATTCCAGCCTCGAGGAGCGCGAGTAGAATGAGTACCAGGGGGCACAAGGCAGAGTATAAGCGACCTGGGCACAAACCTCTTGTTCCCAGCTCTTAAGGCGTCGTCATTTAAAACCGAAAAGATCTTCGTGCTTATGAAAATGCTGGTATATCAGGAGGCCTCATCGGCGCCCCATGATTTTGAAGAAGGTTATCGAAGGGGCGACGGTTTCCCAGTGATCGATGCAGGGCCATGTAGACTCAAGCCTGGAGGGACATGAAAAGAAACCTCAGTAGGTATTGGCTGATTGCGATTCGGTGGATACGACAAAAGGGAATCCCTGACATGGCCTATGACGGTAAGCGTTGAAATGAGAACGCCAGCACCACGCCACCCGTCCTGGCTGACCAACAGGACGACTAGCCATGGGGCGAATAGCATGGATGGACAGGGGTACCGGGGCGGAGATCAAACAATAATGGAGCCTCCGAAAAGGCCTTGAGCGCCGAGAAAACATTGTGACACCCAAAGATTGCTGGGTGTAGATCAAGGGCGGTGTCGCTGCATTTCCAAACAAAACAACAAAAAAGAGTTCAGAGAATTTGAACGAGTATAGAAGATGATGATGTTTTGATCAAGAAACCACCCGGAGAAAAAAAGCGAACGCAGTTACAGAACTCAATCCCGTTCACTTCTCGTTGTGATGTCATTACGGAGGCTGAACAGAAGGGACAGAAATTCTGTGTCTGACAGAAAATCCACATGGTGCCAACTCATCGGTGCTGAGGTGCCATCCGTGGCTTCTTTCCGTGCGATCCGAGTATTTTGATCGTCTGACAAATTCATTAATCAATTATACCCTCGAGCCGTCTGCCCAGGATCGCACGATTGCGCGGGTGGGAAACGTGGCAAGCCTGTAAACTTCGAGCCAACATCTGTAACCCGTCCACTTCTCCCCTTCTAAAATTGCCGGACCAGAGACCCTCCAGATCCCATTCCTGGGTACCTACGGTAGGGTCTCTTACTCGCAAAGTGCCCGCGAGCATTGAGCTCTCACAGTGTCAAAGTCCTGAAAGAACTGACTTCTGGATTAGCCATTGTCCCGCTTGGACCAGAAATGCCGAAGACCGAGTTTCCTCTGCTAGTTTCCAATATCCCTTGAAGGTTCCCGAGGCCATGATGCAGGGAAGATGGAGCCATCGACCAGACTTGTTCGGCCGCGTTTTGTGCAACCTCTATGTACGTGCTTTTTACAGGTGCGGGGCACAGGACGGTGTCCAACATTCCTTGTATCGATCCAGGCAAGCGCAGAAAATAGCAGCACTTGTGAAGGCGTTTGCGGGGGAGAGAGAAGCGAGCGCTCGAGGGTTTCCCGCAGGAAATGCATCAAGTTGTTACCTACTCTGCCACCCTGCGAGCCGACTTCAGAAATAGATAGTGCCAGTCCGAGACACGACGGGATGACCGCCCTCTCAGAAGTACCTCGTTGATATGGATGGGGCACTGGGGAAATCCCCTGGAAATGGCCATGGCCCTACAGTCTACAACATTGCAACTACAGGAACAATTTCCTTACCAGTCGGTGCAACTTCTCTCTAGTGTCGAATTACTGGGTACAGAGAGAACGATATGTCACAGACAACAGGTACATCCGTACTCGGTGCACTGTTACAAAAGAATGTGCGAAGGAATGAACCCTGTCCCTGGAACCCGCTCAGAACTGGCATTCCTTGGAAACGTTTTCCACTTGAACATTAACACGGACCACAGACCGAGGACAAGTGATTGTGCGCCATGATCAAGGCTTACCGAGGGAGTAGTGCCAATGCAAACCCGTAACCGAGCACTACAAAGGACGTATCCGCGACTCAAAATACACGTTTTTGTTGAACTCTCCGCATTTGGATTGTTTCGACAGGCGAACGACTCATGAAGCTATCCACTTGGCTATGGGACTATCCACAAATCGTCTTGACCCTACTGTGTGACGGTAGGTGCAGTCGCGGTTCGAGACAAATCTATCGACCACCTGACAAGACGATCAATATCCTCTTACTCCGACGGATCCGTTCTCGCTTCGGCAAGATCGTCGATGAGGATGTTTCCTCCGCGCGCAATAGATAGCAGGCCAACAGGCCTTGTTATCTGCTGTGTACCTAAAAGAGCTAGTTACATTACGAGGGCACAGTGAGGACTCCTAAAGAAAATGCCACACACGGTTGAACCCCTCACGCACAATCTCCCCTGTCTCCGTTCGCACGAAAGCGATATGGGTAGCAGGAGGAACCTTATCATATTACGAGCCATCCCCTGAGAGGGTGGGTTATGTACCTCGTACAGTAGGGGACGAGGTGGGTGCGAGGGGACAGACACACAAATGACAAGGGGGGGCACCACCCAAAAATCCAAGAGGCGGGGCCTCAAATGGTGGGCTCACCGTGTCCATGTCTCAATGCTGGCCTTGATTATTCCACTGCGCCTGCGAAGGGTACCTTTTCCTGGATGTGTCGATAAGTTCTTCGATAGCGGACAAGAGCCTCGTATCATCTGGCTCTTGCAGGTGTTCCACCGGTATCGAATGGCATTCATGGGTATTAACAGTATCTGCTCGTACCTCGTACTTGTACAAGAATCGATGCCCCTCGCTTAAATAGCCCCAAGTCAGGACTCGGAATGTCTTCGCTTCGCTGATGTACCGGTGAGATGCTCGACTATCAGCCACATTCAACGTGTTCAACCACCAGCAGGGGCGTGAGAATACGAAGGTACATGCTATCAGGGCTGTCCATAGCACATTAAAGATGTATCGGTACACTATCCTTCTCTGACCCCTCTTGGATTGAATCGTGTTATCGTGGCGCAGCATGGCGGAAGTTAGAGCAGCCGAACAGGCGTCCCCCAATCCCACCAATGGCCGCTGCGCTCCCTGGGCGCAGCCTGAAGAGCCACCAAGCAAGCGAACCAACTGCTTCTCTTCTATCGACCATGCTTGCCCAGCGGAATCTGCAGCCGTGCAGATTGTTCCCCCTTCTTGGATTGGCATTGACTGGCTAGTCAGGGACCTCAACTCGGCCTGTGCTCGTTCACCATTCTTTCCCAATATCGCCTCCTCGAAACATCCTACCACCAAAGCAACGGATGAGCGTTATATAAGGAGCTCCTTCATATGCTGGCCTTCGCCGTCCGAAGACAGTGGCAGACTGCACAGACACACGCGCCATGATCACTCCTCCGCAGCCAGCCATGGCCGCGCCGCTTGACCTCCAATCCGCTGGCCGTGAATTCGACAAATGGCTGGATTGGAACGGAACTGCAGATACCTTTCCACGAGCTCCCGAAGAAGACAATCTTGCTCCAAATCAAGCCCTTCACGCACTTCCGATATCCCCATCATCGACCGCAAATGGAGATTCTCTCCCTGCCCAACTCAAGACCGACCTCCTCACCGCCCTTCCATCTCAAGATCTGTTGACCCCGCGACACAGTTCAGCATCTCCAGAATCACGATCTAGTCTCGAGATGCGACTCAGTGGCGACACACTAAGAGAACAGCCAACCCCAAGTATACGACCTATGCTCAAACGGAAACTGTCACCCACCGATATCCCAATGACGGACTACCGGCATGAAGCTCCTGCCAAAAAGCGGCCGCATAACATAATTGAGAAGAGATATCGTGCCAATCTCAATGAGAAGATAGCCGAGCTGAGGGACAGCGTGCCTAGCCTTCGGTTCGCACAGAAGACAAAAGTTCGTGAATCAGCCAATGGAGAATCTGATGAGGAGGATCTGGATGGCCTCACCCCAAGCAACAAGCTCAACAAGGCTTCGATATTGACAAAAGCGGTCGAGTACATCCGCCATCTCGAGTTCCGGACGAAGCGCTTAGAGGAAGAAAACAAGGCACTAAAAGAACGGCTCGAGATCCTTGACAAAGTAATCGCTCAAGGCGGTCATGATGCTCAAAGAGCTGCTGCTTTCACGAGCAATGTGGTAATAGAGGAATCTTCACCGGCTTCAAATAGCCAGTCCCCCTCATCCGAATCGACAGACGCAACCACCCACCCTCCGCAGGGCCTGATCCCATTGCCCGAGAGTTGGAGGCGGCTACGACAAAACCAACCACAGGAACATTACGGCCACATCTATGAAACCCCGTCAGAACGCTCGAGACTCAAGGGGAAATGGCCTACGAGGATCATTCTGGGTTCAATTGCCAGTCTGATGGTAATAGATGGCCTCAGTGAGTCCGATATGGGCTCAACATCCCGTGAGAAGGGCCTATTTGGAATTCCCCTCGAGCTTCTTGATGGCTGGAAATTTCTACGTTCTCCTCGGATATACTTGACTGCATTCAGTCAGTTCTGCCAGGCCGGTGGCATCATACCCTTAGTCAAAGGATTCATTGCCCTGACATTCCTGGCTTTCCTCATCTTTTCATATTTGTTCAATTCAAAACCTCCACCGAAAACCGATGTCGAGGAGCTGGGCACTACCTCGAGACAGGTTCCAGCTCCAGCCTCGCCCATTCAAGTTCGACGCCGCGCCTGGAGCACGAGCATGCAGGAACTACACCTTCCTCATCATCACTTCTTCCCCGAGTGGATAGCCATTACTTGTGAATGGCTCAAGTATACCTTTGGCTATCTTTTTGGAGCACGCGCCTATGCTTGGCTTACCGGTCGCACTGCTGACGACGACGTGGCTCGGATCAAGGCGTGGGACATTGCAATTGACGCACAATTGGCTGGTGGTGATGCCGAAGTGAGCCGAAGCCGATTGCTCCTGACAATCTTTGGTGCAGGAACTCTCCCCCGATCACCTCTGCGGTTAATGCTGAAAACACTCCATTGTCGGGTGCTCCTGTGGAACGTGGGCTCACTCGGAACTGGAGTATCCAGGATCGCTAACCGCGTCGGGAAGTTTTTTGCAAACAGGCAATGGGGCCGCGCCAAAGACTCGCACGACAATTTACCCCTGCATCATCCGGATCCCCTCCCTCCGTATCTTGCCAACATGCTTGATATGCCGTGCGATCATGTATTCCTGGATACAGTCTGTCAGAGGGCGTACAATTTGATGTACGACCGACCCACGCAGGAAGATTCTCCCAATCCCCTTCTGGACGTCGTGGTCGAAGATCATGCAGTCAGATCACCGCTTGATGCTGTTGCTGCCTGGCGGTCAATGTTGTCACTGACAGAGGCTTTGGAGCTGTCTCTGCACACAGCCGAGGAATCCGCTCGTGTCCAAGAGCACTTGAGTGCTGCGCTCAAAATTGCGCCACCAGGCTCCGCAGCTGAAACGCGAGCGCTGGCCGCAAGCTCGGTCCTGAGCGATACTGCTCAATCCGACTATTTCAGGCGGGCATCAGAGGCCATGAAAGTGTTGTCCACTCCCACCACGCAGCCAGCAGCTGACACTCGACCCCCTTATTTCATCGACTCGTCAACTCCCCCATCCGCTAGGGCTGATATCATGAACTGCTTGCATTGTGCAGAAACTTTGCGGATTCTCGATCGTGAAGATCATGACCTCAAAGACAACGAAACAGAAGCATTGGCCTTTTTCAATTCGAAGAAACTTGAGATCGAACACACGCACCTGTTGGCGCAGGCAGCGAGGAAGCACCTTCTCCGACGGCTGCCAGCTATTGAGAAACCAGCAACTGCTGGAAGGGAAGAGGTTCGCGTTCTACCACACGATCACATATATGCTGCTGACGTGTTGGGCATGCAAAATAGTCAAAACAAGATCCCGCGCCGGTATAGTGAAACTAGCACCGACTCTGGCTATGACAGTCAGGATGCTTGTATATCCTATTGGGACATGGATGCTGGGCCATTGCCGGGAAACACAGCTTGAATGTTCTGACGAGGTACGGTGTCGCGGTCGGAATATGAAAGAAATGGATTAGAGCTGGTCTTGTCCCCGATAGTGGTATACATGATGATGGTCCTGTCATTTGCGAACAGCGTACGATTGTTGTCCATGTATAACACTTGTCAACGTAGTACTGTTATGAATTAATCACAGCCTTATGAAGAATATACATCCAACCGGCAGCCACTTTTCGTAGACTAGGCTATGAAGCAGTGTTGAATCCCCCAACTGTTGATCTTTCTCCCTCTTTTCGGTAATCGATGAAGTGGCAGATATTGAATGACAGAAATTGATGTCATTTGAATATTGCGTAAGTGCGTCTTTCACCTTGATCATGTTGTGTATTCCTATGTTTTGTTGCTGAAAAGCTCTCTTATTCCCTCAATCGTCTAGCACAGAGAACAGTCGTGTTCAAGAGATGGCGGAGACCGACGATGCCAATGATGCCATCTGGCAAATTGGCGTTTTTGACGCTCACTGTCATCCCACCGATATCATGGCCTCGATCAAGGACATCGCAAACATGAAGGCAAGAGTTCTCACGATCATGGCCACCCGGTCTCAAGATCAGGAAATGGTTCTGGAGACTGCGAGGAAATACAGGTTGAAGGACTCGAATTCGGATGCCAGAGAGAATACCTCGAAATACGTCGTTCCAGCGTTCGGATGGCACCCTTGGTTCTCCCATCAAATGTACGACGACCTGAAGGGAGACGTACGTCCTAATCAGATTGAGCATTACAAAGCGGTGTTGACCCCGACACCCGATGACGATGAGTTCTTGAAGATTCTTCCTGCCCCTCGATCGCTACGTGAGTTTCTCCGGGAGACGGAGCAGAAAGTGGAGGAGTTTCCCTATTCACTGGTCGGGGAGGTGGGCTTGGATCGATCATTTCGGCTGCCACAAGGCCCAAGGGCCATGACCGGCGATGTCACAAACAAGACTGGTGGTTCAGATGAGGACTATACCCCCGGAACCCGCGAAGGGAGACCGCTCTCGCCCTACCGCGTCAATATTGATCATCAGAAGGCGATCTTGAAAGCTCAATTCGAGCTCGCTGCAAAGCTACGGCGCCCGCTTTCTGTGCACAGCGTCCAAGCTCATGGCTTGGTGTTTGACCTTCTACAAGCGATGTGGAAAGGCTACGAGAAGCCATCCAAGAAAGAAAGAAAGAGGGCTCTGAGCGCTCCAAAGGCCCATCATAGCGACGACAGTCCCAACACTGGTAACCAAGACAAGACATTCCCATTTCCGCCACGAATCTGCATGCACTCCTACTCCGGGCCTCCTGATGCGTTGAAACAATTTCTCGCCCCTACCGTGCCGGCGGAAATCTACTTCTCCTTTTCGGCGGCCATCAATTTCTCAAATTCTTCGACCGCAAAGGTCACCAGTGTCATCAAAGCGGTGCCAGATAACAGAATTCTCATTGAGAGCGACCTACACTGTGCGGGGGAAACAATGGACGGGCTTCTTCTGGAGATTATACACAAGGTTTGTGAGGTGAAGGGGTGGGATGTGCGAGAAGGAGCCCAGCGACTGAAAGCGAATTGGGAGAACTTCATCTTTGGGTCGAGTCCCAAAGGTCAGAGCTCCTGGACTCGCACGGAACCTGTATAAATCGATCAGGAAAAGGTCAGAAGAGTCCGAACTGCTTGACGCCCTAGGGACTGGTGCAGCTCAGCGCGAATGCTCAGTCCACGACAGAAAACACTGGGTAGGCGTTAGTGCACTGATACCCACTGTCAATCCCCGGCTTTGTACCATTACTTCAGACGACGATCTTGTTGTAGTAGGGGGTCACCTCGAGGCAACTGACACTCGCAAAGACCAACCAACCCACACTCTCTCCGGAGGTCGCTACTTTCACTAAACCGAGTGCTTCACTGACCGATGGAAAGTTAGGCTCAGGTCTTCGATGGTCCGCTTGTGCAGTCTTCACCGCGTGAAGCCGGCCCAAGGCGCTGCCTCACTAGATTTATGTGATTTGTCTTTCTGCCAGTCGCCATTTCTCACACAAACCACATTCGATGATCACTCTCAACAAGATGCACGGTCGTCGTCTCAGTGAGCATCACGTCACCCGAGGGAGCTCAACGGCAACCTCGTCCAAGGATGTCTTCCGTCTCGACCCTCCTCAGAGCTTTACCTACAGAGACTTCGTGATAAGAGTACCACTGCCTCGACTTCCTCACGGCATGCTTGCTGATACAGCAATACGAAAATATCCACGCACTCGCTTGAAGAGGCTGATTAGAGCCGTGGAAGCTCGCCTAGGCAGACACCGTTGCTTTTTCCGCGAATGTCAGCCACGAGATCAAAAGAAGGAATCACAATTCGAGGTCAGCAGGCTCTATGCGATCTATGAGGTTGAACACTGGCCAGGCGCGTTCGCGCAGTTTGACTGGACACAGTTTGTCATGGCGAACATCGAACGCGACGCACTGCGCATTGAGTGTGGTCGAAGTGTGAAACTGTCATGTATGTCTCCATGACCGCCTTAAACCGGAAGCGCCTCTGATGTCTTTCTGTCCAGTACCCATTCTTCCAGCATCCGCAGTGCCGATCTACCAGGACATGTTACGACAGGAAAGTAATGACCTGGCAAGGATAGTGGTCAACTCGGGCCAAGTCGCAGGGGCGGTTTTCAGAGGCCAAATACGTACCTATCCTGAGGATGATGTTCCAAAACAAGCACGCCATGACGGTTCAGATCAACAACACGGCTTGGTGCAGACCTCGTTCATGCCACAGCTCTCGTTGTCTCCGAACATGCGCGACGCCCTCTCCGATCTCAGTACCGAGCAGCTAGAGCAACTAGTCTGCAATGACCAGATGTTTCGTGACGCCTGCGAATTCCATCAAAGAGTGGTTCAAAAAGAGCTGAGACAGATGAGTCGCCTTTACCTGCGTTGTGTCGGTCGACAGCCTGGAATGAACTTGTTGACATGGCAGGAAGTCATCTACGAAGCGAGAAAGATGATCAAGATGACCTTCATTGAGCAGTTGGAGAAATGGCGGCGACGACAGCCGGACGTACAGTTTGACTTCCAGGACTCGACGGGGACGATCGCGGACCTCCAGCTGAGGTATCTGATCTCACGGGTTCAGCACCACGACCCTATTCCTCCCCAGGCTTCGCGTCAGTTTCGGACAGAGCTCCATCGTAAGCACCAGATCGCCGCAATGCTGAGGCAGCGCCGAATCCTCCGGGAGTGGACCACGGCTATTGCGAAGCGGTCTAGTGTGCGCGACGGAGAGAGGTATCGGAAAGAAGGGATCAGTATCATGGACATGTGGACAGGCGGGGTCGAGGACTACGAGGCATTCGACGAACGAAACAGGAAGGAGAATACACTGCTTACTGCCGCCATGTTGCCCATGGCGACCCAGCTCCGCCTTCGTACATCTGGGGCTCAAGAGCAGGTCCAAGCTGGAAGCTGCGTACCGCAAGAGTCGCTCGACTCCGCGGCGCGACCTTCTCAACTAGAACAAGGACAAGGACAAGAGCAGGACCAGGACCAGGACCAGGACCAGGACCAGGAGAAGGACTACGTGCGTCTACCACCCACCGTCCAAGCACCGGAAGAGCCGCAGATACAAGCCCCGCTACAGACACCGACGCAACCGCAAGGAGCAGACCACGTGCAGGCGCAGGAGGGTCATGTGGAGGAGAGGCTGAAGAAAACAGAGAAAGAAACACAAGGACAAACACCAGACCACCAACCCAGAGACACCGAAATGACCGATATCGCTCCTCCCGGAACCCACCACTGAGACTGTGCCTCACGCCTCAGGATAAGAACCCTCGCAGCATGAACTTCTACACCCAGCCTAGGCGGCAGTCGAGTAAGAACGAATGACCAAAAAAAAAAAAAAAAAAAAAAACATGGTTTTGAAAGCCAAAGAAGGGATATGCATGCTTGCGCTTTGGCTCTGAGGGGCTCGTTCGCATGGACAATGTATTCTGTATCGGTATCGAGGTTACAGTCAGACAAATTAGAGTCAGAGTCAGAGTCACGGACCTAAACGCAAACGCGTGGTAAGTTAGTCGAGGCTGGACAAGCTGTACAAGATACCTAGGTATCTAGGTAGGTAGATGAAACGCATCCCAGGGACGTAGCCAGGGGCGAATCCAATTGGCTACTTAGTATGTAACTCTCAATCTAGGTAATTTCTGTACCGTGTCCTATGTACTATGTATATATACCTTCTCCTTGTCCTCGCCTGGTCGTGGTCGTGGTCGTTGTCCTGAACCTGACAACCAAGCACACTGAGCACGCTGAGCTATCCATGAGCAATATAGCCATGTATATATATATCTAACTCGCGACCAGCGCCCTCCTTGGTGCCGGGACCGCCTATAAGCTTCCATGCCTTCCTCCTACCTACAGTACCTCTCTGTAGTATTTTCAAAACTTGGCTGCGCACTCACTTCCCCAGCACGCAGGCAGGCAGGCAGGTAGGTAGGTAGGTAGGTAGACAGGTAGGTTTCCTGGTCTGATCGACCGACTGACTAACTGACGGCCTTGTTTTTGCTCTTGCGTGCGTGGCTGGTTTTTAACCGCCTATCGTCGAGACGGATACGGTAATGAGTGCCAGGGGTACCGCGTGGAAATGGAGGTGTTGGGAAGGGGCGGGAGATGGTAATGTCAGCGGACGGCACTGACTGACTGTCTGACCGACTGGCGGACTGACGGGTAGATAGGTTAGATGGTGATGGTGATGGTGATAATGATGACGGTTTATGCACAATCTGACGCCTGGGTGACGCTGGAACAAGTGTCGCGATGTCCAGGAATTCGAGTCGTGTAAAAAGGGAGGATGGGGGTGTCTCTCTTGGTTGTATTGCACCATGCATGCCCATGGACGCCGTGCCGTGAGTCGAGATTCTCATCCAACTCCATCCCATCCCAATCTGACAGCCTCCTAACACTCGAAGTGCTTTTCCACACGCACTTGCCCTCTTCCATATCGCCCGAACGAGTTGACGACATATTCATATGCCTTCGCTCCTCTTGAACCAGCTAGCTTCCCCTCAGGTTGGGTGGGGATAGAGATCCCAGTAAACGCAAATGCCATCATGACTGAGCTCTCGCGTTTCGCGAAAAAAAAGTCCCAGGTATAGGTGTTGGCAGTAGGTGTTGGCAGTCCTTCCACTCGGAGGATGTGGAAAGGAGTGCATCTCCGTATCTCATCGAGGAGGCTCCTGTATGATTGTTCTGTCGTTCATGCTCATACTTGACAACAATCCCTCGAAACTTCGTCGATGTATCCCAAAATGTCACGCTTTGTGTCGAGCATTTTATCCATGCTAGGCGCGAAGTTGGCGTGAGAAAGCCGGACCAGATTGCAGACTCCCAGCACCATGAGATCCCCAAGTTGCCTCTCAGTTGGTAGTGTTGAGCACGCGCTTTGAGACAGGTGAGTAGTCAATACGGTGTTGAGTGGTAGGCGCGTCCGTAGAGCGCCAACACAGGACAATCTTGCGTGTTGTTTGTCGTTGTCTCAATCTTGATGGCGGTAGTCCCCATGGTTCCTTGAGATGAAGAGAGACAGCCACCTCTTCGTTGACCCGATGTCGAGGTAACAGAAATCAAGCAGTGGCATAGCCAGAGTAGAAATGAGGCACACACCTCCATTGCAATATTTGTTCGATAGCAATCGAAATTCCCCTCTCTCCCATCTCAACTGGCCGAGAGCAGATACGCCGCCTCTACTTGTCCACTATTGTCGGCAATGTTCTCTTCTCCCCGGTCACTTTTCAGAAAGCAGTTCCCCTGGATTCCGCCCCTACTCAACGCAAGGGTGATGTTGGCGCCGTAGACGACCGCCTCACAATTTCCACCAGCAACGTTGTACGCAGCGCATTGATCAACGCAAGCTTCGATACTGTATGCAATGACGGCAGTGAGGTCGACCACAGTGCCACCGCTGAACGAGTCCACCCCGCTCGGCCAGTCTGTGTCGCAGAGGATAGTCCAGGTCGCGGTGCTGAGTAAGGGTGACACGTAGTTTGTGTTGTTGTCTGCGGGACAGTTGTAGGTTCCTTCGCCAGAGCTCGACGTCGTGGCGGCAGCGGTCGAAGAGGTGGAGGTGCTAGTTGTGCCGGTCGTGCTTGTTGTCGAGGATGAGGATGGACTGCTCGTGGAAACAGCAGGCTCGGAGGTGGCTGATGTTGCTGATGCCGAGGTCGTTGTTACAGTCGTCGAGAGTGCAGGAGCTGGAGACGTGGTGCTGGTCTTCAAGGTCACAATATCAATAAACGCACGAACGAAAATGTCAGAGTAGTCCAACTTTACCTCTGCTGAGTCGGCCTTTGCGCTGTCTGCGCTGTGTTTGTTTGCCAGGACGCCACCTATACTCCCTCCAATGATGGCGGCAACAACCAAAGCCGTGACCACGGCAATCACGATTATGAAGGTCCTGCTGCGAAGACCACAGATTTTTCGATTCGACTTTTCCTTGGACGAAGCAGGGTTCTCTTGATCGTTGGACAGAAGGTGATGAACAGCTTCGAGACCGCCACCTCCACTACCGCCCTTTGAACTGTCGTTGTTGGTATTGTTAGGGTTGGCATATGCATAGGCGTCCGGATAGGGCTGTCTGACGACCTCTATACCATGATCGACGCTCGACACGATCTGCTTGTCGCTGTAGGACGAATGATCTTCGGAAAACTTTGGGGAGGCCATGGATAGATGCTTTCAGGCCCAAAAAAAATGAAAAAACCATACAACGAACGCGAGCAAAAGTGGTTCTGATGATGGGAATGTTCACGTAGTGCGATCGCAAGACTGGAGCATACCTAGTACCCGTGCCAGAGCGGGTCACAATCTTGCGGGTCGAGACTGGAGATGTGGACACGACCCAGTCATCACCGTCTAACGAGTATTCGTACCTTGTAACGCGGGCGAGACTTGGGCTAGCGGCGCAAGGACGCCTCAAAAACGGGTAGGCAGAGGGTGGCCTTACATGCGACGAACCGCAAGGCGTTTTGGAAATGCGCCAGAAACATGGGGACAGAAGATGGATGTGGGAAACCTGGCGAGGGCAAACCTGCAGGAGCCCGACGGGTGAAACGGGCCAGGCGACGCCACGCGCAACAATCAGGGGTTGAGCGGGACCTTATTGGAGGGCACCCTAGATGACACGGCACAACAAGTGTGCGAACAGGCGAACCATGTGTGCGATGAATCGACTTTTGAGACTGGGAAAGGGGATATAGTCTTGAACCTGGAGCCTGTGTCTTTGATTGGCTTCATCGACTGAATAAGAGAGTCTCTGAAGATCAAAGAAGGGAGAAGAATGGGAGCTGGGCGTACAAGGCTGTAAAGCTTGGCGGTGATGATCCAGTGACTGAGCTAGTGCATTAGAGGTTAGTAACTAAGCCTCGCCAAGATTGTGCTTAGTAATTTCAGATCCGTACGATCAGAGTGTACCGAGTACCAAGTACGGAGTACGGAGTACTCGGTAGAGGGCGGTCAATCTTCCTTTCAAGAGACTAACCACTACAAGTACTTTGTACGGATTGAATGGACTGACCACTCGTTAGATCACACCTCTACAGCTTGCCCCGTGTCTCCTTCTTCAGCGAGAAAAAGTTCCTCACTCCATCGCTGTGAACCCGTCCTGCCCGTCCAATCTTCTCATCCGTCCCGGTCGAAAGCTGCCGCAGCGTCTCCTCGTCCGCGTGGTTGGCGACGAACCGGTGGTCGTTCTTCTTCAGTCGACCGACGATATATGCCCGGAGCGGGGTGTTGTCCCGTTTGAATTCAACCGTGTACGTCTATTCGTTTCCACCGGGTGTCAGACGTTAGCAAGCTTTTCGTCACGCCTCTCAACAGTAATGTCCATCGCACACGTCCGGAGAGCAGGGCTCTGGAAACAATAGGACCTTTGAAAAGTTGTACATACCTCGATGACAGCATCCTGCTCCCCCTCGACCTTGGCATCGATTTTCGGAACAGTGAGGCCAGTCACAAACTGCGGCAACGGGTCTCTGTCTGGGTAAGGGGAGCCATCTCGTCGGCGTGTCGTCGACAAACACAACACGTGCTGGTAGGTCATGACGCCACCGTTCGCAAGGATCAGGCCGTTTCGGCCTTTGCCCTGTCTCAGTTGTCGCGTCATCTCGGTGATGGCCTGAGTAGAAGAGGAGCAAAATGTCAGCGATAGCCCACCGATTCTGTTGTTGCGTTGAACTTACGTGCATGGAGTAGTTGTTTCCTGCGCCTCCGAAGCTGGTCAACCCGCCGAGAAGAGTGATTGGCTTGGTTCCATGCGTGATGGGTAGGCCCAGGTGTGTTGCGGCGACTTTGGGGACAATCGGGAAACACCTGCAGTAGATCACCATGTCAGAGACAACAGTGGTGGCGATCAGCTATTGGCGCGCGACTCACGAATAAAAGTCGAAAAGGTCAATTTCTTCCTTGTCGACACCCGAGACACGCAGTGCCGTGTCAATGGACTGTTCGATGGACGGACTCGTGTAGAAGTTGGGTCGTTCCCAAACTGCGCGCTCGATGATTAGTTGACCCTGTAACATCGTGGCCTCTTGAAAGAACTCGTCAGGTACGTACAGTTGTCGCAGTCTTGCGTGCCAGCACCGCCGAGGGCATAGATCCACTTTTCCTTGGGAATACCAAGTTCCTCAGCGTAGGCTGTCGAGGTCAGAATGCACGCGCCGGCCAGATTGATGGTGTTGAACGCATTCATGAGAAGGGGATCTGAGGTCACTTTCGTCAGCCCCAAAAAACCTGCCATCGCCCAAACCCCCTTCCTGGTGCCTTGGTGGTCGGCAAGAAAAACTCACAGGGTAAGCAAATCATGCGATTGCGTTTCGTTACCGTCCCGATGACTTCCTTCGTGGGCGCCGGTTTGCCGTAGTTCCACGAGTACGGCGACTTCTCGGCGACTTTGGCGAATTCGGCGTAGAGCTGAGACGACTCCTCGTGGTTGTCGGGTATCGACTGGCCGCGGTGGGCACGGAAACCGTTTTCGAAGAGCGGATAGATGTGGATGGGGGCGCCTATCGAGTGGATGGCGCCGAGATCTTTTTGTTAAATAGTCGTGAGCGAAGATCAACAAGAAGTCAAGCCAGAGAGCACCGTTTCATATGGGAAGCTCCCCCCCCCTCCCCATCCCCGAGATTCACATACCTTTGCCCATATCTCTGTCTGTGGGACTGAAAACTCCGTCGATCCCTACCTTCGTCTTGGTCCAACCCGGCGGCGGAAACTTCTTGGCCGCAGCACACGCGCTCACTATATTTTATGACAAAGAAGAAGAAGAATTAGCCTCGAGAGACAAGGTCCCGTTGGTGGAAGGGAGAGAGATTGTCTCACTCACGGGACGCCAAAGCCTCTCCTCCCGTGACGATCGCGACGTTGGTCTGGCCCTGCGAGATCCTCCTCGCGGCATGATCAAACAATTTGGCGACCTTGTTCCCGCCGTGATCACTGTAGAATTTATGGCGCGGCTCGACCCCGAGGCCACGGGCAATGTCGCCTGGGAGGTCGTCGTAGGGCCAGGTCCACGTGCGGACAACGTCGATGCTGTCGACAGCGGCCTGGACCTGCCGCCTCTTGTCCTGGGGGAGACCGGTGTCGTCGAGCGCGTTGTTGATGGCGTTGAGGATCAGGGTCAACGGCTCCAGCGCGTCAGCAACCGCGGTGGATCGGTTGACAAAGTCGCCGACGCCGACGACGATGGGGATCTGATGAGCCATGGTTCCTCGGGACCTCTACAAATTCTTTTTCACGCTCCCCGACAATGGAAAAAGCTCACTCTCGGTATGTATTATCAACAACAACAAGAAGGAAACAATCTCGACTCATATTTTCAGAATGAAAACCAAACCTACCGGCTCTTTCGAGAGATCGAACGAGCCCCGTTTCGAGAGAGGGACAAAGAAAGAAGCATTGTGTGGTGATTGGTCACACTGCCGAAGAGGTGCTGACAACGGTCCACCGCAGCCGAGGTATCCTGACCTTTTTGATACCAAAACCAGGGAGCCTGATGCCGTGCCGGTGCCGGCAAACTGCGGGCTGTTCCTTGGGACAAGCTCGTTTCGAGGTTATTGCATCCGAAAGAATAATAATCAACAAATCATGGCAAGAATCAAAAGAGCTTTGGCAGATGACCTTGTCCCACGTCGTGTCTGACAGCCTTGCACTTAACAGCCTCGTGCGGCGGCCGAGGCTGCGGAGTTTTTGTCGGCGTTTAATGTTCCGAGAACCGGATCATCATAAATCCGATGCTTGCTGAGAATCTCCTCCACCACCACCACTTGTCAGAGGTTCTTACATCGGAATCTCCAGAAGCAGCCTGCCAGATGTGTTGGCGGACTCTTGGGTAAGTCTGGTCTGTGCAATACTGTTTTTGTCTTTTTGGCATGTAGTGAATAAGTTTCGAGCTACAGAACAAGCCCAGTGCCATCAAAACACTCGGAACAGGGAATGGTTTGGGATAAGATGCATAACAACGGCTTCTGCGAATGATAAAAGATCTCGTGGTGCAGCTATTTGAACATGATATTGCCAGGCTCACAACTTTGGACATGGCTCCTGGAGTCCCAGACACGTACAAGTTAAAAACCCCACGATACGACATAGCCCCAGGAATCGCCTTCGGATATCCGCAATATCGTGCGCAAGTGGGATCACCGCTAGGGCCTCTTTCATGAGACCCAAAGGTCGAAATCTGGTTGACGGGACACTTGCTGCCTGAAGCTGCTGTGCAGCCCGGACGCGGAGATGGAACCCGCCGTCATGAGTTGCGAGTCAAGCACCTTGTCGGCTCCATCATGGCATGTTGCCGTCGAGGAGGGGCCACGGCGGTATATCGTTTTACCCGGTGACCCACTGGCATGACGAGTTTGTGTTAATACGAATACCGAGAGAGGGAGGCACAAAGCCTCTGGTCAGCGACGTCTTTGCAGTTGGCCGAAGCAGTGAGTGCACATACGAAGCCCACCATGGTGACAGACGCGTTGGCCAATAAAGGTGCATCGGCACACATCTCACAGATCCTTATTGAAAGCTGCAAGCCTGCGGGCTTGGCTGTTTGCCGGCAGTCAATTCTCCCAAAGGAGAAGATGGCTCCTTGATCGTCTGGCAGATGTTCAGCAACACCGCCTTCTTTCACTTGGCACTTGCCTGTCGGCCGTTGCACTGCGTCTGCGTGGTGTCTGCAACAACTCACAAGGATGTGGACCATACCTGAAAGGGCACATGCCACATGGATACCACGCCAAACATGTCAAATGCCAGATGAAGATTTGACTGCATACCTAGACAGCCGACTTCACTTGCTAGATCGAACTACCGTGCAATCTCACCGAGATTTAGACAAAGTAGAGTCGGCTGCACAGCTTGTTCATAGCCTAATACTGGCTATCGGCCAGCGTTGAGACTGACTTCGATGTACATATAATCAGGTACCGTGGGGGAGCCTCCGTGCCCCCTTAGACCTAGATGGTATTTCGGTTTCGGGTGGGCTAGCACCTCCGACCGGAGGAAAACGCCGGGGAGCCACTTGAGTAGTGTTCCGTTGGATAGACATAAAACGCCTTGTTCAAGAAGTTGAGAGGGGGATGCGTGATACGGAGACCAATAGTGCCGCTTAATCCTTTAGGCGGAAACAGATGGGAGTTGGCCCCCCTCTGTGATGGAGATCTCGCCTGCATGGAGATCTGGTGGAGATTTCGACAGTCAGAGTTTGATGCCCATGCGGAGAAGTTACGATGGGATTCTCGCGCTTGGGAATCCCGATTGCAGTGCCCAGCCGAGCACCTCCAGGGGCCAGGGTATGCTCTTCATACTTTAGCCGTCACGGCCATTGCCACTATCCTGCTGCTTGTGGGGGTCGCCTCCACGTCCGGTTCACGGAGTCGTTGCGTCCCTGTTGGGGAAGGATGCCTCGTCATATAAGCATCATAATCTCTTGGGTGACACTGTCTCCCGTATCTCACAGATTCAAGACCTGATCCCTTGGTGCAAGCATTGGACGAAGCTTGATAGTATTTTGCCTTGAAACACAGAAAACATGGCCGAAGACAGCAGCATGGACGACTCGCTTGAGGTCTTCAAACAAAGAAGCCGTATGGCTCGCTGGCGACAGTATCTGTCAGAAGATGCGAACAAACAATGGGGAGATTTGATCTTGATTGTCGCTTGTTTCATCTCAGGCCTGGTTGACAGTGCTGTCTTCAACGTCTGGAGCTGCTTCGTGAGCATGCAAACTGGTGAGCTGCTGAGATGGACGTAGCGGTGAAAAATGATTGGGTGACTGACGTTCTGGTTTTCAGGAAACACTGTATATGTTGGTTTGGGCATGTCTGGCCAACCGCTCAGTCAGCCATATCGATGGGTGAAGTCTGGCACGGCAATCCTCAGTTTCTGCTTAGGGACCTTCTTCTTCAGCCGCGTCTGTCGTTACCTTGGACCGCTTCGCCGGGGTACCCTGAGTGGCTCGTGCCTCTTCCAGGCTCTGCTCTGCTTCATCAGCGGGATCCTCGTGGTCAGCGATGTGGTGCCCAATGACGCCGGCACCCAACTACCTTACAACTACATCGTCCTGCTTCCCCTGGGGCTGCTCTCATTTCAATCGGCCGGTCAAATCGTGATGAGCAGGATGTTACTGTACAACGAACTGCCAACAGTTGTCCTGACGAGTACCTACTGCGACCTGATGTTCGATCCGACCCTGTTCACGGCACCCATCACTCAGAATCCCAAGCGCAACCGCAGATTTGTGTCGGCCGTGGCGCTCCTCCTCGGAGCTGGACTCGGCGGGGTTCTGACGGAGGGTGGAGATATTTCTAGGCCACTATGGATCGCTGGAGGCACCAAAGTCGTGATGGCCGTGGTGTGGCTCTTTTGGAGGGCCGAAGGATCAATCCGGCTGGAGTGAATGAATGGTACAGCGCCTAGAACAGTCGCAGAGGACTTACTTCGGTTGGATGGCAACAAGCACATTGAGCGGTGGAAAGGCCGAATGTCCTGTATATATTGTTTTCAAGTAAGAAATGGGCCTTGCTTGACTGTACAAGTCAGCAACGATCAACCGCATCGCTGGCCGTTGGTAGGAGAAAGAAGTCAGAACACTCTACACGTGCCCGGCACGGATAAATACATTGTTCCGAGATCTAAAAAGGGGCAAAATCTCTTGCGAACCAGTAATCCAATATTATAATTCTTCAAGCCTTTTCAACGTACCCATGAATACGTTTTCCCAGCCTCTCTCAAATGTTCAAGACCCCGAAATTAGCCGATGGAGCTGACATTCGCACGGGCAATGCCTTATCTCTCTCGCCAGTCCAGACCGTGGACCACCGCCCGACAAAGATGAGACTGATGGGACCTTCGCCGTCTTTGTGGAGAAAACCGGATCAGGCTCAGGCTCGAAACTGGGCGGTGAAATTGCGGCTGCCGGCTAAATGTTACGACAGTGTGTCCACCACACACATCGTTATCGCATTTGCGTTGTGAGAGGAATATGGAGTAAGTCACTAGGTAGTGGACCATGCTAATAGTCCAACAAGGAGAAGCAGAAAAGGAAGAAAAACTTAATGGGCGATGGTATTTCACTGTTGCTGCTGCCGCTGCTGCTGCTGATGACTGACTGACTGACTGATTGATAGATAGATAGATATCCTGTGTGCCCTGCCTGCATCCCACATGGCGTCGTTCACATAACACAAGAAGAAGCCCTTTCTCCTTCTCGCCCCCTCCTCCGGCCATATCGAAAACTATACAGAAAGAAAACCACAACACCCTTTCAAGAGGTCGCCCGCGCCTGCACTAGGTATGTATGTGCACTGCCACTACTACCCTCGCCTTCTCTCAGGAAAGTGGAAATCAACTCTGCCGGCTCCCCAGGCTCAGCTTCTTCCTATACACGTGCCCGCCATGCCTTTGCGCAACAGCATGTTCGTCGCCATATAACAATGATCGTCACTTCATACACTCATAACACTCGAATCAGCCCGCAAGACTTCCGAGCATTCGCAAAGACCCAACATGCTCTAAAATCACCGGGCTCGAGGCAAGACCTGCCCGCTCCGCCAAACAAGTCGTTGAGGAGGGGGGGGAACAATCACATCTTCTCGCGATGGTGAATTGTGGTGTTCTCCTCGCTGCTGTCCGATTTGACGACGACCTCGCAGATTTCGTGGTCTTGTCTCGAGGCCACAACAGCGTCGGCCACGGTCCGGAATACTCTCACCGACGTCACCTTGGAGGTGTCCATCGAGCTGTCCCCATCCAGCAGGGTCCAGCCGGCTCGCTCGAAGCGTTCACGGATCATGTCGCTCAGGGCAACAAACCGGACTTCGACGCCGTCACCGGCATAGTGTCTCAACTCGGCAAAGAAGTTCTTCAGGCCTACGACACCGCTCGTGTCAAAGTAGTTGACCTTTGAAAAGTCAAGGACCACAACGTGAATCGGCGGCAAGCTGACACCTTGGGTCTTGGCGTGCCGGCGCAGTCGAGCGATGCGTTTCTCTGACTCCACCGACCAGTTCCGTTCGGCCTCCTCGCCGTTGCGGTTATTATACTCGGGAGCGTGGTATGTCTGAATGACGTTGAGAATGTGGCCCTTGACCCTCTGGATGTTGGGGAAAAAGAAGGACTCCTCGAAGCGGAAGACCCGGGTGTCCGGAGGAATATGCGGCGGCATCCCGCGAGCAGAATCCAGCGAGGCCGCAAGTTCCGAACGGGAGTCTGCTCCGACCGTCTTTGCTTGCATGAAGACTTGGCGGAGCAAGACATACACAATATTGAAGCCCACGGCGCTGGCGATACCAATCTCGGTCGAGACGAACAGCGATACCCAGAAGGCGACCATAGCGGCAACAAAGTCGGCGAATGAGGTCTTCCAGAAATGGTAGTAAGTGCTTGGTTTGCCGATGAGTGGCCAGATGGCTGTGATGACAATGGCGGCAAGGGTGGCCTTTGGGATCCAGTACAATGCTCCAGTCATCTTGTAGATGGAGAGAACAATGACGCCGGTGGTGACCAAGCCCGAGAGCGGGGATTTGACATTACATTGAGAGTTGACGGCCGTCCGGGACATGGCCCCTCCGACGCCCATGACGGTGAAGAAGCTGTTGAAGATGTTGGCCACCCCGAGGTAGCAGAGCTCCTGGCTGGGATCGATCACATAGTTGTTCCTCAAGCCGAAAGCCCGGGAAATACCGAGATGCTCAATTGAGGCACCCAGAAACGCGGCGATGCTGCGTCCGGCAACTTTTCCCAGAAGAGCCGAATCCACTGCTTTGGGAGTATGGATGTTGAGGGAAGGGACCTTGCTGACATCAAATAGGTAGTCATCGCTATCACGGCCCTTGTTGACGCCGTAGCTGATGCCGGTGAACAAGAGAAGCGCGATGAAGGACCGAGTGATGGACAAGAACCAGATGATCTTGTTCTTGCTGCCCCATTTCTCGCCAATCTTTTGCAAGAGAACCAGGAGAACGATGCCGCCAAAGCCGACACCCGCAGCCCGTCCGTTGCAAGTGCCGAAGTTGGTCAGAATGTCATGGATCTGGTTTGCGGTACCAGTGCCCACATTGTCCTCACCGATGAGATTGGCGACTTGGCCGAGGCCAATGGTGATGGCAACGGCGGAAATGAAGCCGGTGAGCACTGGGTAAGAGATGAAATCAAGCAGGAATCCGAGCTTCAGGACGCCTATGCCGGCCATGAAGATGCCCATGGAGAGAGCGACCGCAGAAGAGATTGCTTCTGGAGCGTAGCCCTCCTTTTGGAGGTCATCCACGACATCTGCCGTCAACAAACCGATCAACGAAGTTGGACCCGTTGAGACATCTGCCCAAAAGGTGTAAGTAAGTAGGCCGTGGTTGTCTTTTGACAAGATGATTTGGGGGGGAACAAAACTGCACCTTTTGTCGTGCCCATGATGGCGTAGATGACCGCAGGCGCCCAGCAGGACATGAGACCGTATTGCACGGGGATCTTTGCAATCTTGGCATAAGCAAGACCTTGAGGAATCAACATGAGCGACACGGTCAAGCCGGCCACGAAGTCGGTCAGGAGCCATCGAGGGTTGTATCGAGGCAGCCACCCGACAATGGGTGCTTTTTCAGAGATATATCTTGCTGCTACCCTCGGGGTGGCACGCAGGGCGTGTTTCCCATAACGGGAGACGCGGTTCCAGGTAACATCAGTCTTGAAATCATTCTTCACCCTCTCGTAGATCTGCATGATGATAGCAGTCTCTTTTGGGGGGAACACACACACACACACACAAGCAGTCGACTTAGGTATACAAGGAGCAAAAGGCCGCAGCAAGCAGAACGACTGAGGGAAAGGGGGGGAAAGGTAGACTGTCAACAAAGTGATATTTGATCAGGATTGAAAGAGGCTTTTGATAAGCTGGGGAAGATGGCCGGGAATATAATCAATCATGCATGTCAGGGATGTGACACAACAGGACAAGGGCCCCCACCCCCTCCTCTCTCTCTCTGTCTCCGTGTTCGACGCAGGATTTAACCCAGCGAACCCATGTCGATTTTGTGGTGTTGTGTATGAGTTTCTGTCGCCCTGTCTCGTTTAACTGAATGTGCATTTGGGTCCGGTCGCTAAATCAGGGAATGCATGTGTCTTGTCTGGTCTGGTCTGGTCTGGAAAAACCGAAACACAAAAAGGACGTGTGTGTGTGTGTGTGTGTGGGTGAAAGCAACAAACCACAATAGAGAACGTGGAGAATTCCACTAGCGGGGAGCCGCCGCCAGGACGATACTTGGTGCTTCCTGGTACTATGCGTATATGCAGGATTGTCAGAAAAAGGACAAGACGATCACACAGAGAGAGAGAGAAAGAAGGCAGAGAGGTTGTGTCTGGGGGGTGGGAGACGTGGGTGAGCAGTAGCTGTTGCCAAGCAGGGTTGACGGTTGGCTGCTTAGTAGCTTAACTTCCGCGCTAAGCCGGGGTAGGGGGGTATTCTAGGATATAGAACCGACGAATCACACCGCGTGAAATATCGCGCTAGTACCGCTCACTCCGCCCGGCAATGCGGGGGTGGAGTTGGTAATTGGCCGAAACGACCCAATGCGCCTCATCATCCCATGGCTGGCGGCGTCGCGCGCGCCCCTTGCTTGATTATTGCCAACCCCCCCCCCAAAAAAGCTGAATAACCCCAGTTCGCATTTTCGTTCCTTGGTCACAAAACGGCGCACCTGTGTACGCTTAAACCTTCTCCCGAACCACTATTCCCAATGGCTCCCTCGCTTCTTGTCTACGAGGTGCTACATACGTAGGTACATACACGACTCTTGAGGGCAATGGATGGCGTCACACCTTTTGCCCTTGCAATCTCCCTCCCCAAGTCCACACGGACCCTACTTCCAGACATGACAAAAAGGTCGAGCTGCTCCGGAGACCGTATCTTCCCCCGCATAGCGGCGCAGAGCGGGTTACCCCGCCAGACGTTGTCGTCGCCAGTAATTTGCCAGCCACCAGCCCAAAAAAATCCGGGGTTTCTGGAGGTCTTGGGAAGGAGCATTTCTGGGGGAAAAAGGTTAACACGCTTCACACGATGGCGTTCATTCAGGACTAGCTTCGTCATGAATACAATATCAATACCATAAATCATGGTCAGGACCTCAGGGCCGGGAAAACAAATAAGCTGCATGGTGCATGGTTGAATAGTTTGTCTGGAGGCCGGATTTCTTGTCGAAAGACACACACAAACCAACTCTGCAACCATCAAACGCCGCGCCCCAAGTCGCTCGCCTCTTACTTCGGTAATGAGATCCCTGATCTAATTTGGACGTCGTCAACATTATCGAACAGTGCCCTTTTCCCGTGTGCGTGCCCACGCCCATTGGTGTCATTGACACCGGTCCCCATGGTCAGTGCTCTGTGCCGTCCAGGAGAAGCTCGCATGACCACTCCAGGTTCAGGGATCCCCTCTTCTAGACCGGGGACCGGTAGTTGAGGACCATTGATCTGCGGTTCCAGCATGGGGTTTCTCCCAGTCCAATGAGCACCGACGCAGATCTCACACCGTTACAGGTCCAGGGTAGCCCGTGGCAAACATGCATGGGGGGGCCTCAGCCCAGACGTCCCCAGTTGGATTTCCTAGTCTCAAGCCCGTTAGCATGACCCGATGCTGGGACTTGTGGCGATGGCATTTCGTGGCCGATTCGTGTAAAGGATGAGAACCGTGAAAAGAGAAGTTCTCTGAGCTGAGATATCGATTTATCCCGAGCTTTTATATTCTTGTCCAGATGTTGAGTCTTGGGATCGGGCACATTCGGGCTAATAGTTATTGCACTTTAGACCACGGCATGAGCACCGGAGTTCCAAACGGCTGTTCTCCCCTTCAGCGGACGCCGACAGAGTTCCGTAGCACATCACGCCTTATCTTTGAATTGCTGATAGCAGAGCTGATAGCTTTGCGTATGCCGGGAACCCGTCACATGCAACAGCTCAGGTTGGACCTCGAGGCAACAGGACAGCAACAACGCCCACCAAAAGGAGCAAAGGGCAAAGATCGACCGACCTTTTTCCCGACCAGTCACCAAGCACTGAGCAGCCTTCAAGAATAGATACCTGAACTTCCACCCCAGCACAGGTGCCGAGCGCCCGATCACGTCCTCAAACGATACCAGACGGTAAGACTCAGTGACTCACCGTGATCCCATCCCTCCACGAGTACAAGGTACAGTCCACCAAAGTCACTTGATCTGCTGGATGAACATTTAGCCAGAAGCACACTCTTTACCTGTGAGGACAGGTCCCAAGCTCAAAGGGCATGTGGACACACACGTCTCAGCAGGGAATCCTTCTTAGTGTCGTTGGACTGAGTTCTTGCTCCAGAATTCTGGAGCAAGCGGAGCCCCGGCTGGTGGAATACCACACCCACGAGGGAAGCTCAGCGCATTGGTGGTTCTGTTGCAAAGATAACATGCCGGTGGCTAGTCTGGCTGATTCCAGCGAGCACTTGCGTATCTGACCTCTTGAAGTCTTGCCACCCACCTCGTGCCGGTCTGGGAAGTTCGATTAACCGGCAGCCTCCTCGTGAGGACACCCAGATCGGTGGCGCATCAGTCCTCGGCCGGCGCGAGAAGTCAGGAACGACGTGCCCGATTTCGCGAAAAGTCTTGCGAGATGTGCTAGGGGTTTCGACCTTGGTCTCAAAGCAACCACGTGTCTACGAGTGGAGGTGGCGACCTCCCCAAGTGCGGCATGGGTTTGAAGGTATCTGTGGAGCTTGTCGTGGAGCACGTTTACGGAGGAGTGATAGGCAGTCTGGCGACACATTCTTGCAGCAAAAATCGCCACTCCACTGGGGATGGGCGTGGTCTTTTGGGGCGAGAAGCATCTAGCCACAACATGGCCTCCACCTGCCTTTCTGCCCGGCGACTCCTTTGGGCCCCTCAATCCCATCCCCAGTATGTTGCAAGATTTCCTGTAGAGCGATGTCTCTTCAGCAAAGAGGGTCGTCCGGTTAATGAATCAGCCCAGGGCCTCAAGCATCGAATTGGATGGGCTCGCCGAGGTCGTCGAGCTGTCACGACATCCCCATGGGGCTTATCCACCCATCTGCGCTTTGGAATCTCTAGATCGTATCGATATCGATTAGCCGGAGATGCAGGCTTGTAATTGTTATGTTCTGGAGGGAAACACCTCCTGTAAAGACACTGTCAAGCAAGGACTTCTTTGTGGTCAGGCCGTGCTGTATCTGTGTCAGGCCACGCTATGTGATACCGTCCTTACATCAGACGACCAAGTTGAGCACCTCACTTCTGGTGGGTGGCTATGGACTAATCAGTCTCTCACATTACTCAGTTTGTCAGGAAGAGGAGGGAGTGAACCGCCTTGCAACTCTTTGTCGCAATGACAGATGATTCGACATCAATCAGACCTCTGAGAGGCAGTCCCAGGTCCATTGTCATAGCGCTCGACAGAAGAATCGTTTGATGAGCATCACTGTTCAAACGAACGCGTCTGCGATGATTGACAGAGAAACAGCTAAGGAGGAATGAAGATGAAGTTAAGTAGCCGCTAAGAACCGCGCTAGCCGTGTGTGTGCAGATCTTATCGATTACGCAGCTAAGGAACTTGCACTAAGTCCAAAAGCGGTCTAATCAGATACAATGGCGCGACTGCCTGAATCTTCAGTCAATTACTCAGAGTTACAGTACCCAAGTCCCAGACTGTCACAACACTCGAGCTGGATCCAAACGACGGGTTCAGGTATGTCAGAAGAACAGCGCAAGGACTTTTACGACCTCGCGTCATCTTTCACCCCAACTATCTGGCTGTTTGTTGACACGCAAGCCGGTATCTACAGAAACCGAGGCCCTGGAAATGTTCCCCCAAAATACAAAGCTTGTGCAAGAATACGATTGCGTGACAGCGAAGGAGGTTGCTAATCAGAGGTAGAACTTACGTTGTCAGCCTCCGGTAGAATATTTACGGCCAGACGGCACGGAAAGTCGCCTTGAAAGCAGCACAAAGATTTCGGCATATACAGTCTCTGGTGTTGACTCTGCGGAACTTCGGCTCAGCCTCAGCGTTGGCTGTGGTAGATATCGTCCCAATAAGTTGCAAGACACTATACAAACGACTGGATGGTTTTCGAAGGACTCGATGAGTAGAGTAAAAGTATTGTTATCAACTGTGAAACTGATTGCTGTGATTCCTAATATGTTCTCGAACTGTTGCACTCTCTGCCCGGTGCGCGGGTCCCAGAGCCAGAAACCTGACAGTGTCATCGTCCGAGCTAGAGGCCAACAGTCGCAGCCATCCACAGTCCCACAGTCTTTCTCGAGTCGGATGTCTCGGGCATTGAGCCCGTTGATAGAAATCAACTCCAATGACAACCTCGGATCAATCGCCGCGACTTGGCTTGTGGAGGCACGAGGGCAGACAGGTTGACTGTTGGAACGCACATCGCTATCAGATATTCTCAAAACTAAACTCTGCAACTTTTCTCCTAATATTGCGTTTATGGTGAGATCAGCCTTCTCATCCGCTGACCAAGCTTGTGAAATCCCAAAGCTTCTGGCCATTTGGGTGTGGTAACTCGCCAGGTCTTTTGAACGTTGTGCAAGTGTTTCTGAACATCTTTCCGCCCTGCCAAGGGTAAAGTGTCATATCCAAATACGTTGAGCATCGTGCGAGCCAGATCTGACGATTGATCTGAAGTCAGTTCCAGCCCCTTTGTCAACTCGAGTATCGCCTTTGTAACCTCAGCATAATCTATGTAGACTTTGTTGTTGCCGAAATTGGAGACCCCGGATTTTATAGTTTGCCAATAGCTGTGAGATAGGTATACAGCCTCCGAAGCATCTGCGAAACATCTGCAACGCTTCAGAAGCAACAGTAGCACTGAGGCATCTGGCATATCGGTCATTGCCGATGTGTTAAACAACATGGCTTCAACGTAGAATTTTGGACTGAGCAGATTCTCATTGATGCTGAGCTTTGCCTCAACATACGCACTCGCACGATATAGCACTGCCAGATATAGATGAGGATCTTCCACGTGTGACTGGACACGGTGAAAATCCCCCAGTAGTGACACAGACAAATCGCCATGGGCAGGCAATATAAACCCAGAATCCCGGTGAGGAGACTGATTAGTTTCGAGCATTGCGCAGACCATCACCGCCGCTTTGTCGAAACATCTTGCAACGGACGAGCACGGTCGGCCCTTGACACGGTTCATCTTTAGCGCGAATTCGTCGAAGTGGTGGATTATTTTGCCTGCTCCTTGCCGAGTTGGCAGTCGATGGCTTGTGATAAACGCGTCAATGAACACGATGTGCTTGAGGTGGGCATTTACGAGGTACCACGACGTGTCGAATGCGCCATTGGTGTAGTTGTTGAGCAAGTTCTGAGTCGCAGGCGAAGCGAGAAATTCTTCCACCGTTCGGTGCAGATAGTCCACCGCTGAATTCTGCCACGGGTAATCATCTTGTGGAATCTCTTTGTACTCCAGTAAATCCATGCACTGACTTTGGAAGAGCCGCCTCATCGACAGTACCCTGGCCCTGATAGCATCCAGACTCTCGTGATCGGATCCTTCCTGGAGAGCGAAGTCGGCACTCTCCTCGTCCGTAAAGGAGAGTATCATAAGCGATGGTAGAGTGGAAGATCGGATGGCTTTCATGAGCTGAAGGATTCTCGATACTCTTGCCTGATCCCGTGTGCTGATGGCGGACAGCATGAATTGAAAGTACTCGTCGAGGCCTTCGGGAATTTCCTCGAGGAGTTTTTTCGGCGACCTCAGGCCATCCTGCATCTCGGCCAAGAGCCTCTTAGTGACCAGGTAAACCCAGAGGAAAACCCCGGAGGACTTTGTGACGATCTCTTCCCGGATATGCAAGACCTGCTTTGGGTCCACGGCCTCCAGGTCTCGAAAGGCCTTGCTCTCCTGACATTCAGCCTCCACAAAGGCCAGGATGTCTCCTCGGGTCAGATCTTCCAGTCGCAGACAAGGAAACCCTTCGAAGGCATCGATGAAGACATTCCAAGGTCTACTTGAAACGCAGATTTTGACAGTTTCCAGGCCTCGCAACGACAGGAAAAGCCTGACAAGTTCCTGCCGCTCGACATTATCGCGGCCAAACTCATCGAGCCCATCGACAAAGAACACGACGTTTGCAAATTCAGCTATTCGTTGTACCGTCGATTCGAACATGGCTGATAGCTCAGGCACAGACCACGCTTCCGGGACGAAATTTGAGCTCTGACATGCGTACCACCGCCACGGAGCAATGTACTCAATGACTGCACAATCGACTCTTTTATCGATGAGTATCTGGAATAAGAGTGTCCTCAGCATTCCTTGGAGAGATTTTTGTAACTCTGTCCCTGGATTCCAGAAGAAACATTTGGCCACCAGCAGGTGCTTTTGTGATTGCCATTTTGACAGCAGCTGGAACGTCGTCGGTGATGTCGAAAGATATTTCATTAGTACCGACTTACCTGACCCTGGCTTTCCACTTTGCCAATATATGTTGTGCAACGGCTGAGGCTCCTCCAACCACTGTGCGAAATTGTCCCAGGATGCATCTCGTTGACTGTCCGGATGAAGGACCCATTCGAAGGTCTTTTCATGCGCCTGTGCTATGCTGCCGTACCGATCATCGATCTGATGGAAGCGAAGGTGCGAGCAGAATCGTAAACGAGTTTGCTCCTGCAAAACCTCAGCAACCTTTTCTTCCGCCAGGGCCATAGTAGGCTCGTGTTGGTGTATCCATGAGGTCAGAATGGGCCCCCGTAATGACTGATCTTGCGCAACGAGTTGATGACGAAGACTGGAGAGATAGGAGTGGAGTTCGTCTTTCAGCCCTTGCAACTCTGTCAAGATGCTTGCTGCTGAACCCGCTTGCAGTTCTTTCAGTTCACGAGTACCTCGTTCGCGCCTGTCGCTGAAACGGAATTATTTAGCATCGACTCCAAAGGAAGGGATCAAGGACCTACTCGTTGTAGAGCAGCAAGAACAGCATCAACTGTTGACGTGCATTGGACAAGCGTCGGCTTGCGTCGTCCAGTTTTGAAACACCCATCACACTGGACAAGGCATGGCGAAAACTCTTCCACTTCCTGTGGTCTCCCGACACGGTGAGTTTTCCCACGGCTTCAATGATCTGCTCGGCACAGTCCGTGCAATAACTGTAAGCCTCTTCGAGCTGGGATAAAAGCAAAGACTGGTCTTCGGTCAGCGATGTCGTCTGAAGAGACCGTAGGTCGTCCAATTTGTGAGGCAATTGGAAACTCCGCAACTGAACGGCTGCCTTGCGCAACTCGACATGCTCTGATAGTGTGTTGTACTTGTACAGTTCTGCCCCTTTCGAGATGAGTTTGGCAGTGAAATCCACGAATTGAATCGCATTCCCAGCGATGGAAACTGCTGTGATAGGATCCATAATGCGATCAATCTGTAGCCGATTCTTTAGGCGATGTCAGACGGGCTGATGAAAAGGAGACTCTCGCTATCAGTAAGGACCTGTAACGGAAGGGCTGAGGCTGAATCTCTACAGGCACCAAGAGCTGGCTGCACCTGCCCCGCGATCGAAATCAAGGTCTGAGAAAAGGCGTTAATCGCACGTTACAAGCTTTGCGCAAACTGTTTTATACCAAGTTCTGGAGGAAGGTGGATGTGATTACTGTGAATTGAATCGATGCTGTGCGAATCTGTCACCCTCACCAAGTCGAAGGAGATGACAGTTGACCAGAGACTTTGAGGTTTCCAACCACAGGCTGCCAACATCTTGACACAGCCCCAGGACAACGCATTGGGCTGCTGCCGAGCCAATGGCTCGTCCTGGTCAACTCTGGTCACCAATGGCTGGGTTACTGGGCGGTGCCAGTTCGCCTTGCGTGCGCCACAGCTACTCCCTCCTGCTCAAAAATCATAGACGTTAGTGATGGCGACAAACAGCGACGCCAAGATAAGGAATGTCACGGTTTGGAAGATATATGCCAAGACCTGGTATAGACACCAATTGGGCTTAGTGCCTAATCCCCCTTTAACTATCCTTTGCCTCGCCCTACGACTTTGTCGCACCTGGAAAGGTGATATGTAGCCCTTTGGACGACAAGTACTACAACTCAAATCATATTACGCCACTGCAAGGTGGATTCGATCCCGTCGCGGTGCCTCGTGATAGCAGATCTGTAAGGAAGGGGGCCCCTTTTGTGGCGCAGGCGCAGCCTTGCTTCCCTCCACCCAGCCCTAGCCCCCGTACTCCGCCACCCTTTCATCCATACAAGGGTTGACACATGTAGAGAATGTGTTTTCCAGAATCCATACAAGTTGGAAGAGGTGCCTTTTTTACCTATTTGAAAGGCTCGAGTACAGTGACCTGCCATCAGGGCGATACGGTAAACCCGCCTTTTGCGACCGCCTCGTTGGTGAGCTCATTCAGCCCTGACCCTTTCAAATTCGCTCAAACACAGGCATCACGTGCAGTGGACAATCCACCTGAACCTCCCTTCCACCCACAAAAGTCTGCCCATCTTGGACCTCCCCATCATCGAACCTTTTCCACGTGGCACCCCTCGGCAGGTACACCTTCCTCGTGGTCATGCCCGGGTACATGACCGGCGCGACGAGATACTTGTGTCCGAACATGTACTGGTCCTCGACCTCCCAACACCTCTTGTCGTCGGGAAACTCCAGGAACAAGGTCCTGATCACCGGCGTGCCCTTGTTGTGTGCTTGGGCCATGAGGTCGCGGATGTACGGACGGAGTCTTTCGCGCAGGAACAGGTACTTTTTCATGATCTGGTAACACTCTTCGCCGTAGCACCAGATTTCGTTCGGCGCCCCGGAGAGGCAGGTCGCGCCACCGGTGGTGCCGTGTTGGGGCTGCTTGGGCTCACGATCGCCATGGAGGCGGAAGACAGGGCAGAAACAGCCTGAAACCAAATCAGCATTACAGTCTCAGAGGGCAACGGCAACGTAGGCGGGGCTTCTTGCTTGATCCACTCACCGTATTGGAACCATCGAGTGCAGAGCTCACGGAATTCGGGGTACTTGGGATTTCCTCCATGAAAGCCACCTTGACGGAGTCAGCATAATTTATAGAGCAACGTTGACAGAGTTGATTGACCGATGTCCGTAGTCCACCATGGGATGCCCGCAATCCCCACATTCAAACCAGCCGCAAATTGGTCTCGAAAACTCTCCCAGCTGCTTGCAATGTCACCGCTCCACAGCAGCGTCCCAAACTTCTGACTTCCGGCCCAAGCACAGCGGATAAGATTGCAGACGTCCTTCTGCTTGCCATCCTTCACCATTCCCTGATAGAAGGCCTTGGCGTATTCCACTGGATATGCATTCCCGGTGCTCAACAAACTCCCACTATGGTACCGATAAATATCAAAGTCATAGGCACTGTACTCTGGCTCCGCTTCGTCAAGCCAAAAAAGCTTCACACCCTTTTCGTAATAATTCTTCTTGACAGTATTCCAGACAAATTCTCTTGTGGCCGGATTCGTGAAATCAGCGTGGACGGTCTCTCCTTGAAAGTCCATCGAGATCCGCAGTCCTCGATCTTGCCGGATCAGAAGGCCATTTTCCAGCATGTAGTCGTAGTTTTCAGATCGCTTGTCGACCGTCGGCCAGATGGAGACAAGGAGTTCAATCTTCATCGACTTGAGCTCCTTGATCATGTCGTCTGTAGTACCAAGCGTCACGACACTTCGTCAGAGCTATATTCTTCCACCTTGATAGCAGGGCCCTTTTCAGGGGTAGAGTGCGGCGAGAAAGAGTCGAGTTGGAGTTTGATGGCGGAAGGAGGAGGGGGAAAGTGGAATTCAGGCGCTGACTCTGTCGCCGACTCCTTCCACGTCGATAACAGTCTTCGCATGGCAGACTCACCGGGGTCTTTCCAGTATGTGGGGTCGAACTTCCATTCTCCTTGCTTCGGCCCTTTTACACCGTCAGTTTCCTGTGCGCAAATGGCACGTAGCCATCAAATAGCACGTGGAGACCTACAATGAAAGAAATCCACCACGATAACATCAAGCGGCAGATTCCGTCTTCGATACTCTCGTGCAACATCCAGAAGCTCTTCCTGAGTTTGATATCTCAATTTGCACTGCCAAAAGCCCAGTCCGTATTCAGGCATCATCGGTACCTTGCCCGTGATGTCCGCATAAGCTTCGATGATCTGGGTCGGGGTGTCACAAGCCACAACCCAATAATCAAGCACCCTCGTGGAATAAGCCTCGAAGCTCATCGTGTTCTTTCCCAGCACAGCTCTGCCGACGGCAGGGTTGTTCCATAGCATACCGTATCCTAGATTAGAGAGCATGAAAGGCACGCTTGCCTGAGAATTGCGCTGGGCCATTTCCAGGTCCAGTCCCTTGAGGTCAAGAAATGGTTGCTGATACTGGCCCATGCCGTAGATCTTCTCATTCCGATCAATGGATTCTAGACGGTAGGTCAAATGGTAGTCACCACCCAACAAGGGCTTGAACTCCCTTGCTTCGATCATCAAGGCGCTGCATTTTGGATCCTCGACATCCGAACGGTTGCGCTGGTACTCTTCAAGCAGTAACTCGCCCTTGGAATTTTTGACAGTAATCTTTCCCCGCGAAGATATCGTGGCACAGATATTGCCGTTGCTGATTGATGCATGCCCATCATTCACAGAAATAGATACATCGGTCTTGGGCGGCGGAATTGTCAAAGCCCAGTCTTCCGACGGCAGGGTATGAAACTTGGTGGCACGAATCCGAAGGGCATTCGGACCCCAGGCTTCGATCTGAACCCGTTCGGAATCGTAGGTATAGTGCAGAGTGTCATCTTTGGAGAGTAACATGGTGGGTTTCGTATTCCTCGAGCAGGCCGGTTTTCCTCAACGCGTCTTGACTTTTCGCACAAGGCACAGTTTTTATCTTCAGACCTGGTAACCGTGAAAGAATCCGCTGAGCCTCCCCGCCAGATCCAAGCTAAAAGTGAAGGTTGTAGTATCCTACCAGCGTGGATACTGCGACTTGCCTGATCAGCCACGGAACTTCTCAAATCAGCCATGCCGCCCGGCTGAATTGCGGAGATGGGTCTTTGATATCAGGCACATTTTCGGCTGTTCATGGGTTCCGTCCAGAATCCTCCTGACCAACCGTGCCACCCACACCAGCGCTCTTCTTGGTAAATATTCCTTGGCTCTCTTCACATTCTCGGTGCATAACCCCATATCTGAGGGTTGTGTGGGTGTGATGGGACGCACACGTGGATGGACGCGCTTGGGCACTGTGGAGGCCACCCGGCCCGCGGTGGAGAGTTGTTTTGAGCAATGGAAAGATCATTGGATACTGAAGCGGCAGTAATTGGATATTCAGGCGAGGAAATCGTTCCAACGGCCGGTTGGTCCCATCATAGTGATGATACACGAGGTGGACTAGAATTTCTATGCAATGCGGGATGCTCATCCATAGGTCCACGTGATCTACACAGGCCGAAGATTATCCTTTGTCACGTGTCAGGCTGGGTCACCCTCCACTCACTCCCCCAGGATTTAGGACGGACGATGAGGTATTGGCAACGAGATTACCTCGCACATGACATGCATGTTGCAGGGAACCTCTGATATTCGGCCTCGTCTATCCCATTCGTCCCAGAAAACCTCCCTAAGACAACCACTCCAACTGTACATCTAACGGACAGGCTCATCATGGCTTAGTCCTGACCGTCAAATCGTCAAGGACGTCCGCCGTCCCTCCCCTTTTGGTTTCAGCGACCTGGAATGCACTTCCTTCGCCTCCCATATCTAATCCCTTCGCCGCCCGCTCGTACGCCTCATCGCTCCGATCTGTCAATATCTTCAGCTCCTCTTCGCTGAGAATCGGTCTCCTCTTTCGGTGTTTTCCTTTCGCTTCGTTCTCATCATCCTCTAGATGCGGGACATCATACTTTTCAAACTCGTCGTTGACAAGCGCGCCTTTAACATCATCTGCATCAATGCCAGACGACAGAAGAGACCTGAATTTGCCTTTTTGAATGACCAGTTTCTCGAGTTTCCTCTTTGTGTCAGCCTTAAGGAGCAGAGCCTCCTCTACGGTTCCCCGTGTTGCAAGGCGGTACACAATGACAGGTTTTGTCTGGCCAATGCGGTGTGCGCGGTCCATCGCCTGTAAATCTTGCTGCGGATTCCAGTCGGAATCGAATAGAATCACCGTGTCTGCTGCAGTTAAATTGATTCCTTGCCCACCAGCTCGGGTGGTCAAGAGGAACAAGTTGTAAGACTTGTCCGTGTTGAAGTTGGTAATCTGCTCGTAACGCTCCTCTTGAGCGACCGAGCCATCAATGCGACACGCCTTCCAGCCGCGCAGTTCAGTCGCATACGTTTCCAATATATCCAGTGTGTTTTTGAATTGGCTGAAAATGAGGACTTTGTGGCCTAGACCGAAAAGTCGGGGGAGTAACGTGTCAAGCACAAGGATTTTCCCTGAAGCCGTGACGAGACTTTCATCAACGCGTGGGTAGTCGCCTGACTGCTCCTCGGCTGCTGTGCTTGGTTTCCATGGCCAGTAGAAGTTGTGCGGACTATTGCACGCCAGTCGGGCTTGCATCAGGGGGTTCTGAAGTTTCTTAGCGGCAATCTCCTTCTTTGCAAGCTTGAATGTTTGTGCTCTTTCGAGCTCTTCTGCGTCATCCGATGAGACATCTTGGGAGCCGGGAGATGGAGACGCGCGGTCCAGGCTGATGTCTTCTTCACCTTGTTCGATACGGCGAAGTCGAGCATTGAATTCCCGGTCTGTTACATCTCGATAGCTTGTGCGGGCTCCTTTGCGGCCCCGTCGAACGGAGCCGGTGGAAGCAATAGAGGCTGGTGTGGAATCTCGACTGGGTTTCAAACTCTTCTGGGGTGTTCCGCGGCCACTGGTGGCGGCTTTACGCTTGAGGGAAGCCGTGCGGCTTCTGGCGTCAATGCGTTCAATGGCCTTTTCTTCCAAATACGACCTGCTCGTGCCTGCGATGATCTCCCGATACAAGTCCTTCTGTTCGGAGGTCAGGGGTGCATACAAGATGTACTCCCGTTTCTTCGGGAGGTCTGACTCGACGTCCGCTTTGACCCGCCGGAGAAGGAATGGCTTTAGAATGGCATGCATAGTCGACACGAGATTGTTTCTGCGACTCAGCGTCTTCTCGTCAGCCTCCTGCTTGCCTTCCAAAACACTTGAGAAGTCGAACCACCGTTCGAAGCTGTCGAGGTCATTGAAAACCTCGGGGAGCAAGAAATGAAGCAACGACCAAAGCTCTGCAATATTGTTCTGTAACGGCGTGCCTGTGATCAGGAGTCGATTGGCAGATGTGTATGTCATCAACTCTTTGATCAATTTGCAGTTCATGTTCTTCAGGCGATGTCCTTCATCCACAATGATGTAGTTCCATTGATAGTTTGCCAGGAATTTTCGGTCGTTCATGCAAATCTCGTAGCTGGTGACAACGATCGGAAACTCGTATTTGTGCTGATCTTGGATCCTCATGCTTTTCCGCCTCATGGTTGCGCGCTCTTCCTTGCTCCCATGGTAGAGAATCGTGTTGATACTAGGAGTCCAGTATTTGAATTCTTCCACCCAGTTTCTCACAGTACTCAAGGGAGCTGCGATTAGAAAAGGGCCGGAGACATTGTTCCCTTTCAAGAAGGCAATCAATGAGATGGCTTGCAAAGTCTTCCCCAGACCCATCTCGTCTGCCATGATGCCGGAGAGACCGTTCATCCAGAGTGATTTTAACCACTCTAGTCCCTCGAGTTGATAGTGCTTCATTTTCCCTCCAGTGACTAGAGCAGGCTGCTCCGTTGCGATAAGGTCCTGAGCCCCGAGTCCTTCCCCTTCATATTCATCAGCGGCCTCTGCAAGGGCTTCCTGGACCGTGGGACCCTCCTTGGAGGCCTGAAGAGTATTCGCGTCGAAGTAATCAGTTATGTTTTTCTTTGCAGCATTGGCCTTCTTGGGCGGTCCACCCCGACCGCGCGTGACCCTCTTCCCTTCTTTCTCCGGCTCGTCTGCCACGCGCTCATCTTGAGCATGGCCTCTTGTAGACTTTCTTGTTGGGCCTTTCGACTCGGCGTTTTTGGCAGCTTCTTGTTTCTTCTTCGTCGCCGCCCGTCTGGCTTGCTCCTGATTGCGCTTCTGCTCCTGCTTCATCTTGTCCGCCATGATCGCAACAAAAACCGAGCTCGTCTTGAGGAGATTTGTAAGTGCCCGTGTCTTGTAGTCCATCTCTTCGACATTGTCTGTGTCCACCTCCATTTTGTTCGTATCTTGCTCTTTCTTGTTGTCGCCAGTCTCGGTTTGGACCTCTGCAATGCTGCCATCGAGTGGCGAGGTGGGAGGGGTGCTTTTGCCAGAAGACATAGCTGGTGTCGTTGGCTCTGATGACGAAGGCCTTGTTGCCATTACTACCGCTGTAGTCTAGGTGTAGGCGCGAAAGGGGACGCTGAAGGAACTGATATCCAGTCCGAGGCTTTCCGCGCAAGAGAGTCTCCGTAAACGACAGCGATGAGAGGATCAGAGGACAAATTGCCTCCCAATCCCTTAGACAAAGTATTAATAGAAAACAAGGTCACAAGTAGTCTGACTTTCCTGCTCAGATATCATTCTCGACCCTCGACCTCGACCTCGACCTCAACCCTGGGTGCCGTTACTGCAAAGAATATGGTGTCGTCACGAAAGGCAGAAAGACACGCCCTTTCGTGATCCACTTTACGCGTTCGAATACGCGTTGATCGGCGCTAAGATCTTTTTGGCCACAATCTTATCGTGGACTCAGAATGTCACAAGAATTGGAGAGGGTCAGGAACACTCTAGCAACATGGAGTGATTGTGCTCCTGTCAATATGGACCATTTATCTGGGTATTTCTCTCGTATAAAACAACTATGCAGCCAACCCCAAGTCATAATACGATCATCAGCACTGTACTTGTAGGACTTCCACATACAAATATCCAACACTCAGGTCTCATGCCGCAACTGTTGCCACAGGATTGGCACCCCTTCCAGCCACACGAGTTCGCTGACGCTCTGGACGGCGTAATGTGTATCTGCAACCTCATGTCAGCGAAATACATACACAGCGGAGTTTGTGACCTACTTTGCAAATGCTCTGGCAAGTGCCTTCTTGCAGCTCAGCTTTTGACTGCCGACAAATGAATCGACAGTCACCGCAATCGCACGGTCAATGTCTTGCGAAGAGCAGAAATCAGACAGTCTCATCTTGCAGAATGCTTCTGCAATTCTCATGATCGCTTCAAGATGACGGACCTGCAGAAGGAGTTAGCCACACAACATTATGCCTTCATCTGTCAATGACCAACCGTGATAGGGTACGCGCCCGTTGCGAGAGACTCTCTTCGCATATCTGCGAAGAGCCTAGCCACTTTATCTTGATCGATCTGATAGAGTTTCGGCCGGCACTTTTCTCGGGCATACATGATATACTTGCGGAGTAACTCCTGGGGAATTGCTCCTTCTTGCCGTGGTTCGCCATTGTTGATTGCATTCACTGGTTCAGTCTCCATGGCGGCAATGTCTCCAGCGTCTATCTCGAGTCTTGCGGGATGCGCTCGTCCATGGCTGTTGACCACAAAGTTTGCAAGCCGCTCGTCTTCATCGGGGTCAACTGTATCTCGGACCACACATAAAATGTCGAAACGAGACAAAATCGGCTCTGTGAGCTCGACATTTTGGCTAAAAGGAATAGTACTGTTGTATCGGCCTCCGCTTGGATTGGCTGCAGCAACGATGGCGCAGCGTGCCTGAAGCGTGGTGACAATACCAGCTTTACTGATGGAGATGGTCTGTTGTTCCATGGCTTCGTGGATAGAAGTTCGATCGGCATCGTTCATCTTGTCGAACTCGTCGATCAGGCAGGTGCCACGATCAGCCAGGACAAGAGCACCACCTTCAAGTCCCCATTCTTGTGTGAGCGGGTCCTTGCGAACAGAGGCAGTCAGACCAACTGCGGACGCCCCCTGTCCTGTAGCGAAGACTGCTCGATGTGCGGTCTTCTCGATATACTTCAACACTTGCGACTTGGCTGTGCCAGGATCACCAAGCAGTAGGACATTGATATCGCCGCGGATCTTGTGTTTGCCTTGGGCCTCTTTGCTGACACCGCCGAAGAGAGATAGCGCAACTGCTGTCTTGATATCCCGATGCCCATAAATTGAGGGGGCAATTGAATCAACGATTTTGTCCACGATGTTGGGGTCTTTCGAAAGAGCCCTGATTTGTCGTTCGTCCTCCTCTGTCAGTCGGAACCCAGCGAGTTGATCGTGTGTTTTGATAACGTGGTTGGCTTCAAGCATCGTTGCAAACACGGGGAAACCATTCTTGTTATTGAGCTGACCACTGTAGTTATTGCGATAAATCGCAGTCACTTCAACCTCTTCGCCGGGCTTCGCCTTGTCAATCAAGTCCGCAAGAAGAATGACTTCTCTGTGTCGTGGTAAACGACCCGCTGGCACGGTGCCGGGCGACTCCTGCAGGGTCAATTTCTGATAGTTCCGGTAGACGGTTTTCTCGCTGTTCAGCGTGAAAGGACCCCGCGACTGACAGTTCTGGCAGAAAGTCAATTTGACTTCGGTTGATGTTGACTCCTGGGCAAATGGCCCAAGAGTTACACCGCACTTCTGACATGTGAACTTGACCATTTGGAGTTGTGGGAAGACCCCAGTTCGTCTAGTAACCACTCCGGACACTCGAACAAGACAATTGAGGTGTGACTGTCGCAGTTGCCGCAAAGTATATTGAACCGGCAAATCTGAGATTCGAACATGGATCTCCGGGTGAATCAGTTCGTAGTTCGGATAATGTAGTCGGACGACCTCAAAGGCGGCTTTATCGAAGATCTTGAGCATCTCCGACGGAGCATTGGCAAGAAAGTATGCCAGGATAGCTTTGGTGGAGGCCAGATGATCGTAAGACACTTCGAGCGATTCTGAATTGACCTCTCCCAAAGTGCGAATGCGGGTACCGTACACCGACGTGCCGTTAGCATCGATGTACTCGGTAAGAAATGATTTGAACTCGCGAGCGATGGTCTTCATGACCGGAGGCAGAGTGACCCATTCGGTGATGTTCGATGCCTTGACGTCTTGCAACGTTTCCAAAGAGAGCTCTTCCTCCATAATATTTTCGTCAAGGTCCATGTCATCTTGATCCTCGTCATAATGATGGCGGCGTCTCCGTGGCTGCTTGGTCAGGTCAATTCCAGCATCGTCGTCATCATCTGGCATGAATGCTGCGGGCATGCGGCGCCTCCGAGCCAGCTCGCGGTCGCGCTTGTTGAGACGTGCTTCCAATTGACGCCGAGAAGCCAGGTCAAGGTCGTCATATTCGCCGTCGTCATCAATCATTCGGCCTTGATAGGTCTCTTGGTCGCCGCGTTCGCGTTCGTCATTCATAAAGTTGTCTCCAAAGAGATCGATGCCATCTTCATCCTCGGCCATCTCGTCGGCGTCGTCAATGTCACCAATAAGGTCGTCTTCTGTCTGCAGTTCATCGTCCCCAAGATCATCATTCTCGTTCGTGGGGAGCAAAGGTGGAGAAGAAGGCAGCGCTGAGGAAGTTAGAATCTCTGGTATCCGGAGAGGGAGACTGCTGCTTACCAGCTGGTGATGAGGACATGATCTCGTCTTCTTCATCGCGAGCCCTCTTCCGCCTGCTTGCGTTCCCTGGGCCTCTATTTGCCGCGGACATGCTGGGTCGAAGCGGTGAGCTTGTCAAGTTAGTACTCTTGATACGATCCAAGCATAGGTATAGACACTATCAAATCACATACCTCATGATTTTGCGACTCTATGCAGAAGCCAACCGTTGTAGTCTAGTATGGAAGGGGGTTGAATTGAGTAGGGAGAGCCCCAGGTGCGCAGTTCTTAAAACCACTTTACGCGCGAAGACGCGTCCCAAGAAACACGCTAAAGCCCATTCGAAGTGGGGAATTGAGGTCATTTCCAGTTCGAGTCTCTCTCGCCTCGCATGCGGTGCAACCTTCAGTAATAATATCGAATATCTCCTCTACTTGTCTTTTTCTCTGATATTCTCGATTGTGAAGATGAACACTGTGCCCGGAATGGATGAATTGAAGCCATCTCAAGACTCACAAACCGCATCCGAGTTAGTCCCCTGTCAAACAATTCGGCGCTTCTCATTGACACTGACATTTCCAGTTTCATTGATCAACAACTAGCCCTTGAGGCTGATGCGCGAGAGGTGCTTCCATACGTATGGCTTTATCCCCTGGGTCACTAGAAGCAACAATCAGGTCGCTAATATCTCCTACAGAAATTCGACAAGTGCACCAATATTCTCGGGCCGCTGCGCCAGAACGTCTTTGCCTGTCTGACATGCAGCCCTCCACCCGCTTCTGCAGCGCAAGTCTACACGCCCGCCGGAGTCTGCTACGCATGCTCCATATCTTGCCATGGTGAACACACTCTCGTTGAGTTGTTCTCACGCCGCAATTTCGTCTGCGACTGTGGCACTAGCCGATTGCCGTCGACCTCGCCTTGCACTTTACGATCCGATCCCGTGACGGGAAGTCGAGGGGTACATTCGCAGGATCCGCGCAAGGGAAATCATTACAACCACAACTTTCAGAATCGCTTTTGCGCGTGCGGCGAGGAATATGATGCGGAGACAGAGAAGGGAACCATGTTCCAATGTCTGGGTTTGGGCTCGGTTGAAAGTGGTGGGTGTGGAGAAGACTGGTACCACCCAGAGTGCCTGATGGGCTTGCCCAGAGACTGGTACAAGTCGGTCAGCTCGAACCAAAAAGCAGAAGATGGGAGACAGAAAGGGCAGGGGGCCGAGGATAAAGAGGCAGAAGAACCCAGCCATCCAGTTCCGCCAGGCTTCCCGAACGAAGATGACTTTGAGACCATGATATGCTACAAATGTGTGGAGTCCAATCCCTGGATCAAGAAGTACGCTGGCACACCAGGATTTCTGCCCGCTGTATTCAAAAAGGACCTCCAGAGGCCCACAGTGGACGACCCTTCTGACTCGAGCACGCAATTGGAAGGCGCATCGACATCGACCGCACCTGTTTCCCTCAAACGCAAAGCCTCCGACGACGACATCGAAGCCGGACCACCTAGCCCCTCAAAACGCGTTAGGAACGACGATAAATCCACCGAGATTCCCTCCACAGAACCTACAGACGCTGACACCGAATCGAAGCCCAAACGCAAGCACGAACTCCTTCCCGCTTCGGCCCCGACGGGGATTTTCTCGCTGTTCCTGCGCGCAGACTTCCGCGACCACTTCTGCCACTGCCCGCAATGCTACCCACACCTGGGTCCGCACCCGCAACTCCTGGAAGAGGAAGACACGTACGAACCGTCGCTGTCGTCCGAAGGGGCATCCTCACACGAGAACGGTGGTGGTGGTGGCGGTGGTCATTCGCGATCCTCGCGTGCCTCGCTGCTGGAGAGAGGCGAAGCCGCCCTGTCCAACATGGACCGCGTCCGCGCAATCGAAGGCGTCATGGTCTACAACCACCTGCGCGACAAGGTCAAGGAGTTCCTCAAGCCGTACGCGGAGAGCGGCCAGGCCGTCAGCGCCGAGGATATCAAGGCCTACTTTGAGAAACTCAGAGGCGACGAAGCGGCCATCAAGGAGGCCAAGGAAAGGGATGGCAGGGCCAATGGCCACTTTCACGGCGGCGGAAGTGGCGGTGGGGGAGACGCCGAGGGTGGAGGTGAGGGCGACAGGGCTACAAGGAGGGAACAGTCTGGGTATTGAACAATGGTCGAAAAAGCGCCAACTGTCCGAAGGCCCCCTTTTGCACCGCGCGATGTATGAAATGCGCGCTGGCGGTCATCGGAGAAGAGAGCTGAAGACAGGTTATCCAAAGACAGCATCTACAACTATAATTGTGTACCTGGCACGTCGGAATCGGCGTTCAAATCCACGTCAATGCTCAATTTCGGATCTCTCAATTCTGATGGATGTGGAAAGGGGAAGTGTAGAACAAAAAGTCGATCCTGGAAAGCACCTTTGTATTCGGGTTCACTCGCTCGCAGCAGCAATAGCAGCAGCAGTGGTCGTCACCGCGTCCACAGGTCTAGGACAATGTTGATGATTGGGGTTTTGGCCTTGAAGCTCTTTCAGTTGCGAACAATCCCTTCTAACTCCTTGTTCCACTCAATTGATGCTGTTTTCCCCCAGCCCGTCTTTGGCTGCTCTTCATTGTTGATGATATTAATACTCTGTACATTTCTGTCCCTTCTGATTCTCCTCCAGGTCCAGTCTTGCAGTTGGAGTACAAATGCCGAATAGTTCGATGTGTCGCAAGAGCCCTGTTGAACATTATTGCTGGTCTCCTGCTCTGAAACGCCTCAGTTGTCACTTGAAAATGCGTCCTTCTTCGAAGCACTAGCCTTCCATCTGCCCTGCATGGCTCGCTGTAGCCTCTGCGCTTATTCAGGTAGTCTTGACACTCCCTTCCTCAGCAAGTTTCGCAAGCCGTTCCCGCGTTTTCCTGTATGGTCCTCTCGGCCCTCTCTGGCCCCCGCGTTTCTTTTGGTTGGCGGTTCTCCTCTGCACTGTCCTTCCCGACCGAGTCGTCCTGGATGTCTGTTCGCTCGTCGTGCTCGAAAGTGATGCCTTATTTCCTTGGTCCATTTCGACGTCCCCAGAAGTGAGTGGCTTGTGCTGATCAGTTCCAGAGGTTTTTTGGTTAACCACATCATCTACAATGTTCGGGGGAGTGTCCTGGATTTCCTCTGCTGACAGATAAGAGCCTGCACCAGAGCTTGGTAGATGCCTATCACTTTCTGCCAGTGCGGCTAGTTTTGCAGCACATGCGGAGGAAGGGGCAAGAGCGAAGCCTGGGTGAGAAGAAAGGCCGTCGCTGGGATCAGGAACCTCTCCCCTCGTTCGATGCATCGGCGAGCCCCGGAGTCGAGCCTGAAAATCCTGTAAGTCTTCATTTTCGGAAATCGGGGACCACGACGGAGAGACCGGAGATCTTGACTCTAAGATTTCTGGGGGTCCTGTGCCCTCAAGAGTGCCTGTCATAGCTGTTGCTGATTCAACATTAGACGTTTCGTCCTTGACTTTGGTGTTATCGCCGTTGTACCCCAGCGAAATAGCTTTCGAGGGAGTCGCAGAAGTCAGAACGGTTAGCAGTCGTTGAACTTTGCTGGTATCTGGACGAATATCAGATTGAGAAGGCTTTCGCTTTGTGCCTTCGGGTGCCACGGGTCCAGAACCACCTGGACGTGACTGGGGTTTGACTGGGAGACGATTTTCCGGCCTGAAAAGGGTAATGTCGAACATGCCACAGTGCAGAGATCGTTCCACGTTCTCCACTACGGGAGCCGTGCTGAAACCAGATACATCAGTACTGCGTGACGGGGAGAAGAGTGATGAGCTCTCAGACGGATTCGCGGCCCGCTTCAGTGAAAGTGCTGTTGTATTTCCAGAATTAGCAAGTAATGCTTGTTGCCCCCAATTCGCGTGTCTTGGTTTCGTTCTCAAGATTTTTGCCAGCCCGTCCTTGTTCTGTATCCTGAGAACTAGGCGCTGGGGATTTGGTGCATCCCCAATCTGCGTACGTTCTTCTGACAACTGTGAAGCAGGCTGTTGAGAAGCGTCATCACCTTCCAGGTTCCGAACGTGTTCGTTAGCCTTTGAAAGAAATGCCGCCAATGTACCTTCGGAGGCGGAGCAATCACGGGGTTGGTCGACAACCATTGGACCTTCATCTCGTGTCTCGATTTGCGACTTCTGGGAAGTTTCCAGTGTAGAATGAGGAGAGGCAGCTTTGGTTGAGTGCAAACCGGCGTGTGGGACGCCTGTTCGCTTCTCATTGAAGTCTCCAGCATCGAAAAATGGATCCCCTGATGTACCTTGTAACCCACCAACATTGTCGACGATAGCACGGGGATGGGGTGTGATTTTCACCACCAAGTTCGACTTGAAATTTGTCGAGAGAGGCTCGAATGTCGGGCGATGTTTTATCGAATAGACTAAGCTGGCTGGAGTCGTTGGCTTTGTGCTTCGGTTTCCCGCAGTTCTCTTTTTGATCAGATCGTGTTTAGGCTGCGAGTGCCGGTCGCTCGACTTTGCATTAAGGGTCTGATCCGCTTCTGATAGGGATGAATATCCTGAATCAATTGCCAGATGATTGTTCGACAGACTCGGCCTACCCGTAGTGCCGGGGACATGCCTGAAGAGTCCGTCAAACGGCACATCTGAAGGATCTGGCATCCACGTTCCAAGCACTTCCGTCGCAATGCCACGACTAGACAAGAATTCTCTTGCCAGGCGGACCTCGGACTCAAATGCTAGCTCATAGTTGCTCGCAAAGACCATGTAGCCAACGTACTCATCGAAGACATCCGCATCAATGACGGAGGGCGGTTGAAGGGGTGCAGAGCCTTCAGCGCTAGCTTTGGAACAGTAGTCCCAGATCTCCGCAACCGTAGCTGGATGCAAAACCCGCATGCTCACAGCCTTCTCGATCTGGAACGCTTCATGCTCCGTCAATCCCAAAAGGATGGGTGCAAGTTTCGAGGGATAGCTTCCCGATAGAGCTTTGTAGATATGAGACTGCAGGGACAGTGGGAGGTGGTCCCATGTTACAACGCAATTTGTCTGTAAAGTATCAGCTGACATGAGCTTTGGGCGGTTGAGTAGTCCACAGACATTTGAGCTGGTGGTTAGGACTTCTGCGCCAATCGGGTCATCTACAATTGGTCCCTCGGTTATTTCGGTGTCTTGCTGTACTGTGATGGGTTCAACTGTATGCCATTGCGCTGGAGGGTCGTCTTCTTCGACCGCGCCGCTGCCTGCCAAGTTGATACCGAGACCCTCGAGTCGAAGTGAATGAAGTGTGTCAGGGATGTTCACCATCTCTTCAGGTCTGTCTGAGTCTCTCGCAGCAGGTGTACTGGCAGATGTCAGCGGAAGTGAAGGAAAGGCTGCTGGAGGGTTGTTTGGATTGAACGGGACAATCTGAGCTTTGAGTAAGGTGGGATAAGCTGGCTTTGTTCCATTTCGATTGGGCGATGAGTTGTGCACCTCATCTTCGAAACGTGTGGGCACTGTGACAGTTCTCCTCAGTTGCATGGTGGCATATCAATAAATTCCATATGGTATGAAAGAGAGATCGATAGAGAGGTGAACATGTGAAGCAGTCTGAGCACGATAAAGGAGCGTGGGTGATAACACGTGATGAACGGGGAGTCAGTTACCCAAGACAGGGAGGATGGAAGACAAAAGCAGTTTGGACGGTTGAAAAAACAAGTGTGAACTGTTAGACCAGACCTGGCTGGGTATGTGAAGAGTTGGACAGTGAAGCAGCTGCCAGTGAAGTGCTTGCCTCTGAGGGAGGCGCCTTTGATAAGTTCTTTCTCACGCGACACTCCAAGATAGGAGATCGCGACCTGCTAATCCAGGAGCAGAGGTAAGCTGTGGCCGTGAAATGGGTCATTAGCATTTGATGTGCTGTACTCCTCGATGCTATCCTTCATACGCAGACATACGCCGATGGTGAAGTTCCGTGCTGTCCTGTTTCTTGAAGTGCTTGTTGCTCGAGGTCCTTGTAACGGAAGGTTGCGTTTCTCTCGCACCACTCTTCAAGGGGTTCATACCTTGCTCTCGTGACGATGACAACGGATAGATGGCACGTGACGACTTCATCCGATGATTGAAGTTCTCTTAGAGACGTCCACGGGAGAGAAGTATTGCCAGACAGGTGTTTAAGAAGGGTGATGGCATGCCCCGCTCGATATCATCCGATGGCAGATGTTCCGTTCGTCCTGTTCTTGCTGCGAGGCGTAGGTTCGCATCCATTGCCCAATTAACAGTGTCGAATGTCTCTTTGCGAGAACGCTCATTGTCAATCGAACACGTCCACAAACGGCGCCACCCCTTCCCGAACCTGAGTGCAATCCGTATGCTCAGAAGCAGGGTTCATGTTCTCGTTGGGGTCGTAGAAGTCATCCAAACTGCGCTTGCCTAGTATTCTGGGTGGCATGCTCTCTTTGACGCCGTCAGTCAATGCGCCTGCACTTGAGCCGGAGACCTGGCGTTCAGCTCGAGTGATTGCTTGCAAATCTAGGAGAACATTCTTCGTTTCGTCCGTTAAACTGATACAGAAGCGCTGCGACTGGATGATATGAATGGCAGAGATTGCGTCCACTCCGTAAACAATCATCAAGTATGCGGCTACCAGCAACGGAGATCGGTCATTTCCAGACTCACAAAAGACGAGGACCTTACCACGGACGTCGTTAATGTCTTGGATTGGTGTGCGGGCACATGACATCTCGAGATGGTCATTTATCGCTCGAACAGTCGACTTGACCAGAGGGATGAAATTGCTTGGATGATCAAAGTCCAAAGTCAAGGTCGCAAGCCCCGAGCTCGAAGGAAAGCGTGCAGGATCGAGGAAGGTCGGTCTCGTCAGCAATGATCTGGTAGAGCGAACGGCAACAAGGAGGGTGATGCCCGTTTGCTTTATAAACACGGGATCCTTGGCCGAGCTGCTGGGGCCCAGCAGCAAGAATGGAAGGATACACTGAGCACTTCTGCGCATCTCGTACTGCCATATAAGCATCGAGTGGGTCAAATCCAGCTGGTGACTGGTGACCAGCGCGGTCAAGAAATCCGGATTACCATATTGCGTGGAGTGTTGGGTAAAAGGCGTGACAAGAACTCTGAAAGAAGGCTTGCCGTCGTGGTACTCGAGAGTAGGTGGTGGTACATAGACTTTGGGGGCTTCCAGATGTCGTTTGTCGCTGTACCTCTGAGCCGCCAGGTAGACACCTGAGTTTGTAGGACAGGGAGAGTCTGGGTTGACCTCGGTGTTTGAAAACATGGCAAATCTAAAGCAAGATCTGAGGTGTTGCAGGAATACTTTGTCTGTAGCTGAATAGAGACCGAGATGGTGGACTCCAGTCTGTTTGTGGTTGGCGTAGTCTGGGGATGTAGAATGCTGTCAAGGCGAAGAGACTTTTGGAGCTTAGAAGGTTGGTACAGGTGATGGATAAGAAATCTCCATTCCTACCATCCTCAGAAGATGTTATGAGTACCTGTAGCGGGTGTCGAGATCAATGATACTTCGTGGACCCAGGACTAGCGTGAAGGAACTCGAAGGATTCTTTTCGCGGTGACCGAATTAGTACAGGAAGATTGCTTGTGCCCGCCTCGTCCAGTCTTAGATTCGCCAGTGTAGGAGAGTCGATGACTAGAGGGAGGAAGAAGAGCAATACGGAGTGTATGGCGAGATGCGGCAGTGAATCGAATCGAGGCCTGCCAACGTACTGAGTAGAGGACGCTGGTTCATGGTCTGGCCGTGGATTTGGAGATGTGGTTGTGGATGTCATTATGGAGGGAAGGGAAGTGAAGCCAAGTTCCCTGCCGCCTGCTTGGGAGCGCCGCAGCTGCGCCACCCGCCTCAACCACTACAAGTACCGAATACAAGTGAGGTACCTTGTACCGAGTAGACAATTTTCCACTCAAATGACCTACATACCCGTCGTCTTATAGACTCTCTTTCTTGTATAATCGAGTTGAATTAACTGTCCAACTTGGTTTATCCCCCTTATTTGGTGGAGCTCATATAGTACAGTAATGCAGCACAATGTGCCACTTTGCCACCAAGTCTATCATCATTTCATAACCCATCCCACGAACATTATGGCCATTTCTTGCTCGTTATTGGCCTTTGGTCCGGGATCCAGTGCTTCCAGCATCTTTAGGAGGCTGCGATAGCGCCCGCTTTTCATGCTGTTGTTTGTCGCGCTTTAATTGTCTTTCTACTTGCCAAATTGCCCTCTCAACCTCTCCACTCAGCTCTGGCACTCCTGTCACTTTGGCCACAAGGTCGTGGCTGTCTGCAGGGAGGATGATTTTTTCAGGAGGTGCACTGCCGTCTAGGACTTGGCTTAGCGTGACAAACGTGAAATCCGGTGCATCAGGTGCCACCTGCTCATACAAGTCCTCAATCTTCGGCGGCGAAATTGGTCGAAAAAGTCGATTATCCAGGATGAAATCCAAGTGATCGGAACCTTTCAAAGCTGGCAGCCTGTTAGCAAACATGTTGGTTGCCAAGAGATCCTGCCAATTACCTTTCCAATGAGACCAACACCGATATGCAGCATAGAAAAAGGGGAAATTGGGAATTCTGTTGCTCGTTAGCCATGCTGATGGGCTCATGGACAGGGAAGAGTAGGGCAAGACCATACACAGGCACCAGTGCAAAGGGTATGCAGAGTGGCATGGCGACCATGCTTCCGATGAACCGATTCCAGTGCAATTGCTTGCGTTCCCTAGCCAGCCTTGCCAGAACCTTTGGCACATCGTCTTTGTGCATGATATTACCAGGGTAGATGACATCGAATTTCTTGCCTTGTGCGATCTGCTCGGCCTGCAGTTTGGGATTGGAAGGAGGAAAGCTCTTTAATCCCCATTCCTGGTAAGGTATACGCTGCAAGCCTTGGTTGCCATAGTGGACAACTGTTTTTCGCCATCCTCTATCTGCTGCTTCCCACTTGGCCCATGTCTCAGCAGCCTTCGCTGTAATTCGATCGGCGATAGTTGGTTTCGCATTGGGCTTTGGAGCAGCGCGTTGACAGAAGACGAGTGCTTGTCGCGTGGTGAGAGGTAGGAGAAAGATTCGCATAGCCGCGACGACTGAGCACTGGAGGTCAGGGGAACCGAGAATGCGACCGATTTGCGCCGTTCAGGGAAGTTTCGATGAAATCATGGTCGAGACAGCATGCTGTCCGAAATATTAGTGGAGCAACACCAGTAAAGCTGAAGATGAGCGACGAGAAGTTCAATATCTCCCTCCCCTGATGTTGCTGGAGGCTGAAGAAACGAATTGTAGCTGCAATCTGGCCTTTGTGCAGGTATGTACTTGGTAGCGACTATTGCGCAAACAAAATCCTCATCGAGTAAGATTATATATTACAAGATCTACCAACGTCATGGCTGAATCCCATGCATTGATTCGCCCCAAAGCTTCCCAGGGGCCAAGGCAGAACGCGCTCTAGGGCGTCACCTAGGCAGCACCAAGGCAAGTGTTCCCACAGCCATCTGCGGCAAGCAAAAGCCCCCATTCGCCAGATGAGCTTACTCCAAGGTTCCTCCGTGATGAATGATCAGCCTCCTACTAATAAAGGCAGGTCAAACTCCCCATGTGGCATATGGTGCAGCACTACCTAATATATCTTTCTGTCTATAGGCCTTAAAAGAGCGATCTCTATCCAACGCCGTTGCTACAATACCGGAGAAGGTCTTGACTGAGCATTGACACGACCTCCTCCGACTTCCACCAGGCGATTTTACGCGACCGACTACCCTCGATATGCCCTCACAAGCCCGCGGCCCTTGAACCTCTTTTTGCCGGAACACCCAGATTTCTGGGTACTCCTACGTTTCTAATCGGTCATTCACATGGCCACTGAAGCGGGCTTCCCATGGCAAGCGCCATCAAGAGATCCCGAGAAGGCCGCGTTGCCAGTGCCGGATCGCAACACCGTCCCTCAACCAACCACGCAAGAAGGAGAACCAACATCCCCCACCAAGACTGCGGCGTTGCAACAACAGTCCCAGCCTCGGAAGAATATCAACTCGCAAGGGAAGCATCGGCATGCTGTAACTAGAGGCCCTCCGCGAGCAGGCCTGTCAACTGCGCTCAGTACGCAGTCAGAACCGGCCAGGGCAAAACCAACATCGCCGCTCCCAGTTCGAACCATTCCCCGTAGGTCACTGTCTCGCTCCGGTCAGACTCTGGTGAACAAGGTTAACACTTTCGAGCAGCTTGGATAAGAGATGCGGATGAGGATGATCTGTGCGATCCCCAATTCCAGGGCCCGGACACCCCACATGCGGCGTTGGTTGCTCAACATCATTACAGCTCGACCACAGCAAGGCGGCCCATTATATCAAGCGGGCAATCTCACGAGGAGGGCTACGCTACACCGTCAGGCAAGGTCACACCCCCGCGAACTTCGAGATGGATGTCCTTTGCCCAACCCAGCGCCTACCCACGAGAGAATTTCAATAGTGAAAAGGTGGACACGGATTGGCTCAACCAGAATTTTACCGACTACTCCAAAACATGGCTTGCGGACCACGACGATGACGACGTCGAGGATGGCAGTTCCCGCTATCGTGCCTTTCGCCGGAAAAGACAGGTGTGGTATAAACGCGCCCAGTTCTACATCCTACGAAATCCATTTATTCCTCTTGCGTTCCGCTTGACAGTGTTGTCTTTTGCCCTCGTCGCTCTGGGCCTAGGGGCTTCAATATACCATGAAACCGGCAAGATCACAAAGTGCATCAAACAACCACCAGACCGGCGCACTCCCGAATGTGCACAGCGCGTCGGCGCCTCAGCCACCGACTATTATCGAGATCCTTCAGGCTTGATGGCGGTGATAGTAGATGCTATTGCGATCATCTACACCATATACATCACCTACGACGAATACTTTTCGAAACCTCTCGGGTTACGACGTGCAAGAGCAAAAGTACGGCTGATGCTGCTCGATCTGTTCTTCATTGTGTTTCAGTCGGCAAATTTGAGTTTAAGTTTTGAATCCCTGACCGTGGATGAAGGCGCCTGCAAAACTGGCGATTTTGTGAGGACGACCGGCAGATTTGGGAGCATCTGCAACAGAGCAGAGGCCCTCAGCGGTGTGTTGTTGGTGTCACTTACTGCATGGTTAATGACATTTTCCATTAGCGTCTTGAGGTAAGCCTAGTCGTCCCCGACCCCTCTGTGGACGTCGACTGATTGTGTACAGGCTGGTAGAACGAATCGACACGAAGTGAAACGATTTCACGACTTGGACTTCTACGACCAAAATGTTTAAAATCTGTTTTGTACAGAGCCCAGCGGTGGCAAGACCCATGCCACCGGAGGACTGCTCGGCATGATTAATGGCTTTACATACCCCTTTAGTCCTCGTCAATGATACACCTCTGGCAACTCCCTCATACACTCAGACTGGGGCCTTCGTTGCCATATACTGGATCGCGCTTGAACCAACCCAAGCTTCCAATCCGTCTGACCTGGTCCTCCTCGCCGGGCTTCCCATAGCACATGTCCCATGTTTTGCCCTTCTCATAAGATCCTACCATCTGGAAGCCGCCATAATCCTCCAGCAACCGGTGACCGACCCCAGCAGGGACCACTACAACATCCCCTTGCTCCAAAACAGGCTCCACTCGACCTTCGTTCTTTTCACCTCCAAAGCAGCACTTTGCAGACCCTGCAGCAATGCTGAGAACTTCATGGGCTGTGGAGTGGAAGTGAGTCTCGCTAAACATGGTGTATCTCCATTGTGGAGAAACAACCCCGACGGAGTTGAGGTGAGATTCGATGGTTGAGGGCTGGGGGTCTGTAAAGGCGCCGTGGTATATCATGAGTGGTTTGCCTTGTATGGAGGTGTTTGGAATGCCTTTGTAGGCGGGGATCTGATGTTTCGAAACTCGCAAAGCACTCAACGGAGTGATCGGCATGTTGCCTCTTCAGCGAACTCGTCGAGATCGGAGTGTCCGTGGTTCGGAGACTTGCGAACTGATAGGGTTGCGAAGGGGCTCGTGCAGTGCCTCGTGCACGAGAGAGATGATAGCATTAGAACAGGAGAAGAGGAGCACTTTACATGGGCGGCCTGTGAAATTCCAAGACAGTGTATAGAGCGACAACAGAACACGCAGAGAACAGCTCAGACTAGAGTTAAATGACGTCATCCGGTCTAGTTAGTTAGTCATCATCTCTCCGGAAGATATGGATGATCCAGACCGACCAGACGTGCTGTGGCCTTGCCCTTCCAGCGCAGCCTCTCATCTAACAGCCTACCTCCATACAGCATCTTTTGCCTGCAGCGATTACGACCAACGCCTCGTCCTTTCTGGTCACCTGTCCGTGAGTTGGAATGCGTTTCAGGAATGACATTGCTTCCTCGTTGAATCCGCAGTGACTGAAATTCACCCGCTACTGTGCCATTCAGTCGAACCAACCTCGAGTTTCCCTCACTCCCTCTTTCGCTGTCGAACCGAGGAACCGATCTGGCAAGAACTCGAGAGGAGGAGGAAGAACTAAAAGCACGCAAGCCTCCGCAGGGAGACAACACCCAGGCTGCTTTCCGTTTGCCACGGTCGCCTTTACATAACCTCTCGCCCCCTCCCCCAGACCTTTATATCTGCTCCTTGCAACAATACTTCTCCAAGTCTTCAGTGAAGACAAAGATATCCTCCCGAAATGGCACCAACGGCGAGCACGGCCTCTAACCCGGCGATGCGAGCGCGAGACGATCTTGATTCTACGTAAGGATGTCACAATGAAAACAAAAGCCCCTGTTGACCGGTATTAGGTGGACATATCTCGAAAAGAACGTCGACAATGTAATGAACAAGTTGCAGGAGGGTCTTGACATGAAGACATACATGTTTGTTAAAATCCCCCTTGCGCAGGTAGTAGTCTTTTCTGACCTGATGCCAGGGGCGTGTATACCGCGGTTCACAATTTCTGTACTTCGCAAAAAGCAGCCACGAATCAAAGTCAGGGTGGCTCACCAGGAACCTTGAGTCCCGCTCATCGAGGCGCCCATCTTCTGGGCGAGGAGCTCTACACCCTCCTTGGTAAATATCTCACGGGACATCTTCGCGATGTCCTGGCCGCTTCCGAATCACACACAGACGAGGCGCTGCTGGCCTTCTACATCCGAGAGTGGAAACGGTATACCGACGCTGCAAAATACAACAACCACCTCTTTAGATACCTGAATCGGCACTGGGTGAAGCGAGAAATTGATGAAGGCAAGAAGAACGTCTACGACGTCTACACGCTCCACCTGGTTAAATGGAAGGACGACTTCTTCAAGGCCGTTGAGGGCAAGGTAATGGATGCGGTCTTGAGACTCGTTGAAAAACAACGCAACGGCGAGACTATTGATCAGATGCAGATCAAGGCCATTGTCGATTCCTTCGTCTCCCTCGGCTTGGATGAGCATGACAGCAGCAAATCCACGTTGGACGTCTACCGCCTTTACTTCGAACGCCCGTTTATCCTCGCCACCAAAGAATACTACATCAACGAGTCCCGCCGGTTTGTGGCAGAGAACAGCGTTGTCGAGTACATGAAGAAGGCAGAGGCAAGATTAGAAGAAGAAAAGGAGCGTGTGGGCCTCTACTTGCACCCGGACATTATGAAAAAACTTATGGAAACGTGCAACGAAGCCCTCATCAGCGCTCATTCTGTCCTGTTGCGAGATGAATTTCAGGTGCTGCTCGACAACGAGCGTACCGAGGACCTTGCGCGGATGTACAAACTCCTGTCCAGAATCAAGGATGGGCTGGACCCCCTGAGGACGCGATTCGAGAGCCACGTCCGCAAAGCCGGCATTGCAGCTGTGGAGAAGGTTGCGGCCCAAGGAGACAGCTTTGAACCAAAAGTCTATGTCGATGCGTTGCTCGAAATCCACGGCAAATATCAACAACTCGTCAATGTCGCCTTTACGGGAGAATCCGAATTTGTGCGGTCGCTCGACAATGCTTGCCAGGAATTTGTCAACCACAACCAAGTTTGCAAAACCAACTCTACTCGATCCCCTGAACTGCTTGCCAAATACGCCGATCAACTCCTCAAGAAAGGCGCCAAGGCGGCAGACGAGTCTGAGCTTGAAGAACTTCTTGTACAGATTATGGTCGTGTTTAAATACATCGAGGATAAGGACGTGTTCCAGAAGTTCTATTCCCGAATGTTGGCCAAGCGTCTAGTGCACACGAGCTCAGTATCAGACGATGCGGAAACGAGCATGATCAGCAAATTGAAGGAGGCATGTGGTTACGAGTACACTAACAAGCTTCAGAGAATGTTCCAAGACGTACAAATTTCCAAGGATCTCAATACTGCCTACAAAGACTGGCATGACAAGATTCTCGAGGACAGTGACGAGAAGAGGACGGTCGACTCGACATTCCAAATCTTGGGAACGGGTTTCTGGCCTCTCAATGCTCCCAACACTCCATTTGCCCCTCCTGCTGAAGTCAGCAAAGCCATCGAGTCTTTTACCCGCTTCTACGACCAGAAACATAATGGTCGCAAGTTGACATGGCTGTGGCAGTTGTGCAAAGGCGAGATTCGAGCTAATTATATCAAGAGCCAGAAAGTGCCCTATACCTTTCAAGTTTCCACCTACCAGATGGCCATCCTGCTTCTGTTCAACGACTCCGACAAGATGGATTATTCCGAAATCAAAGAACTTACCAAGTTGACCGATGAAACAATTGAACCGGCGATCGGCATCCTGTGCAAAGCGCGCGTCTTGATCTCGTCGCCCGAAGACGGCAAGCCGGCACCCGGCACTAGTTATTCGCTCAACTACAACTTCAAGAACAAGAAGGTCAAGATTAACCTGAATATCACTGTCAAATCCGAACAAAAGGTAGAATCGGAAGACACTCACAAGACCATTGAGGAGGATCGAAAACTGTTACTCCAGGTAGGTGTCTTGCAGTTGTGTTGCTGGGTGTGCGTTTTGCTAACTTTATCAGGCTGTGATCGTTCGTATTATGAAAGGTCGCAAGAAGCTCAAGCATGTCCATCTGGTCGAGGAAGTCATCAACCAAGTCCGTAACCGATTCCCCCCCAAAATCTCCGACATCAAGAAAAACATCGACGCCCTGATGGAGAAAGATTACATTGAACGTTTGGACAATGACGAATTGGCGTACATTGCATGAGTAATGCACTTTTTGTGCAGAATGGCTCTCTCCAAAGAGGGAAATCTATTGGTTCCCTGGAGGGGCTACAGCTGTCGGCCAGAGGAAACCAGTCTCTTCAGTGGATGTTTCTTCTATGCTTTTGCCGACATTCCAGGCAGAGAATTCTCAGAACTCGAAAGACAAGGGTGAATCAGGGCGAATGGCGTGGACGGATTTGGACGATTTGTTGACGGGCGATTTCACCTAATCAACACGCATGGTACGGACAACAGCATTGCGCGGTGGTGCAGCGGACTGCATTGGCTTCTCTCTCAATTTCTTTTCTCTCCTACGATCAGCGTCACGACTCGACCGGGCAGTTCTCGGAGCGTGGGGGAAAAACAAGGCTTCTGATGGGAACGAATTCGACTGAACGACTTGACGACGCGTGCACATTAACCCTTGAGAGTTTTTCACAAAGTCGACTAGAATCAATGGGCCGGAACTGTGGAAAGGGGCCTGAATGAACGGCACCGAGTATTATGCTTGCGTGCGTTTGTCCCCCGAGGACAATAACGAGGTTGTGGACAAGGATGGTTCTTGGTCTTGGGCAGGTCATGACGAGAAGCATTTGGCGCTGGTTGTGTTTCGCGCGCACGCAAGGGCCCGTTAGTGAGTGGTATGATGACAATGAAAAAAGAAGACTCTCTGTTTCATCCCAATCCGCGGTTTACAGGTCACAATGGCGTTCGTGAGCGATTGAGGCGATTCCAACAGGCAGAAGTCGGACTTGGGTAGTCAGTCTACATACACGCATTCATTCATACATACATACATTCATACAGTAGAAACGAGGTATCCCTTTTCTCGCTGCAGACTTTGTGCTCTTGTCGTGTCTTTTCGCAGTGTAGCGTCGCAAGGAATAGATTCGAAGAAATTATGAGGGAACGAATGGCCTTGACGCTACGCTACCCACCACGAAACATTTGCAAGTAGATACAGTAGGTAGGTGTCTTTGGCGACGGGATGAACATGCCCAAGAATGGTCCTATTCCTGCTCCTGTTCCATTTTACTTCTTGTAAATACTGCTTCGAGTGTGCTACCTCATTCCCCCCCCCCGGACCCCGGATCTGTCCTCAATCAATCAATCAACCAACCACGCTGACCTTGTTCCTTGTGCTCTCTCCATGCTCGATGCTCGCTCGCTCGCTGGCTCAATCGCTCAATCGATCGCCCACTCCGGTAAATCAATCACTCAATAAACAAACCAAACCATCTGGTAAAATCATCCCCCTCCACCACCGCCCCCTGCATCCCCCGCCTCGTTTGGTCCAGGTGTGCTCTGGATCTGAGACGGGGTCTGAGACGACGGGGTCCCCTTCACTTGTTGCTGCTGAGTCTGTTGGGTCTGCTGCGTCTGCTGATTCTGCTGTTGAATCCGTTCCCTGGCCCACGTGCCCCAGCCGCTGAGATACGCGCCTGCACGAGCCGCGCCCTCGCGTGCCGAAGCTTGGATCTGGGACGTGTCGACGCGCGGGGCCCGGTCGCGGAGTGATGCCGTCCAATTCGAACCACCCGCTGCCCCTGTCGAAGAGGAAGGTCCTGTGGTCGAGGAGGAAGAGGGAGGCGAGACAGGCCGCGGCGTCGTCTTTGATGGTGCGGATCCATTGCCTAGCTCTCCCTCGGTTTCGACCACCATCCAACTTGAGTTGGAGCTCGCGCTCGACAGAGCCGCGGCGGACGGCTTCGTCGCGAGGTCTTGATGTTGTTCGCCTTCCCCGCTGGTCCTCGCCGTGCCGTGACTCCCGCTTGTCGTCTTGTTCGCCCGCTGTTGCGCCCGCTGTTCCCGCGCCTTTTCCAGCTCGGCCCAAAACCTAGCCATCCCGGCCTCGACCCTCTCCCGCCCGCTCTGCAGCGTGCGGCCCAACTGTTCGCGTCCCTCCCTGACCTTCTCGTCGAGGTGAAGCTCCGCCATTCCCCTCGCAACCCGCCTTTGCAGGTCCTCCACCGTCAAACCTCCACCGGTCGGGTGCCGTGGTTCGATGATGTCGAAGATGCGGTTCCCCCGCGTGAGGCGGTCAAACAGGGCGAAATTATTCGTCGTGCGCCACATGGCCAGGAATTCCGGGTTGAAATCCGTCGCCGTGTCTCCCGGTTCGGGGAAGTTCTCGATGTTGGCCACCGAAGCCGGGATGCCGCTTTCCGAGACGGTTTCGTGGTAGATTTGATAGGCCATGCTGCTGAGTAACGAGAGTATGTACTCCTCGAACTGCATGCGGATGGCATCCTCCGAACCGGCATAGCCCATGTTCTTCGGCCGGCTCGGGTTTTCTGGATCCCACGTGTCCAGAACGGTCTGTGTGAGGTAGTCGATCCACCGTCGATCCGCGGCGCTCAGGGCGAGAGCGGCGCGCAAAGACGGAGACGTGACGGTCATCGAGTTGGATTCGTCGAGGTTGATGAGAATGTCGCTGTACTTTTCCTTTTGCTGGAGGAGGAGGCTGTTGGTGGAACCGACGACGTAGGATTTGGTGTCATAGTCGGCAAGAATGTCAAGTTGCTGGAGGGGCGTGTATGGACCAAAGATTGAACCCTAGGAAACCGCCCAAGCGATGGAGCTGGTTAGCCGCTGCGGACGTACGAATGAAGATCGAAGTCTATCAAAGAAATATCGGGAGTTTCTCCTCTGCAGACTCACCTTTCCAAACAGCTGTAATGGCAAGCCCATAAATGCCAATACTGAGTACCCGTGTCAGCGTCTTTCCCAGTGGCCATGCGTGTCCAAGTACGTACGCGAGGATCTATCGCCCGTCCTCAGGCTCGTCGCCTTCTGCGCCTTCTGTGCGTAATTGTCCAGGCTCGGATCTGCCGCGTCTTGCAAGTTTGCAATAAGTCCAGGAATGAGCGATATCAGGGCAAACTGCATCATGCACAGCCTTTCACACTTGGAGCCAAAGAAGAGCATCTGCAACAGAAAGCACAATGTGTAAGTATGATAGACAGAGAGCACTGCATCGCATTGGCAGAAACGAGGGACGTTTTGAGCAGGGAGGTCCAGCAAGAAGTGTCCGGGTAGGCAAAAATCTTACCTTTCGCTGCAGCAGGAGGCATTTGACCAGAGCCAAGGTCTGATGTCGAAATTCATATATCATTTCTCTCAGAGAGAGACCTATGAGCAATCCCGAAATCAGCTTCTCTCGCACAGAGACTCGAGTTCGTTCCAGTGTGTCATCCAAAAGCGAGTCACCTAATGGCACAAGATACTAGAAATGAAAAAGGATATAGATCAGCCAGGGACGTACCGAAATTGTGATCCTTCCCGTCCTCATGCGTTGGCGGCGCTCTGACCAGACTATCTTGAAATTCCTGTAGAGCGGAACGATCAGCATCTTTCGCGCATCACGTCTTTCCTTTGCATGCCAGAGTGCAGGCAAACTCACCCACCTTCAAAATCGAGATGTCTGAAAAATCTCTATCGCAAACATCAGCCACTCCCGTACCGCGACGCACCGTCCCACGCCACGCCCAAAGGCAACGGAAGTGGTTAGGCCTCCAAACTTACTCTTGCGCAAACCAAGCCGCCGTGACAATGCCCAGCCTTTCCCTCAACTCCCCCATACCTCTCGCCGTGGGCGAGATCACGACCACGGCCTTCTGGACAGTCGACCGCGTGACGTCCACGGAGCGGCGCTTGAGTTTCTCCGACCGGATCTGTCGCGTGCAGGAGATACCAAACAGACTCGTGGCCGCGCTCGTCACCGCTCCTGTCTCGCGTGGCTTCGCCTCTGCACTTGATGGAGAAGTCACGACAGGGTCAGCGTCGGGGCTCCGGTTGTCGAGCAGCGTAAAATAGCTAAACTCCTCCGCCATGGCGTGCGCGCCGTCAGACAGCGCCATGAACGGCAGCAACGACCAATCGTTGAATTTATACAGGTTTTCGCCATCGCTGTGAACCCAGAACTCAATCTCTGGACCACTGATCCCAACGATCCGTTAGTCAAAGGAAGGAGTTTGTCTCATGTGAAATATGAAGCTATTGGGGAACGGACCAGGGTTGAATAAACCCGAAAAGATCCAACGTACCGAGCGTGGTGGAAGTCAACGACGGCGACCTGCGGCGTAATGGTTGTCATGTTGAAGATGAAAACAATATGCAAGGCATGTCAAGAACAGAAAAAGGCAAGCAGGGAAATTATATTACGCATCCCAGAGGCAGAGACGAAGCGCACCTCTATGTAGTCGACGTGTGATCAGAAACAAGAATGCCCGTTTCCGCTGAGGAATGAGAGAAAGGAGTCCGTATCGGATTTCGGATCTTAGTTTCTCCGATTTGCACGTGGTTCCGCCCTTGGCGCCGCTGCCGGAATTTCAGGCAGTGCCAAGACTTCGGTCAATTACCGTAAGGACCCCTTGATACATCGCGAAATCGGAGCGCGAACATCTCCAATCTTGTAAACTTGCTTGTCTTACTACGTGCTCAATTTTCATACTAGGTACTTAGGTGACTGTGTTCAATGAGGTCGTCATCATTCTCTGCGGCCGCTAACTCCATCTTCCTGCTCTGGCTGATAATTCCCGAGTGCAATCTTATAGGGTTGATTTTGCTGTATCCATTATTTTCCCACACTCCTAATTCGAGAGGTCTCAGTTCAATGGGTTGATGAAGCCAAGGCTCTTTCTGTAATCATTGCCGGTCTGATGTCTAAGGAAAGAACACCATTCAAACCCTCTCTGTCTAAGTATCAAGACCAGTTCGTGCTCTGACCTCATTTTCATCCTTGACGTCGAGAGGTTCAATGTTCCAAATCGTATCGGCATACTCGTTGATGCAACGATCTAGATACCAGGTCAGCTCACTACACACAATTATATGGAAGTATGTGGCAGTTGGACGTACCCGACGTGAAGAAGCCCATTCGGGCCACACTCATAATCGACTTGGTGACCCAGGAGTCCTGGTCTTTGTATGCCTCGTCGATGAGGTCCTGTGTCTGGCAATAGCTGTTGAAGTCATCGCTCACTGTGGAGTCATTTCGTCAGCCTCTGACCTGCTGTTCAAGCTCCAAGATTCTTACCAAGGTAGTAGTCGCCGTGCTCCGCAATAGCACTGATAAGGGCGCCAAAAGCAGCCTCGTCACCGAAAGTGCCCTTTTTGATGCAGTCAAACACCTTCTGCAGTTCGGGGTTGACCTGGTAGTTGCCGTAGAAGTGGTGATGGCGCAAGTCCTCCACGTCCTCGGACAGATTGCCAAACAAGAAGATGTTCTGCTCTCCGATTTCGCGCGTGATCTCAATGTTCGCCCCATCCAGAGTGCCAATGATCAAACCGCCATTCAGCACAAATTTCATGTTACTGGTGCCCGAGGCTTCGGTACCAGCCGTGGAGATATGTTCACTGATATCCGAGGCCGGAATAATGATTTCCGCCTTGCTGACATTATAATCTGCCACAAAGACCACTTTGAGCAGATCGCCAACATCGGGATCCTTATTGACGACTTCGCCGACCTTGTTGATCAAATGAATAATGGTCTTGGCCATCCAGTAGCCTGGAGCTGCCTTGCCGCCAAAGATGGACACTTTAGGCGAAACCTTCTTGCGCTCCTCAGGGGTCATGGCCTTGATCGCCAGATAACGATGAATCACACCAAAAATATTGAGTTGCTGGCGTTTATATTCGTGAATGCGTTTGACCTGAATGTCGAAGAGCGCTTTGGGGTTGACGCTCACCCCGGTAGTCTTCAGGATATGCTGGGCAAGTCGGACCTTATTGGCGTACTTGATCTCCGCCCACTCCTTCTTGAACGCTTTGTCATCAGCAAACGGTTCCAGTTTGTTGAGCAGTGTCAAATCCTTCAGGAACTCGTAGCTTCCAATCTTTGAAGCAATCAATTCGGACAGACGCGGATTTGCCTGGTGCAGCCATCGTCGGGGAGTGATGCCATTGGTGACGTTGGTGAACTTGTCCGGGCCATAGACTTTGACAAAGTCTTTGAAAATGGTGGTCTTGATCAGATCCGAGTGCAGCTCAGCCACTCCATTGACTTTGTGGGAGCCGACAATTGCCAGGAAGGCCATCCGGACCATCTTGGGCTGGGATTCTTCAATGATAGAGACTCGGGCCAACATATCCCGGTCCTTTGGGAAGCGACGTTCGACAGACTGGAGGAAATACAGGTTGATATCGTAGATGATCTGTTACAAAATCCCATATTAGTAACGGTGTTTGACGTGGTTTGCAGCAAAGCCATGCACATATAATGTAAGATCCATGGGATACAAGAAGATAAGGTTCTTGACCAGCATCGTGCGCTGCCTGTTTGACCTTCGAGTCGTGGTGCCTTTTCGGGTCTGAGTGTGGGCAATACAGGGAGCTACATACGAGGCACATCAAGGAAATGAAAAGCTACTAACCTGAAGGTGCCGTGGAAGGAGGTTCTGGATCAGAGGCACGGACCACTTCTCCAATGCTTCCGGCAAAACAGTGTGGTTGGTATAACCGAATGTCTTGGTGACAATGTCCCAGGCGGTGTCCCATTCGAGGCCTTCCATGTCGATCAGGATTCGTTGCAACTCGACAATGGCAAGGGTCGGATGCGTGTCGTTGAGCTGAATGGCCACTTGTTCGGGAAATTCGGACCACTCGCGCTTGGATTTTTTGAATCTGCGGACGATGTCATGCAGAGACGCGGCACACCAGAAGTATTGCTGCTTCAGGCGGAGCTCCTTGCCTCTTTCAAGGTTGTCATTCGGGTACAACACGGCTGATATCGTTTCCGCACGTTGCTCGTCGGCCACGGCGCTCTCATACTCGCCAGAATTGAATTTGGAGAAATCGAACTCGCCACTTGAGGCCTTGCTGGACCAAAGGCGCAGGTTGTTCACGGTCGAAGTTCCATAGCCGGGAATGGGCACATCGTAGGCAGTCGCGGTGACCACCTCGCCGTCCTGCCAGGACACAATTTGTTTGCCCTCATCATCCGTGAACTTGTTGACCCAACCATAGAACTGCACATCGACCGTAACGTCGTGCCTGGGAAATTCCCAGGGGTTGAAATCAAGCCAGTAATCCGGGATTTCAACTTGGTAGCCGTTCTCAATCTCTTGCTTGAAAATGCCGTATCGGTATCGAAGGCCATAGCCCCAGGCAGCGTAGTTCAAGGAAGCCAAGCTGTCGAGGAAACATGCAGCCAGGCGGCCGAGACCTCCGTTGCCCAAAGCCGCATCGTGCTCTTGTTCGATGATATCCTCGATGCGGAATCCAAGCTCCGCGAGACCGTCTAATTGCAGTGTCAGCGCGCCCAAGACGGCGTTGTGGCGTATGACCTACCTTTGGCCACGTCTTTCAATCCAACATTGAGCATTGCATTGTCTAGTGCTCTACCCATCAAAAACTCGAGGGAGAGATCTTCCAGATTTGTAAGCTTCCAACCTTCCACCACAGCTTTCCCAGCACTCACAGTAGATTCTCTTTTGATCGACAAATGTCTGCCTCTGCTGGGTCTTGTTCCAATCAATGATGAGGCGGTTTCGGAAGGCCAGCGCAGTCCCGGAATATGCGGCTCTGTGTGAGGATCAACGTGAGGAGGTGGTTATGGGAATAGATTGGCAAGACATACAGCTCGTCGCAGTTGAAGAGAGATCGCGCCAAGGTGGTCTCGATCTGCTTGACACATTCTGCCTGTTGAGGAAGTGTCAGGTTGTGTGTCTTCGCTCAGAGATAAGTCGACCACTGACCTCAAACTCTTCCTTGGTTGTGAACGGACGGGGGGACTGTCCAGATCAGGGTTAGAAAGGTCGCCGAACGTGGGAGACAGCTGTTAGGAGCTCATTACAAATTTTCTCCAGCTATTGTCGTAAAGAAAAGGTCAGTATGCTCATTTTGTGTGGTATCGGAGACGGGCCACTACTTACGCCTCTCGCATATGCTCCGGGATGCTTGACTCCACGGCCTTGATGTCACCGGCTCCAAAGCCTGTGGCAGTCCGCTTGTGCTTCGGTCGAGTAAAGCCAGGGCCGACAGGACCTACTAAGGTCGAAATGGGAGCACTCGTCGAGGGTTTACGCTCCCGCGGGGCTGGAGCTGCGGTGGCTGCGGTGGCCATGTTGTCGGCGGGGTAGGACTAGACTACCCAAGCAAGCCAAACGAAGGGCAGAGTGATAAGGATAATATCGAGGAAAATCAATGGGCCTGGAAGGTTAAGTTGCCTCTAGAAAAGAGGTGAGGGCGGAAGAGTAATTGCAAGGGAGAAATTGTGAGGACAGAGGGGCAGGCCAGGACGTGGTATAGCTTCGACAGGGACGGGAAGGAAGGGGAAGCTGGGTTGCTGTGAAAAGCCAATGGAAGTGTCGTTTGCTTCGCCCTGGGCCTTGCCCTTGCCTCATGGGCTTATTGACTTATCGTCATTGTAAATGCAATGCGATGGATGCCATGCAAAACCGGATCCAGCCTATGAACGGGCCATTTTATCCCAGCTCCATCATTCAGCATGCGGTATGCATTAGCGCACTGCCAGCAACGGCGGGGCTCTGTACGAGCATCTGCTTGGGATATTACCTTGACCATGAATCATTCTCTCTACAGTAGTGTCGCATCTAGCCATCGTCGATCAACAGCAACGCCCGACCTTGAATATCGTGCTAGACCAAGCGGTGAGCCACGAAAAAGAGGATTCCCTACGCCATATTCTCCAGATTTAACGCGCCTCAGATCCTGTATCCCACCTTGACAGCTACCTGCGCCTGTATCTCCAAGCTAGAGCTCAAGCTCCACGGCAACGGGGCCAGAGGCCAAGAAAACACTTTGCATGTGCAAACGAGAGTGGCGTGGTTTTACTCGGTTCCATATTACTACATCAGCCCTTTCGTTGATGCTACTTACTGCCTTGTCATATTGGTCTGAAGCCTGAACAATCGATTGAAACCTACTACTCCGTACACCAACCCAGCCCCCTACATACTTCCATTGAAGGAATAAGGCCACAAGGAAAGAAACGAACACGAGGGCCAAAGAGGCGGACAAAGCTATCCTTTGGGCAGCCACATGGCGGGGTAATCATGGCGCACGAGTAGCCCTTCTCGACCTCTACTCGTTAGCCAAGTCAAAGAGTTGGGATATCGACCTGATAATTATGGTTCTCTTGCTTCCGCCCCGGTTTTGCTACACTCCACACCAGCTGCACTTCTAATCCACCCTAGCGAGTGCATCCCATTGGATTGATTTACCGCCCACCTTCCCGTCCATCTCGACGGAAAGCTACCTGGATGCGTTGGGGTGGGAGGAAGAGGCCGTCGCCAACCGAAGCCCTGTCTTAACCCGCTGTACAGCAGCCCGGAGCAGGCATCAAAGGCGAAATAATGTGCCACCGCCCGTTCTTCTCCCTGACCCAAATTCTTTCTGCGAGGCTGCGGTGGGATATCAGACCACCACTGCACCAGGGTGCATCAGCCATGTCCCATCCCGATGCTGAGCTCATCAAGGCTCATGACGGGAAAAATCACAATGTCCTGTAATCCACCCGTGGTTGCTGTGTAATTGCTTTCCACATTGGGCTTCGATCCAAATCCAAGGCACGAGACTCTGATGGTGCCAATGTTGCACAAAAGCAAAACTTCCCACGTTGAAATAGTGTCTTATTATGAGTACACGGCGACGTTTTCAGCCTTTAGATGTCGTATCTCGCTTTGCAGCCAACTATCCAAATGCTGTCCCGCCTCCTGCCTCCAGTTCTTAGGGGGATGGCTCTGACTGAGAGCGACAGCGAACGCTAACGTTGTCCGTCATATCTGCCCAATGGTCAAGATCCCATCCCAAGCATCCTGCGAATGTCGTGGTTATCCAATGACCAAGTCAGCCCTTCATCCCAAAATCAAACAATTGACAGCCCATCGCCGTAGCAGCCTTGACATGTGCAAGAATATCCTTCTCCACTCGCTCCAACTCTTGACTTGACAAACGAAAAGACTATTCCAAAACGCGAACTTTTTGCGGCGACAAACTCAAAAAGCTCAGGATTGGCAGCAACAAGGAAGAACAAAACAAGGCGTCGGAATACCGCTGTCGAGCAACATCAATGACCTCCAGGCAGAGAAAATATAGCAGCGCGAGGTAGTGGCGCCATCCCATCCCGTCATGACTCCCGATTCATCATATGAGAACGCTGGACGCCGGGCAAAATGCAATTTCCAAACACAAACGAAAATGGGTTCTGGTCGTGGCTCTCATAATATTCCCGAATCCTTCAGGGCATTTTGTAGGATGGTCTCCTTTACCGCGGCGAAAACCAGCCGGATGTTGGTCGTGTCTGTGGCTTGTGTAAGGCTTCACACGCAGTTAGTTCGATGCTAGTGACCATGTACCGGCAGACGAGGACTCACTGAGGGTAGAGGTTGAGTTGCGCTCGGTTCACTTGGTTGAACCGCCAGAGCAGGTACTTGGCGGCGCGATTGACGTCGTTGCCGCCCGAGTAATCAGGGAAGTAGTTCCCTAGTGGTGATCGACCCAGCTTCTCCTTGAACAGGTCGACTTTGTTGAGGAAGAGAATGATGCTGGTCCGCATGAACCATCGGGAATTGACGACCGAGTCGAAGAGTACAAGGCTTTCCATCATCCGGTTCTAGAATGGCGGTCAGCAAATCCATCCCACCTCTGTTTTGCTCCGGCCCTCTGCATACCTGGTTCGATTCTTCCAGTAGTACTTGGTCATATTCGCTCAGTGCCACACAAAAAATGATCGATGTGACATTCTCGAAGCAGTGGATCCATTTCTTGCGCTCACTGCGCTGCCCTCCTACATCGAACATGCTGGTACAAAGTTAGCGAGATCGCCCCCGATTTCCCTTGTCTGTACTGACTGGATGCTCAATTGGCCCATGGTAAATCTCGTCTCATAAATACCCGTCGTCTTTGTGCGTGCCCGCAGGACATCGGCCTCGTTCGGGATATAGTCGGGCGCGGCCAATCTTCGCACTTCTTCGAAAAAGCTGTCCACGTGTGAGCGGGTTGGCCCTTCATTTTGCCTTGAAAATGAACGCCACGACGTACTATGGGGCCGAATCCATCAAGTAGAATTCACTCTGTCGTTCCATTGTTTTCGCTGAGGCCGGATCTTTCCAGACAGCTTGAACAGCATCGGCGACTTTGGGATCGAGCGAAGTGTCCGGATCCGGATCAACGTTAAAGTCCATTATGTAGTCCACGTAGTCCTTGACGGTTTGATCTTCTGGTTCAATTTCAAATTGCTGCATGGCGCCGATCAGCGCCTTCATGCAGTCAACGAGGTTCTTGTAGATGGTGAGCCGATAAAGCGCTCTTTCTTCCTGTGTGTAGCCATTCTGATGGATAATCTTCATCTGCTTCACAATCGTCGACTTGCCACTCTCACCGGACCCTACGAGGTTACCAATCAGTCAACTGTATGCACTAACATAATTGTTCAAGTCGCCTACCGAGCAGTAGGATTTTACATTCTCGCCGTAACCTGCGGGAATCTTCCTCTAGTTTCTTGTCTATCGCCTGACTTCTCTTTTTCTGCTCCGTATCCTCAGCCGACGCTTCTTTACTTCCACATGCACCCATGTCGAAGGGATGGGGTTGGATGTAGCGCAGCGACAGCGACAGCGCTGCAGAAGCAGCGCCAGATGCGACTGCAGCTGCAAAGGGAGCTGCACGGGCGTTCTCCTGTGGTTGCGGCCTGAGTGCGGGGGGGAGGGCAATTGAACGTCGTTATCGAGGTCGGGGGGATTCAAATATTGAAGCAGCGCAGGCTCGAATGGGAGAATTGGAGATGTGGAGGACAGGTTCGCAAGCACCGTGGTAGACTTGAGAGCGTCGATAACCTCGAGATGCTGATGATGGTGGTGGTCGGGGCCGAGACCAGGATTCGCACTGGTCAGTGGAGCTTGACTCGGGCTGGAGCGGCTTAGTAGAATGAAAGATGGGTGCGAAGGGACTGGAGGTGAGCCAAAGTTTGTAGATATAGAATCCGGGAAACGAACGGGAAAGTTGTGTATAGAGCTCGCTGCCAGAGAACGTCGTCGCGCAACAGGATGTTTGAGGGCAGCAAGGCAAGGCGAGGTTGTTACAGCAGAAGAGAGATTTGTTACCAATGAAGTAGTCGCCAGCTGACGAGAGGGTGGAATGGGCCGATCGTGGAGAACAAGGACCCAAGTGCGAGTGCGAGAGCGAGTTACGAGGAGCTGTGCTGGCTGGCGCTGGCAGTAGTAAGTGGCAGTTGTGCCAATGCCAGCCAGAACCTCCAGCTTTAAGCGGAGTAGCCGAATAGTTGGGTAGGCACGCTTAGGGGTACCGAGGACAGACTGGTGGGCTAAAGTCCCAGTGGCCAGGCTCACTAGGCACTCCCCTAGGTCCCCGTGGTCCCCCCAAGGTCAATCAACTAATAATCGTGCTGGGCCACCAGGGCCGCTTCTGTCTCATCTACGAGTTACTCGTCCCGAGTAGGGGTAACAAGACACATTGGTCAGGCAGATTAGGCACGCAGGCACGGCTGTGTATTTTGTCTCTGTCCCCAATCCACCATCCAGTCGTGTCTTAATTTCTCTCCGTACAAATGACCTCTGTCCTAGAATGCCCTGAGTGCGAGTGTTCGCCAATACTTTGCATGTCAGACACCGCTTCCGCCCAGCAACGTGACAGACATCAGCCGCTCCAGAAAACCAGCATCGTCGAGACGCCAGGGTCCGCCACATGGCTATCCCCTCCATAGGCTGATGGCACCTAAGCCAAAAGAAACGATTGTGTTGCACGAGGTTTTCTGGGTCTACTCGCTACTCCAAAGACCATCCAGAACCATCCCATTTCCACTCTGAGCACTTGAATTCTCCAGTTTGACAGACAGCCTCATCGCTTGACACCGCCCTGGCGCCCTGTTGGACCAGGGCTTAGCTGGAAATTTGTCAGATCAGCGTCGCCAGCACATGACAGAGCCTGCGTGCACTTGGATCCCGGACACGATGTCGTCAATGCTCATCATTTTATAGGTAGAGCAGCAGAAGTTGTTGTCCCCCTTTACCAAACCACTGTCCACTGGTAAATTTCCGACGGACAACAAGTCTGGGTTTGACTGTCGCGGACTTTGATTTTTCTTCTGTGCCGAATCTTCCGTCAAGGTGTCCTCCCCTGACTCTTGGGGAAAATGCGCAACTCCTCGAAGTTCGCCCCCTTAATCTACCAGAACGACCGACATAGGCGCAGTCTCAGCTCTCATGGCAAAAGATGGACGTCCAATACAAAGACTGACCACCCGGATTTTGAACACTCGCCTACACAGCTGTGTGCTGGAGGTCAGTGGTCAATAGCCGAGGCGCTTTCTTGCGAGCCCACCATCTATACGTACCACAACGAGATCTCATGGGACCCCAGTCAACAATTCGCGAGATGGTGTCAGAGTAATGCCTCGATCCCCTTGCCCATTCAGCAATAGAACATTACTCAAGAAATGATAATGAATCAATGCCAAGGCTCTACACATCAATGTTGGCCAAGCAGTGGATAGGTAGTTGGCTCCGTGTCTTTGATAGACATGGGTGTCACCCCCAGCACCCCTACGTCCTTATGTTGTAGTATTGCTCAATTTTACATATCTTATTATTGGATGGCCCATTTTATGATGTTGTTGCCTAGAAACTCCTGGTTCCGGACATATATGAAAGGCTTGTTGACTTGATTGGAGGATAGCGACGCTCGTCTTATATTAGACGCTTTGCTTGAGGTCGCGCTTGAGGCCGAGGAGTGCTAGGAGACGCGGGCAACGGCAGAGTAGAGCTGGGTCACCATCTTCCATGAAATCCAGTTGTGAAAAAGGCGAGCCTCGAGTGTTATTGCTGAGATTGAATCAGTACTTCCACGTGACTGGAGTGCGTGAGGGTTCGGGTTTTATTGATTGTGTTATTCCAATGGCCTGATGGTTCTAACTTAACTGGAGAAACAGGGTGGGTGAGATCATCGATTATTAACGGGATCCGCGACGGGCTTGACAAACCGAGTTGTACCTTTCTGCTCGTGGGCTGCAAATGGATCGGGAACATCGACTGAAATCGAAAAGCCAGAGGGTGGAGCGATCTGACTAACCTCTGGTTGTCCGGCAGGTTTGGAATCGAAATCGCCTGCGGACATCCTGGAGGTGTAAAAAGTGCCAGCTGGATGATTTCTCCGGCCTTGGGTCGACGGAAGAAAGTACCACCGTCACACAGAAGTGGCTGGGATGAGATTGGATGAGATTGGAGGGATGGTTCACGACGTCGCTGAATTGCTTGACTTGCCTAGGTGGGAGTGAGGATGGAGGGGTAAACGGATTACACGGTACAAAATAATACTTGTAGATGGGAAGTTGGGCTTAGGGGCACCAGGAGGGCTTTGGGGGGCATGGGTGATTGCGATTGTCATCTTTTAAGCGGGCATTGTGGGCATCCTCACAGCCAAAAGGAGGGCTTTTCAAGCCACTCCAACCGTTACTAGGTATTTGGTTAGGTGCCACTACCACCATCAAGCCTTTACTTAGTAACCCAGAACTGACCCGATCGAGGAGCCAGAAGGCGGGAAACTGGTTTGCCCCACGCTGGGCTGGCTGGCTGGCTGGCTACTGCTGTTGCTGCTGCCCGCCGCCGCTATTGCTTCCAGTTGCTCTGCTCTTTTCATATGCCATTGTTCCTACCACCACGACAAGTTTTCCTGAGTAGTGAAACTGGCTACAGTCACCAGTACCAGACATTGAATGTTATAATATCCATCGGTTGCGCCAGTCACATCTCTCAGGTTCGTGCTCCCTGGTGTCCGCCGCACTCCTGTCTCCCTTCCCTTTCGTGCCTTTCTAACTGCGATTTTCAGGATACCTGAAACATCCCGAAGTTCCAAACCGCCACTCCCGTACTTGAGCTTTTCGTTTCACCTTGTCTCTTGTCTCTGGCTGAGCCGGTCGTCACTCTACTCTCACATTTTACGCACGTCGCGATCTCTTGCGACCACTCACGCTATCGCGAATCCAAGACCACCCCTCCACTGCTCTCCGAGATTTGGCCCTGCTCAACTAGATTTCTATCAAGATGGCGGAGTTCGTACGAGCCCAGATATTTGGGACAACATTCGAGATCACCAGCAGGTAGGCAGAAAAAGCATATTGGTGGCAAGACACGCGCAGCTGACTGGAAGCCAGGTACACAGACTTGCAACCCGTGGGCATGGGAGCCTTTGGTCTTGTCTGGTGAGCACTGTTCCAGAAGATACATCTGAAACCTCCGAACTGACAGTCTGCAAGTTCTGCCAAAGATCAATTGACAGGCCAATCGGTGGCGGTCAAGAAGATTATGAAGCCGTTCTCTACACCGGTGCTCGCAAAACGCACCTATCGAGAACTCAAACTGCTGAAACACCTTCGGCATGAGAATGTGAGCTGGAAAGAACCCCTAATTGGTCTTTGATGATACTGAACTATCAGGTCATTTCTCTCAGCGATATCTTCATCTCCCCGCTTGAAGACATGTATGCCGAATCAGCACCATTTCCCCCAAGCGCCCAAATGCTGATGTTGAGCCCAGCTACTTCGTGACCGAACTCTTGGGCACTGACCTCCATCGCCTATTGACCTCAAGACCGCTTGAGAAGCAATTCATCCAATATTTCCTCTATCAAATCCTGGTATGTACATGTCCCGGAACTTGTCTCCGATGCGTGGATCACTGACAGCATCACGTGCAGCGAGGCCTCAAATATGTCCATTCGGCTGGCGTCGTCCACCGAGATCTGAAGCCAAGCAATATCCTGGTCAACGAGAATTGCGACCTCAAAATCTGCGACTTTGGTTTGGCTCGTATCCAGGACCCTCAAATGACTGGATACGTCTCAACCCGGTACTATCGAGCCCCTGAGATTATGCTTACCTGGCAGAAATACGACGTCGAGGTGGACATCTGGAGCGCTGGGTGCATCTTCGCTGAGATGTTGGAAGGGAAACCATTATTCCCAGGCAAAGATCACGTCAACCAGTTCTCCATCATCACCGAGCTGCTTGGTACTCCTCCCCAGGACGTGATCGAGACCATCTGCAGCGAAAACACCCTCAGATTTGTCCAATCTCTGCCCAAGCGAGAACGGCAACCCCTAAGTGCGAAATTCAAGAATGCCGACCCTTCCGCCGTCGACCTTTTGGAGAAGATGTTGGTTTTCGACCCCAAGAAACGAGTATCAGCAGCCGGTGGCCTGGAGCACGAGTATCTTTCGCCATATCACGATCCGACCGATGAGCCAGTCGCAGACGAGAAGTTCGACTGGTCGTTCAACGATGCCGACCTTCCGGTGGACACGTGGAAGATTATGATGTACTCTGAAATCCTTGACTATCATAATATCGACAACCAGGAAACCGAGATGGGCGGCAAGCCATTGACCGTGGAGCAAGCTCAGGCCGTCAACAGTCAGGTCGTCCAATAGAGCGGGAAGACCTTGAGAGATCTGTGACAGCAATAATGGGCGTGCAGCTGGAGGCGTCAGCGGGATGTTGCCTGCTGCTCTAGGACGGAGTGAAACGAATGAATGCCACGATATGTTTTGGTGTACCAGGGAGGGAAACGGGCATACCAAGATTTCTGCAACAAAAGGTTTACAAGTTGTACCATTGCTTCATGCCTCTGTAGCGCTTGGTGGCGCTGTAAGCAGGGGTCAATCCGAGACTACCTAGTATTTGTCCAGGCCTGATCCCCGTCTCTTGAGAGATGGACGCCCGAGACGTTCTTTTTCTGCACAGTCCCAGTCCCAGCCCCAGCCCCAGTCCGTAGGGGGAGTAATTAGTCTCTAATTTCTCTGTAGAGGGTCAACCAGCCTTATTGCGTGGCGCTGGAATCAGAGTCAATATATGCCGTGGCCTGTAAACGAGGGGCCAAATCAGAAACCTTTTCTCATATGTGTGTGGTTGACAGTGTGAGAGAACGTGTGAGGGTGATGGTGTGTGTGATTGATTGATTGATTGATCCCGGTATCATCTATCTGTGAGAAAGAGCGCAGAGCCTTGCAAAGTTTGATTCACTCGCTGCCGAGAATTCCTCCCCCTGTGGATCCCTAGGAGTGCTCGTGGTTTGGTTCGCTTCATGCAGGTCAGCTGACTCGTTCGCTGTGTTGTGTATTGTGTACCGAGTATTCTGTGGCGTATGTATGGTTGGGTTGCGTAAGCGCCTCTTTCCTTCTCATGGTAGATTGAGAGGGGGTGAGGGAAAGAGGAAGAACAAGAGGAATGACGGGGTCAGAAGCAGAGGGGCCGATTGAATCGGCACTGCTTTCCCTTTCCTCACTACCACAACCACCGCCACCATTGCCATCCCCTGCATTTCCATCCCTGGTGGTGGTCGCCTTGCCCACACCGGTGAAAAGCGCCGCAAGACTAGCCGTCACATTCGGTTCGTTGAGGTCCCCGCCCGAGAGGTACAGTTTTCCCGAAGTACTGCCCCAGGCGATTATGGCGCCGTGGCACTCACGCGAAGTCCTGGAGTGATTATCCCCAGCCCGCGTGGGCGTGTCATCGATGTTGGCAGGCGTAATGAGCCCAGCGGTGGTGGTGGGGGTGGTGGCATCGCCGCCTCCAGACGCGGTTGAGTAAGGCGTCTCAACGCCTTTCTTGGGGTTGGAGGGATCCTGGCTCGCAGTTGTAGAGGGCATGTTGAGTGTGGTGAAGGATTTGAGGAGGACGTCTGTAATCGAGATGATTGGCGGGCGGCAACCTCAATCTCAATATCAAGCTCCGGGGGTTCGAAGGCAGTGGTTCGTTCGTTCGGTCGTTCGCTGTTCGTTGTTCGTGTGATGTGATTGAATGGGTGGACGACCGAGTGACAACAAGATCAGCCCTTCCAAGAGAAGACATTCGTGATTGTAGGCAGCTGGTGTTTGTTATCGCGGCTTGATGTGCGGCTCGACCTGGTAACAGTGCAGCTGGAGGCTGTTGAGATGAACATAGCATGAAAGGGGTGCGCGAGGCTGCGAGGCTGCGAGTCTCTCCCCTTTTCCTTTCCCCTTTCCTCATGTTGTCACGTCGGAATTGGGAGCAGTCATTGGATCGACGCGTATCTTATAACATACATACGGCAAGACACCCATCGTCCACAACAAGGATTTAACGGTATGTCATTGAGATGGGATCATTTTGTTTAGTGAAAGAGATGTGTGTGCTTTGGTTTCTTCTCCCTCGGTGGTATACCTGCTTCTTTTAGTCTGACCACCACGGTGTGTACCCGTAGCAGAGTCTCACGTCAAGCCCGCCTCATGTTTGGTGATCTCCAACTCGCGGGTTGCGGGCCCTACACGACGGCCTAAGGATGTGCAGAGGGAGGAGACACGCTCGATTTGAGGGGTGTCATAACTGTCGTCCGGATGGGCCACATTCTTGCGGCCCATAACAATGTTATGCAGGAGATGGACAGCCTAGTCTTACTGTCGGGCAACGAAGACCGACCTACATCCCTCGCAAGGGTTCGAGCTCGACAGGTCAAATGAGAAAGGAGAGGAAGAGAGACAGAAAGCCAGAGGTTAAGCAATGCTGTACTTGGTATGGCGGGTATGGTCGCTGCGTGCACATGCAAATGAGGTCCCTCACCCCAATATAGGCTATACCTGTTTTGGTATATGCCTCGGCAACTACCCATCGCCGTCAAAGGCTGCGGTGTTTGACGGCGACGAGCTATTGATCTCACGGGCTTAGTTCTTAGTGGGATGCACTTGCGCACGCCGACAGCTCACAAATGGCCTTATCACGTCCATGGTGATCTTGATGCTAATTCTCACAGATTGCTTCCCTCTTCAAGTACATGAGTAAGACCGGCTCTCCTTACGACGCACCCCGTATTTGTTCCTACATCCTTTGAATGTGTCGACACCCAACACTTGTGCGAGTAAGAAGAGCCTGCGTGCCTGGGAAAGCATCGGTTATTGCTTATCGTTCCGTTGTGCTGACTGGTATTTTCACTCCCCTACACTGTCAGACCTGACATCGACTAATCCGAATTAGAGTCGTATCCTCACCGATACGCAATACACCCTGTCCTCACATATCACATATATCAACCGCCTTGCCCATCCAAGATCGCGGACAACTGCAGAGCTTGAACTCCTGGGACCCAAATAGTTGACCGATTGTATTATACCCAACTCCAACATGGCAGCCCCTCCTAGCGCCGACCAAGCGCTTTCTGCTCCTGTACATCAGGTCTCTTTCCTGGAGAAGCTGGACATATTCCCGGGACTACTGTCACTGAGTAAGATCTTCCCACGAGAGTTCACTGTCCTATTTCAGCTGATGTTGTACCAGTCGGGACAGCTCTATATACGGCGGCCATCGCCCCATTCCGCGGCGAGTCAGGAGCTCATACCTATGGGCAGCATATCTCTTTCACCCTCGTGCGAACGGTAGGCTGGTGATACCCTCTGTTCGTGGACTATCACTGAGGTGGGCAGATGGTGAAAAGGTTCACCACGCTTCAATTGCAGTAAGTGGCCCCGATCAGAGGCCCCAGGCTCGGCTCACAAGTGGCAGGTATCTAGGCGCGCCGTTTTCAAAAATTTATGAGAAGTGGTGTAAGGGCGCTCACGTCCAGCCAGAGTTTGTGACTCTAAAGTCCGGATGCAAGGCGTTCTGGGTGGGTGATCCAAAGACCGCCAAATACGTCTGTGTGTATTTCCACGGTAAGCGTCTTGTCATTGTTGCCATTTCTGATTATGTGACTGATTCCACCGCAGGAGGCGGCTTCTCGCTCGATGGTGACGACACCCATCTCCAATTCTGGAGCAGCGTTCAGAATGACCTCAAGGGCGACGACATCTCAATTGCGTTCTTGTTCCTCGAGTACTCGCTCGTGCCACACGCCACCTTTCCAAAGCCAATCTATGAAGCCGTCGAAGCCGTCAAATACGTCTTGGAAGACTTGAATCGCCCGGCGTCCGAGGTTCTCCTTGCGGGCGATTCCGCCGGTGCTAACATGTGCCTCGGGGTGCTATCACAAATCATGCATCCATCTTCTGAATTCCCGGAACTCAACCTGGCCGATGGTGAGAAACTCAAGGGCATTGTGGCAGTGGCACCGTGGGTCAGCTTCAATCTTGACTGGGAGAGCGAGAGAAGGAACCGCCACAAGGACATTGTCAGCCAATACGCTGGTCGAAAGTGGTCCGAGGACTACCTGGCAGGGAAACCGTCAACGCCCTTTGCTGAGCCGCTCAATGCTCCGACAGAGTGGTGGAAAGACGCCAAAGTTGAGAATCTCCTGGTGGTGTGTGGTGGGAACGAGATCCTGATCGACTCGATTGCCCAATGGGTGGAGAAGTACAAGGTGCGTTGATTCTTCCCTCCTTTTCCTCTCGTCTCGGTGGTTGGAGGGCCGTTTGCTCGACTCCTTCAGGGGTCCTTCAGGGGGGAAATCTGCTAATGCTGAACTCTCAAGTCCGTCAACCCGGACTCTATAACCCACGTGGTCGGTGCGAACGAGGCACACATTGCTCCCATTATTCACTTGCGATTTGGCGACACGGCCGAGACGGAGCAAGGAAAGGCCATCAAATCGTGGCTCAAGTCAAAACTGTGACGTTGCGAATGAACCATGCATCTATCTCGTCACAGGTGGAGGTTAGATATAATATAAGGAAGTTATTCTGCGAACAATCGCACTTATGCAGCCTGTTCTACCCTTTCAAACGGACGTCATTTTTCCTCCTTTCGTTTGACAGAGCTGGCAACAAGCAAACAACAACATAGCTCCATGCTCTCAATGCTCAAACTTGGCTTCATATAGGTAAGTCAAAGCAGGAGCTTCTCTATCGGAAAGAATTTTGGTGATGGGTTCAGTGCCTTGCTCGTGTACCAGCCTTAACCTACAGCGAGCCCATGTGCCATGAGCATGATATACAGTCTGTGCAAATATGGCTTCTGCTCAAATGATGGCACATCGTGTTTCGAATGCTGGGCTGATAGGACTGTTTGGGGCTGCTGACGTGTCACCGAGCTGTCTACATGTCATGAGGCATTCTTCTAGAAGTTCTCGAACGAGTGATACTCTAGTTGGTGAAGGCAATGTCAACCACAACCGTTTCTCAACCTCGTGCCTCGTGTCGTTTGACTGCTCTGCTCTGACTCTGTTCAGACAAACGGAATTCACCAAATCGATCTGTCAAACCCGAGAGCTCGACCTTGGTACGTTATGGATCTGGATTTGGATACTTACCCTTTCAGATCCCCTGACTTTGTACAATGATGGATCTCTCTTCGACTCGGGATTACCGGAGCAGGTTCAGCGAGACATCATCGAGCCCGCCGGGGACGCCGGCGTCGTGGATCTCACAGACACAATACTGCAAGAGCTCGGAGGCGACGCCGGTCACAGAATATTCGTCCTCGAGCTGGGGCGTTGCCGGTGAGAAGCAACCATCACAGACGTCGACAGCTGATCTCCGCCACTACCCAGCACAGAACCGGCAGCGGAAGAATTCGCTCTTGTCGTGGTCCCTGTTCCGATCCAAGAGACAGCAGGATGAGCACCCGACAGCGACATATGTATCTCGCAGAGAGGCCGAGTCTCGCTGGTGGTCATCGAATCCAACCGTGGCGAGGAAACCCAAGTTGAGAATCAGTCCGCCAGTCCCTCTTCGACCGGACTCCTTGCACTTCCCGACCTCGTCTCATACAGACCCGTACCCATCACGCGACGGGTCACTGGGTCCCCGGAAGGCCGAGCAGCCGTCAATTTCGAACGCTGGGCGGGCCCCTCCTCCAAACGCACAGTGCGAACACCACATCACGCCGCGTTCTTGGGCCGATCTGGACCCGGACAAGAGATGTGTGGCATTTGCTCGAATCGACCCGGATGGATGGAGTAAAGTCATTCCCAGGAAATGGGTCGAGGAGCAGTTCAGCAACAGTCCGTCAGACACGGGTCGAGACGACGACAGGAGTCTGTACTGTGAGAGCAATGGCGAGGGAAGCGCTGGCTGTAAATTGGCGGGTGGCATGTCTGTTATCGAGGACGACAACGAGGAAGAAGGATTCGAAGAAAATGATGATGATGATGACGACGACGACGACGATGATGATGACGGGCATATGGCACTGCCGCTCTCTCTGACCGAGACACTTGAGCGATTCACCACGACGAACGTCCCTTGCGATGAGAGCGCGAGGGGCGTAAAAGAACCAAAGGGCTTACGGAGCGACTACTCGAGAGCTGGACTCGCTTCTTCAGACCCTGTCCGATATTGGATGTCTTCGCTTCGCCCGCTTCCCGAGCTTCCCTTTGCCACCGGGATACAAGACGGCGACGACCATCATGACACCAGCGACGATCTCAAGTCCCGGCGGCGCAGACGTCAGAGTCTCGGGCCACGTCGAGGGTTCTCCGATCCATTGCCATGTGACAGGAAGAACACTCCTCCTCCTCCTACTATTCTCGAGACTGGTGGAGCAGATGTCGACCAAGGGAATGACCGCTGCAATCGCAATGAGAAGAATTTGAATCTACTGGTACCGCCACCCCTGCGGCTGACACGGCAGAGGACGTGCGCGTCGCCCGCTGTTGCTGCTGCTGCTGCTGCTGCTGCTGATGATGACGCTGACGCTGCCGATGGAGAAGATGGGAGGAATGGTGGCCGTGAGGCTTTCTCTCTCCTGACCGAGCAGCATCCCGAGGCGAACTCACCCCAATCTTCCTGGGCGACAATCTACTGTCCTGGCGCTGGCAGCGGCGCGCTCCAGCCTGAGGATACACCTTGCCACGGCACCACATGCACTATTTCAGTACCAGGACTAGTGCCAGTACCGGTGGTCGGACGACCTACAACAAAACCGCCAACTGAGCAACACCCCTTACCAGCGAATCCGATTTTCAGAGACAAGGCTCTGCCTCCCCTACCATCCGATTCCTGTCGCGGCAGCGGTCCCGGTCGCGACGACATTCATCACCCCAGCCCCAGCAGCAACGACGGGACTCGTCAGCCGCTACGGAAACACCACGAAACCCTCCCTCAAATTAGAAGGGGTCAAGGGCGAAGAGGAAATGGGAAAGGAACAGCAGCGGACGCGGATCCCCTCCTCCTGTCGGCAGACATTGACGAGATTCTCGACCTGTATTTGCCCGTCTATCCAACCGTGCCGACGCTCAAGATCCGGGAAGCTGGTGAACGGACGGATCGCGGAGGGGATCGCAGCGGGGACACGATGGAGTGGAAGAAGACGAAGGAACCTCTACAGGATACTTCCCGCAGCCTACCCATCCGGCCTGCGCGGCCCGTCGCGACAGATTTCGACAAGGGAGAGGGGCTATATCCCACGACACCAGCGACGATGCTGGAGGCGAGAGAGGGAGACGGAGAGGGCGAGGGAGAGGCGACCGTGTATCTCTGTCCCCGTGTCTGTGTCTACGACCCGGCTGAATACCCCGAACTTTTACACGGACGGGGCGAGAAGGGTGCATCAGCGGCAGCGGTAGCACGAACACGAGCGTTGACGGCAGGGGCGGCGGCGGCGTTGGCAGCGGAGGAAGAAATACCGCCCTCGACCTCGCAGCGGCAACGACAACGAAAACGACAACGGCCAGGGGGTATACCGGCCTCTATGGACGAGGATGGGCAGATCTGGATATAAAAGTCCACAACATTTATTGATCAGATAGAACAATGCATGTTTGATTCGTCTGACGAGGATTTTCTGCAATGATTCTATTCACAGTTTGACGTCCATCTTGGTCTTGGGGTTCGGTGTCCTAGCAGGGCCGGTTGTCAGGTCTTTCTTTGTATTGAGTATACCTAACTAACTGACCCGGGTTTCAGGTTTCAGGTTTGAGGCTATGAGAGTATCTTGTTTCCGTCTGCTTCAAAGAAAAGCGCCCAAGACTCTGTGGATGGACAAGAACTTACACAAAGCGCTGGACGACTTCCTTGACTTCCTGCTCGCTCAACTCCTTGATGCCCAGCAATGCATTGTCCGTGCGGCCCTCGTAGCTCGCGCCCGTCTCGTCACCACCGAAAAGACCACTCAGAATGAACCCGACCATGGCCTTGCCAATGTCTCCGCCCTTGGTCAATTCGTCCAAACTCTCCTGGTAGACATCCCTGGTCGACTTGACCGACGTGTCCCACTCCTTGCCGTCCTTCTCCTTGGCGTAGGCGATCAGCTTGTTCTGCGTGGTGACCGTGTCGTGCACATAGACTGCGCGGTTGGCCGTCTCGGCAAGGTGCTCAATGACCCCAACTACGGCCCGGCCAATGGTTTTGAGCGTCGTGGTCGAGAACTTTGCGTCGCCGCCGTTGTACAAAACGCCCGAGTGTTTGGCCGGATTCAAGAAGAAGCCGTGCTCGAGGCCCCAGTCAAAAAAGGGACCCGTGTATAGGAGCGTGTAGCTGAAGTTCGGGTACTCCTTGACTTTGGCCTTGAGGTAGTTCTGCACTTCAACCTTGTACTTGAACACCGGGAGAGCAGCAGTCTTGGGGTTGTCCAAATCACTGCCAAACTCGGACGGGAGGATTCTTTCCACCCCAGCGGCGATGGAGGCGTCAATCAAAGGATATTGCTCGCCAATACTGGTGGTTGCGAGGGTGGACACCACCACTTTGATGCCCTCTAGAGCTGCTTTGAGGTCCGACACCGACGTATAGTCGACTTCTTTGACTGTGAGGTTGGAAGATTGAGGCAGTTTGGAGGCGCTATTGCTTCCCTTGCGCGTCAATGCAGTGACAGAATAGTTGGCGTCAAGAAGTGCCTGAATGACTGGCAGTCCAACGTTGCCCGTGGCTCCCGCGACGGCCACTTTTACTGGTGCCATGATGTGTGTTGTAGAGAGGTTGCAATTATGTCTTCCACAAATGAGTTGCAGTGGTTGTGTGTGGAAGCACGAGGACAGGCAGAGCAAGGAGCAAGACTATTTCTATGCAAGTCTATCCCAATGTCGATGTGGGGCCCAGTCCGGAAGATTCAGAGGGGATGTGGAGTTGATTCGCGCGTCTGTGTCTGGTTGCGGATGTCGAAGTTGGCTCGGTAGATGGTGTGATCGAGGACGACAGAGGAAGTGTCCTTCTCTTGCAGAGTCGAGTCCCTTTTATGTATTCCCAGCCTCAAAATTGTACCCAAGACTAGATTATAGATCTGCCAGTGTCGGTGTTATGGAGAATGGCAATGCCGTAACCCGGCATTTGTTTGCATGGCTCAATTCCGCTGTGGGCATGGGTGGCGCGTACAAAGGTCTATCTCGTATGTTTCCGAATTGCACATTGCGCAGTCGCGTGCTTGATCTGGCTTTTGGTTTGAAATCCAGCAGATATCAATATGCATTGTCCCATGTTGCCGGTTTGTCAGGAGTGATCATGTTTGACAAGGCTACCCCCTGGTGGGGATCCAGGGCATAATGGGCCTTGCGCAGCTGAGTCATTGCCATGTTGTTGCGTGAGGAAAGTCGCCGAAGGACGCCACATCGGAGGAGAGTTGGACCGACCCAGTTTGTGGGGGTCCGCCCCGAGCTGATGGCGACATTTGTGGGAAGGTAAGGAGAGCACAGGACAATGCCGACATTAGCATGGCAGCTAAATGAACCATGTCCTCGCAGCAATCAAGACGGAATACCCTCATACTCCCATCCATTATCGCCTCTTCTTCGTGTCCTGCTATTCCTTCGGTTCTGGTTACATTTGACCAGAATTGTCAAAACGGTCAGTATCAGGATGATCAATGCCGCTATTGTCGGAATGAGAATCTGTCTTTGTTGATCTTCCTCCTGAAAGTCCAAGTAAGGACATGTTGCATTGGGACCGCCCAATACCCAGCAGTCTTCCTCGTCCAGCGAGTTAAAATCAATCCAGACACCCGACAAGATCTTGTCTGAATCGTCATCCGGGGGATTCGTATCATTCAATATCTGCCGATACAAGTACGTGTTTTCCAGCCCCGTTCTAGGGAGGTCGAATGAGGTATGCTCCGGACATGCATCTGGCGCCGCACTATAAGGGACATCGAAGGTAGAAAGGCGCCATGCATATGGCACGCCTGCAATGCGACATGCCGCTCGCCGTGACTTTTGGCATGACTCTAGCCGCCAACGTCCTTGGAATTGGCTCGTCGAATCAATAACTGCACACCGAAGCTGGTCGTCACTCTTTCCATTGTTCTTAACCGAGGACGTGTTAAGTGGCTGACCCGGAGCCCAACCAAAGACTGTCGACCGGGCAAAATCCCGGTACGGGGCCAAATTATTCTGTACAGACACACCGTCCAAAGTCATGTTGATTACCGGTGAGTAGCCACATGCGGACAAGTTTCCGGCAAGGAGAGAGAGCGCATTGGGACTGGTGTCCTGGATGGTCGCAATCGCCCAGGATGCATTTGTCGTATCGCCTGGACGATAATAGCAGCCTGAAGTCACCACGCCCGTGTCACTCCATTCGACAGACGGAGTTGAAAAAAGCTCAGTCGCGTTGAAGATGCTGCTCGACTCGGTCAGAAAGTCGTACGCTGCCATCTGCGAATCGATCTGGTCCCAACTCAGCAGAAGCCTCCGGCTGTCGGTAAGGAGAATCCAATCTTCTCCCGGCCAGCCATCTGGTGTGGAAAGGACGTCATCCTGTCCTGTTTGCTCTGTACGAAAGTAATTTGCGTCTGTCGTTACTCGGTAATCATCCCGGAACCACGACTTGTTCAGATTTCTTCGATCTTCTTGCAAGTCTTGCGGTTTGTATATATCCCTACCGAGTGCAGCCTGAAATTGAGCGCCTATCAGCTCGTCGGAATGAGGTAGTCGACCCGGCATCGGGGTGTGCGCGGGCGAGGAAGGGTCGGTGAATGGCGCTGCGGCGTGTAGATTGATATCGAGAAAATGTAGTCGTGCAGAGATAGTGTCTGAGGTGTGGTCAAAGTAATCATTGTACAAAGAAATGACGGAACCGATGTTCAAGTCCAGACTACACATGTAAGGTCCCAGTTTGAGTAAAGTTCCACCTGTGACACCAGTCGCCGTTGGGATGGCCACATCGCCCGTCGCCGTGGTCGTAATACTACTAGTTATCGAGGGAGAGGTGGCGGTGAGCGGCGAGGTGGAGTTGTCCGGCAAAGACGACGAGGCCTGTCGAATTTCGAGGCTAGGAACAAGGGACACCGATGCATTTGACGCTACCGTGGTGGACGAGACGGGGGTTTCGAAAGAAGTGGATGCCGTGATAGAATACAGTGCCGACGAATCCACACTGTAACCAGCCGTCGCATTGCCCACCAAAGGAGGAAGCTCAACTGGGCACAGACTGAATTGACGGTTGATGTTATCCCAGTAGAGATCGATGATCAGCCGGCGGTATTGGCTTGCAAACAGATCTGATATGCATGTTTGAGCCGGGAGGTCATCGTAGACCCCATCAGAAAAGCAGGCCTTTGTGACGTAGATTCCGGGATGGGTTATGTAGTTGATAGGAACCTGTCCGGAAGCATCTCGCATGGACTTGTTCAATTAGTTGACACGAGCAGTCTGGAGGTGAAGGGAGGCAACCTACCAGGAACACGGTTCCCCAATGGTCGTCCGGTTCCGCCGCAGGGCCAGGCTGGTATTCGAGGGACGTCATATGTCAGAGAGGTCTCTTGACATGTTGAGGGAGAGTTGGTCGGTCACTGATCCCAAGATTGGGAGAGGGAGCAGAGACGGGTCGGTGACAAGTTGGGATGGGAAGAATGACCAAGCTTAGAGTGTCCGCGTTTTCACGCTGAATGGGTTTCCGTCGTGTGTCAACGTCTGGGTTGGACTATATTAACAAACTTCTCTGTAAGCTCACAATGTTGAGTACCACTTGTGCCGGTGAATGATGGTCGAGTTGTAAACGGGTTCCGCCATATGATATTCTGGGATATTGCACAGCCACGGTCTTGGCGACGAGGCTGAAGTGTGTGGCGCATGACCAATGGCCTCGCGCGGCTTGTGCCCCCCATAATTTTTGGCGCCTCTATTATTCTGATCGCAAACCGTGTCTTCTATCCAGGAGCCATCTCGCCCTATAATCGGCATACTGACGATATTCTCTCTCTTAAGTCTACGTTATTATACTTTTAGTTTGGTAGACTCAACACATCCAAGGAAATCTTTGCTCGATCTCTCACCTCCCCTCTCTTCCGCAGGCCTCTCCTACAACTCTGCAACCATGGCATCCCCAGGCGGCCCTCCGCCGGGCGCCCAACCCTTCAGTCCGCAACAAATCCAACAATTGATCGCCATGGAAGCGCAGAAGCGTGGAATGACCATCCCTCAGTTTCAAGCCTTTCAACGACAACAGATCGAGACCGAAGCCGCTAAGGCGGGAATGACCCCTCAACAATTCATCCAGATGAAGCAGGAAGAAGCAAGACAACAATTCATACGCCAGCAGCAGGCGGCTCAGCAGCAGCAACAACAACAACAACAACAGGGTGGACAAGCACAAGGACAACCACGAGGACCACCGCCGGGACAGCAGACTCAACATATCCCCTTGAATGCGAAGGTGGAACCCAAACCAGAAGCATTGGCCCTGGCAAAGTTTCTACGTGCCCAGGATCTGAAAACTCGCACATGCATCTTTGACGGCGGGAGGAAGGATATGTTCAAATGTATGGTCAAAAAGTCACCTCTGTACCTTTGTTCTCTGCTAACCACCACACTGGACAGTGAAACGAGCGTACCGTGCCCTGCACTCTGACGCCTACAAAAAGGCTCAAAAGAAAAACCCCTTATTACCGAAAGTCGAGAACGACGTTGAGGCGCGGACAGCCTTGCAACTTCTTCCCCTGTCGATGCTCGCTCTTCGAGTTTCCAAGAAGGATCCACATGAGGGACACAACCACGCCAAACCCAAGAAAGAGAAAAGAGTCAAGGGATTGTGGGAAGTCAAGATCGAGCAACAACAGGACTTTGATCCTATGATGTACTACGTCTGGTTGTACGAGGGGTCACAGTGGAAGACCAAACTGTGGGCGGCATTGGTCCTTGTTCTGGTGTTCGCAGCAGTCCTCTTCCCGTTGTGGCCGCTCGTTCTGAGACAAGGTGTGTGGTACCTCTCGGTGGGCATGATGGGGTTGATTGGCCTGTTCTTTGCCATGGCTATCTTCCGCCTGATTCTCTTCGTTATCACATTCTTCCTCGTACCGCCTGGGCTGTGGTTGTATCCCAACCTATTCGAGGACGTCGGCTTCTTCGACAGTTTCCGACCGTTTTGGGGCTGGCATGAAACCAAGGAGGATATCAAGCGGAAGAAAAAGGAGAAGAAGGCTAGGAAGGCTCAGAAGAAGCTCGCCGCTGCGACCGCTGCTGCCGGAGGTGAGAAAGGTGTGACTCCAGTAGCGCAGACACCCGTGCCCTCGAACGGTGCAGCCGTCACCTCTGCGGTTGAGCCTGCTGCCACGTCCACGACAGCTAAGCGACATGTTGCTCCCACGGTGGAGGAGGCTGACGATGAATGATTTCTGGTTTTGGGAGTGGTCTTTACATGTAACGGCGTCCTGGGTATACGAGCGCAGGTTGACGCAGAGTGCAGATGGATGATGTACCAACAACATTGGGCTGCTGTCGGATTTTACAAAAACAGGGCCTTTCAACAAACATGAGCACTTTTTTTCAATCATGTCCGAGTCCACCCCAAGACCTGTCCCAATTTCTCTTGATCCGTCTGCGGCGGCGGTCGTGGCACCACCTCGCGACGACGCCGCTTCGTCCGCCGCTTCGGCTGCTCCTCTCCACGTAACTGCGCCGCGATCCTCAACAGAATGACTCTGGTGCGGTCCAGTTCCTTGGCCAGCTTGCCATGCTTGGTGACGAGATTTGGCTGGACATTCTCCTGCGGATCGCGCAGCGGCTCCGTCATTTCCTGGAGGTGTTGGTACCTGGCGAGCCGGGCCTTTAGCGCGTCCCTCTGCCGGCTGAGGGTGACGAGCTCTCCACGTAAGCGGGCGTATTGTTCTTCCGCGTCCTTTTGGCCTTCTCTGCCGTCCCCTCCCTCTTCATTTCTCGCGGTGTCGTGGTCCGGGTGGATATGCAGGGCGGCGTAATCGTGCGGCAGCGCAGAGATCACGGCCGAGTCCCCCAGGTCGACGTCTTTGCGGATGGCGAGCGTGTCGAGCTCGGCGTGCTCCGCGGCGGCGCTGGTGCGCGCCCACAGCAGCGACTCGATCTGCTCGGCGACGTGGCGCTGCGACTGCGTGGAGAAGACGAGGCGGTTGTGCTGTTTGATCTTGTCGTTGACTGTGTAGACGGGCGTATAAGTGTGCGTTCAATTCGTAAAGTCAAAATCATCAATTTTCTGTTTCTCTCTCTCTCCACCTCTTGGGCTCTCCCTCTCTGGCCGACACGCATTGTATTTTCCCGTCACAAGAATATAGAAAATATGGAGGAAGGCGATCTCTCGTACCTTTCGCAACGAGGTCCTGGACCGCTTTGTCGCTGAGCAGAGGGCGGCCCTCTCTGGACTCAGGCCCGGGGTTAAGCCCATGAGCGCGCCAATGAGTCGACGGCTCCAACGGCGTTTCAAGCTGACGCACCTCGACGCGGAGGAAGGCTGCTTTGATCGCCGTGATTGTTGGTTCGGCCATGTTTTCTCCTTTTCGTTTCGGTCGTCGGGAGGAGTAAGATGTCGTTGTTGTAGGAGGTAGAGGTGTGTAGGGTGTTGTTGGTTCTTCTTCTCGCTAACGCCGCGACGCGGTCTAGACGACTTGTACGAGGTACTGGGCGCGTCTTGGGATGGGCGCTGCACTATTAGTGCGTACTCCGTACCGTAGCCGTTGAGAATTCCCTCTACCGCGGACCGTAAGAACCACAAGCGAAGTCACCGACAAGTTCATGCCCCGGTAAGGCTCAAACCGTCAAAGACCTCGGCTCAACCCTCGAAGCGGCGGCTCGGTCATCTCTCCCCAACGGCCAAAGACCATTCATTTAATTGCCTTTGACCTCGTACATTAATTATTATTTGAACGAGTTCCACCGGCTCTGTTCTTGTCTCGGTAGAGAATTTTTGTATCCACAGACAATACAATATACGTGACATACATTCAGACATAAACATAGATGGCCTTATTAGGAGTTTGATGGTCCTCTCATAATCGATTGTCTTTTGTTCGCGACCCTCGCCTCTCTACTTTGCGAATAGACCTTTTTTCCCGAGCCTGTCACCCATCATGGCCTCGCAGAGTCGGCCCAAGGTGCTGATGTTTGATATTGGAGGTGTTTGTGTAAGTGCTCTCCCCTGGACTTTGCGACTTGGAATCTACGTGGGGAAACAAATTCTTGAGATTATGAGCCCGTCATCAGATCTGGTCGCTTTTTGTATTGGTGGGACATTTGGAGAATGGGCAGGAGAGAAGGAAATATGAAGAAGAGAGAAAGAGAGAGAGAGAGAGAGAGAGAGAGAAAAGAGAGAAACCCCTGCATGTCCAAGGCTAGATACGCCCGAGATGAACAGGTGTTGACTGGTTTTCCCTCTCTTTAGGTCCAATCGCCCTTCCAAGCCATCCTCGAGTATGAGATCGAAAACGGCATTCCAAAGGGCTACATCAACTACTCGATCCGGGAGCTGACGCCGGACGGGGCGTGGCACAAGCTGGAGCGCGGCGAGATCCCCAACGACGAGGACTACTTCCGGCTGTTCAAGGCGGACCTGGAGCGGGCGGACCTGTGGGCGCGGTTCCACCGCGAGAAGCTGTCCATCACGGACCCGTCGAAACTGCCGCCCGTGCCCAACTTCGACACCAAGACGCTGTACTGGAACATGATGACCTACTCGCGCAACCCGGACCCGTGGATGTACCCGGCGCTGCTCAAGCTGCAGGCCGACGGGCGGTACCGGTTGGCGGCGCTGTCCAACACGACCGTCTACCCGGAGGGCCACCCGTTCAACAACCCGTCGCCCGTCGACGTGCGCGACGTCTTCGAGATCTTCGTCTCGAGCGCCCACGTCGGCATGCGCAAGCCCAACCGCGACATCTACGAGTACGCCCTGGCCCTGATGCGCGAGAAGTGGGGGTCCGACATCCAGTTCCACGACATCGTCTTTCTCGACGACATTGGCGAGAACCTCAAGACCGCCCGCGCCCTGGGCATGCGCACCATCCGCGTCGTCCTCGGCAAGACAAAGGAGGCCGTCCAGGAACTAGAAAAGATCACCGGCTTGACCTTGGTGGGTGAGCCGTGGTCCCAGGACAAGGCCAAATTATAGCAGTTTTGTTTGCCTGTCATACCTCTTTACAGGGAATTCGTTGGGTGTTTACATAGACCGACCAACCAGGAAAAGGGTCCATATAGAAGCCACAAGGTGTCGTCTGCTCCCCTCTTTCTTCCTGTTTACTCAGAGAGAATCATCCACCTGGAAATATGGTATGGAACATAGAACTTCTACCATTATCTGACTATCCCTCGGTAGTAGACGTGAACCTCTTACAGCTACAGCCTCAACAGGCGTAACCGGAGTTTTGCCGATCTATCCATCCGCCCTCAGATTGTCTGTCCTTGTTTGATCTTGAGTGACCGCAAGCCTGAACATCCCTATCTAATCACACAGATTTAATTGCCCTCAAACAGCAGAACTCTTATGCTGGATGCCTTCGACAACCTCTGACTTGAGTTCACCAGCTTCATTAACTCCCATTGCTGCCGCATAGGTCGTCTTCGGCGTCCATCGCGATGACGTCCGTGGAGTCGTCTCTTCCAGCATGCGGTCAACTTGTTCGAGTGTAAGGCCTTTGGTCTCAGGAATGAGGAAATAGGCATACACAAGGCAGCATGCGCACAGGGAACCCCAGATGAAGAAAACCTTGGGCCCGAGGTTGCCTTTGTCGGTTCCGACCATGTATGGTGTGATGACGGCAATGATCTATCACATGGATCGCGTTAGTGAAGTCTCGCAAACGGAAAAGCATGTCCACTTACACAGTTCCACAGCCAATTCGAGGCGGTAGATAGCCCGACTCCGCGCGATCGGATAGGGAGAGGAAAGACTTCTCCGATCACCACCCACGCACCTGGTCCCCAAGTGGTTGCGAAAAAGAAGATGTAAATGCAAATGAATGCAATCTCCGCCTTGACTGTCTGTGGGTTGCGGCCGTCGATAGTTCCCGCAATTGCCACGATGCACTGACACACGACCATGCCGAGAGCGCCCCAGATCATGATGGACCGCCGACCGAATCGCTCGATGATCCAGAATGACACTGGTGTCGAACAGACATTCACGAGGGTGGTGATGAGTGAAATGAGGAAGGGATTCTGAATGGAACCAAGCTGGGTGAAGAAAGTGGTGCCGCTATCCTCCCTGTTAGCATCATACAGTTCAATAAGGCCTGTGGTAAGATCTATGCGAGAGATGTGCAAGTTGCCAAATGACTTACAAATAGAAGATGAAGTTGACTCCGGTCCACTGCTGCATCATCTGCAAAGAAGTACCCAAAATGGTCCGTCGCAGGTTCGAGCTCGGTCTGAACAGACTCCCTCTGAAGCAGTTGGCCCAGCTCGCAACGTAACTTTCCTGGGGAACGACCCGCAGCTCATACTCGTGGTTTGCGACGATCTCTGCCAGTTCTTGCTGGATCAGCTCAGAGTCACGAGGCTGACCTCGCAGCCTAGCAAGAGCATGGGTTGCTTTGTCGAGTTTCCCACGTTTTACAAAATAACGTGGAGATTCAGGCAGCACGAACAGTCCTGCGGCTAAGATAACAGCCCAGAGCATCTGAAGAGCGATTGGGATTCGGTATGAGCTGGAGTCGGTGAAGTCTTCCGTGCTGTAGACAACGCACGATGCCAACAAGAGCCCGAGGGTGATGCAGAACTGGTAGCCAGACACAAGAGCACCGCTACATTCGTGGCATCAGTACTGGCCACTTAAAAAACACCAGCTAGACCTTGGGAGACTTACCGAACCTTGCGGGGCGAGATTTCCGACATGTACAGTATGATTATGGCAGACACGAAACCAACACCAAAGCCAGCTATGAGACGTCCGGCGATGAGAAGGCCATAAGCTGTGGAAGCAGTCTGGAGGGCGGCACCGAGACAGAAGACGAAGCAACCGGCAATGATGGTGGTTCGGCGGCCGATGAAGTCGGCTAGGTCACCGGCAATGACTGAAAGATGGAGTCAGCATGGCTTGAGAGCAACGATTTCCAGCCGACTTACTTGCGCCAAAGAAAGTTCCACAAGACAAGATTGACACGATCAGGGATTGGCGCGATGAAGGGACGGCAAAAGCAGCTTTCTCTGGAGCCGTAGCATCTGCCCCTGGATACGGCTTGCCGGTGAACTCATGGATGAAGTACTTCATTGCCATCACGCCATTGATGTATCCTGAGTCATACCCAAAGAAGATCCCTCCGAAGGCAGCAAAGGCGCACATCAGGTAGGCTCTGAAAGTGACAGGGGCTTCGATCCGGGCGACATCGGTCGTGGCCGTAAGGTGAACAGCACCACCACCAGGCATGTTGAGTGATTAGAGACGTTAAGATAGTGATTGTGTGGCTGCGACTGGACGATGTTTTTAATGCTGATACACTGGATCAGGTGCGGAAGTATGCACAGCGATGTCGAAGCGAGGATGCGGTGAAGTCGATGCAGGGAGAGGATGAAGAGGACTCGAGGTGTGCAGGAGAAAGAGAAGAACAAGTGATGGAGCAATCAGGAGAATGAAGCAGGCGCAGTTCGACAGTCGCGTACTTGAAGTTGGAAAGGATGGACGAGGAGGAGAGAAGGAACCCGCAGGCAATGTTTGTTTGTTCACGTGGTTCATGGCACAAGTGAAGAAGAGATGTGATGCCTTGTGCTCAAGTGTCAACTGAACGTCCTGCTTTGTCCAACAGAGTGAGTCTCTTTTCTTCACTTGTGGTCTTCTTTCAACAGTGGTGACGTCTGTTTCTCTTGCCAGAAAGGCGCTATTGACAGCCTTACTGTGAGCCCGTGTGACAAGGCGCCGAGTGACATGGAGTGCTAGGTAGAGGTAGGACAAGGCTATGAGGGGACAATTGAGGCACAACCAGTTATAAATATAGACGGTGACAGTCGTGCTCTGGGCGACATGGCGTTGATGATGTCTTGATAGGGAAAGTGGCCGCAAGGCTGAGTTCAATCATGTCGAACAGCCTCGTCACTTGACACCCGGATCTGTCATTTCCATGTGTCGCACAATCCCCTGATATCATATGCCTCTGTTCTATGGATCGATCGGCTGCTAGAAACACTACATATTGGCATTGTGCAGTGCCGCGTGCCAACTATATCCTTTGTCTTCGGGGAAAATCGTGTTCCAATTGATGAGCTTCTCATTGGAGTCGCGAATGGTCACAGACCGCTGATTGGTGGGTGATATTCGATATATGTAGTGGCGTGGCGTCTCACACGAGGCTTCAGGCGGAAAGGATTCCACCTACAGTATACGATACGCATCCATGGACTCGAAGCGTTGTTCAAGGGTGACCTACAGGATAGGACACTCAACTTCATAAAATGGTAGTCGACCCCAATTATTATTGTATTCCTGCGCTCTGCAACTGCTCAAGACACCTAGTCGCCAAGTGCCCTTGATACTGACTATTTGATCCCTCTCAAAAATTTGAACATTCATGATTCGTATTTCTTAATTTCTTCACTGATTCATCCTTCCATCTCCGCCGGCGCTCTCGTTTTCAAACGAGAGCCGTCCTTCTCAAACACCGGAGTGGAGAAGATTTCTGCTCTATCGGGCTTGGACTCTGCTGGAAGCAGATTGTCAGAACCGGTTCGGAGTTGTTTACGTTTGTTCTGACGCCGACGAACAAACAAATAGAGCAGCCCAAGCAGCATCGAGACAGCTACAGCTGTAGCAATGCCTACACCTGCCTTGGCGCCAGCGGAAAGAGAATGTGAACCTTCAGATGCGATGGACGAGGGTGTGGTACTTGAGGAAGCGATAGTTGTTGTTATCAATAACGAACTCGTGCTGCTCGCAGAAACGGTGGGAGTGGGACTGGCCGAGATGGCGGCAGTGGAGGTTACAGGTAAGGTGTCGTTGTTTGCTGCAAGAAAGACTCCTGTATGATCCGAACAGCAGCCACCTTTTGTGCCGACACACCAACTACCGTCGGTACAATTCGATACTGTCGTGTCTAGATAGATATATACTTTAGCACTCAATGTACGCAAGAGATGGGAAATCGCAGCACCATGTTCCATACGTACCTCCAGTTATGTTGGTGAACAGCTTCACGCAATTGGGATCGGTAAAATCTGGATCAGTACAGCTTTCACGCCACCAGATGTGGTACGCCTCGTTCCAGCAAAGACCGTTGGGCATACATGTGTCCCAGCTGGCGCAGCACATTGACACCGTGCCGTCTGTCGGGTTGCATGGTTGATAGGTGCTGTTCTGGGGGGTCGAGTAAGGGCCATTCGTATCTTCGCCGGCCGGTGTGTAGCACGTCTTGGATGAAATTGCGAGCCGAAGCAACAGGGAGAACACCATCCAACAGGCTTGAATAGCCCTCATCTTTCTGCACGTAGAGTGAATGTCGTGGCAAAAGTGGGCCAAGAAATCCAAAGTTAGTACGGGGATGTCAACAATGAAGAGAGATTCTGGTGCAGAGGAGGCACACGGGTCTCCTTAGGGGGATAATAACAGATTTCGAACTCCATATTGGCAGTCCCTCTACACAGGCATGAGCCCAGGACGTTCGCGGCTTGCCCCTCGCTCGATCTCCAGAGGCTTCACAGATAGGGTTTCCGCCCCATTAGCGGCAGCAGGGGTCGTGCCTTGTATTAGGCCTCCTGCAGCCCGTGTGCCCCGGTGCGCAGGTGCCTTGTTTGCGCCTTATTTCGCGTAGGATCAAAGTCAAGCTTTACCAGGCGAACCGTTGATCCGAACCATGATTCATGGAGTCGACAAAGATCAATCTAGCCCAAAAGTCCTCACCTTGTGAGCGTGAATCAAAGTGATTCAGAAGGTCTTCTAGGCATTAATCCGGTGGTGGGACGTTGAAGAGGTCTCGGATCACGTTTGACACATATCCGCGTCTCATGCATGCTCTCATGCATGTGCCTGCAGCAAGTTTCGACCAAGTTTCGAGAGCCTGTTGATCGATCAGGGACTGCTGTTGAACAACTCATTCCCACGGCACTTTCACCCTCATACGGAAGTATGGCCGTTAGCTAGGCTGTACTCCGTACCTCTCATCTTCTGTAAGCTCCTCGCTGCTAACAACCAGTGGTTAATGAGCAGACGTTTGTGTTCGGACGGGTTTTGTCGCAGAGCAAAGGTTGGCGATTTACCAGGTTCCCCTAGCACCCATCTGAAACAGATGTCTCGTTGAAAGGCAGGGTTGTACGACTCCGAGAGGCTTGATTAGGCGCTCAGTGGTGCGCAGCCAAAGGCTCAGCCAAAGCTCATGTTAAAGCCTTCGCTCACCCTAGGATTGACCCGTAAATGTTGATAAGGTTCTTCGTTCTCGAGCAATCTACAAGTAGGTGGTGAAGAAAGAAGACCGTTGATGCTGATGGTGGTCGCGAGATGGATACCTGGAATGGAATAGGTTGGTGCCAAGAAATTCTAGGCTATTCCAGATATAGAATTCATGGAACAACAATTCTCCGGAGGATCTATCTACTTTTTGAGTACAAGTGCCTCGTACCTCGTCGTGTATCCCTCTTCCCACCCTCCGCTCCATTGATATGTGTAAAGAGCTCTCCTCATCCCTCTTCTCTCTTATTATGACTATGTGCCTTTTCATTCCTGTGAGTACTCGGACTGTGATTTCATATTACTACCATGTACTTGTGTTGCCTCCCCGTACCCATGATTCACAGCCCTAGACCGCTGAGCCCCCTGCCTTTCTACCTCTGAGAGGTACCGGTCTCTACGCCAAATCCTCCATCGTAACCAGTCCTACAATCTCGATCCATGATCTCGCTGACAGACTCGAGAGTTTTTGAGGGATTCCGATCGAGTCTAGGCATTGCCTGGACGTTCGGCTGACCTCGTACTTGCGTTGCGATCGCTCCGTGCGGCTGAGCTGAAAGCAAACTCGATCTTTGCTGTCACCTTGATTGGAACCAAACAACTCGCCCTTCGTCTACAGAAGCAGCGCCAAGACCAAAACAAGAATCACTAAGCTCGTGAAAGCTTCTGAAGCTCCGACGCCACAAGGGTTAGCTAGCCATTGTCGTTGGTGCATCGTGGAAACATGTGTCGGGTAAATGGCCCCTAATGTCTTCCTGGATGCTCTCAGGGCTCGTGTTCCTCGTGTTCATCCCGCGGTCTAGGTACCTAGGGGAATGAGGGAGTTTGTGCCAGCACGGTGCCAGCTCGAGCCCCCAGGTCGAGGGACTCATATACCGCACATCGTCCAGAAAATGGTCGAGGAGAGAAAAACGCTTTCACTATTCCAAGGTATTCGAATTTTCCGGGAACAAGCGGAGGTTGTTTTCGGTTTAGTCGATTCAATTCCGTGCTATTACTCATACGTGCCCGAGACGATGGTATCTGCAATGTCGCCCTTTCTGCCCTTGGTGTTCCTCTCCACTGTCGTTGTCGCCACGCATCTCCAGCCTCTCCATCCCATCGACCTCTCTCAGGGTTACACGCGCAGCGTACGCAATTCTAGCCAACTGAGAAGCGGTTTCTTACATTTTGACGGTCTGTTCCAACGAGATGACTGTGACCCAGCAGACTCGACGCCTTGCCCCGGTACGGCTAACGACCACCACTGTTGAACCCTTGAAGAGCTCTTCCATCTGTCTCGTACTCAATCACTAACCCGGTCTAGATGGCTGCTATGTTGGTGCCAACGCCGTATGCTGCGCCAACGGAGGCGCCGTGCCCCAGGGCGATGTCTGCTGCGACGACAGTGCCGGCGGCGGCTGCGCGATCGGTCTGACCTGTGGCTTCTGCGACACCAAGGGCGTGTGTTGCAGCGACGCAACCTGCGCTGTCCTGGTCGACACGGATGGCTCGTCGGTGACGCTCGGCCCGGATGATTGCAAGGCGACAGCAGGAAACACGGTGGCGTCTGTCGCAACTGTCGGCGCCGGAGGTACCACAGCTCCCACACCCACGCCTACACCGACTCCAGGCATCACCGAGACAACACCACTACTTCCCTCCACAACCGAAAACCCACCGGCACCGCCTACCACCACGACGGAAGCACCGATTCCCACCTCATCGGCATCGATCCCGACCGTCATAACAGTAATCGTCACGACCTCCAGCACTAGCACCCTCCCCCCAACCCCGGCGGCGACCACCAGCACCGAAGTCGTGTCGCCCCCGCCCGCAGCCACGACCGCGACGGTGACTCAGGTCGCTGGTGCTGCACGAAAGGGTTTCGAGAGCCAGGGGGCTTTTGCGACGGCGGCTGTCGCACTGGCGATGGTGGGCGTGCTGGCACTGCTCGCTTGAGACACATACCTACAACAACGCCAATAACCCCTTCCTCTGGGACTGATCGACGAAAGAAAGAGCAATACCTACAGCTCTAGGTAACTACTCTGTAGTAAGTGTTATGCGACGGCAAGGAGTTGTAATGTGATGCTTTTTAAAGATGTCATCCCAGGTCATCGGGTTTGTGCTCTGCCCTCGCAGGCTTGTCAGGACAGCGATAATGACGACGACAATATGACAAAAATATGGATGGATGCGTTTACTGTTGAACATATGCCGCTTGATCAATGACCAATGACCAATGACCATATCGTCACCCGGGTTTTCTGCTTCTGTTACTCTTTTCTTCCGCCCACCCAATGCCACCTCAGTAGTGGGATTCACCTATCACCTCTCCCTCTCCCTCTAAGCTGGAGCGATGAGCGATGAGTGGTGACACGATCCATGCCTATCTCATCTCGTCTCATCTCATCTCATCTCATAGCTCATCCACACGCCGGCGACTCATGAAATCAGTAGCTACGTATATACCCATATTGCGCCATACCGCCATACCGCCATACCGCCATACCGCCACGGAACATCTTCACGCAGAGGTCAGAAAGAGCCCACATGACGCCGACGCCATCTATTACTTGTACTCCGTACTCTGTACTTGTATGGTGGAGTCGAAGTCTAGTCGAGTGGGGGCAGAGCCGAATTGAATTGAATTGAATGGGAATCCACCTAACGCCCAAAGACTTGGTACATACGGTACATACTTGTACTCGGCACTAATAAAATAATGCGGAGCCAGAACATAAAAGTCGCTTCGGGTCCTTAGTAAGCATGCCTACCGCCATGTACACAAGTACACTAGCAGTTAAGTACGTATACGAGCATGCGTTTATGTCAGCACATTTGGTCTGGTTCCATTGGTGGCACTGGTATTACTGTACCATCATGGTCGCCATTATTTATGGTGCGATGTCTTCGGAATATTCATGACTCGCTCAGGCGAGCTTTGCATGCTCTCTACACACCTCCTATCTACCTACATGGGGATTCTGTGTGCCCATTGACTTGGCGTTGACTTGACTTCTCGTGCGCTTCTGGTCTTGGTTCTGGTTCTGGTTTTGGTTTTGGCCCGCCAGGCTACTCTTCTAGGTATACCTGTCCTGTCGTCCTGCATTGCTCATGAGCTCAAGCACAAGCCCATAGAATCTACTCTGCCTCCTCTCCAACCAACCTCACGGAGCTGCATGGCGAATGATGACCCCGTTGCTAAGAGCTGGTTCACTGCGCACCAGGGAGCTTCGTCTGCCCTACTTGCCCTCGCAACGAACCCCTAGTCTAGGGAATGAGAAGATGCCTGAGTATACCTTCCCCCCTAGTTCATAGGTCAAGCCCAAGGCCAAGATCAACGGAAGAGGGCATGTACATAACTTCACGTACGGAACAACCGTTCCCAGTATCGACAGTACCAATACCCCAGAGATGATGTACGCCTCAATATCCATTGGTGGCGAGGTGGCCTTGCTAAGGCCTTGCCATGTCCTTGTGAAATCGTAAGATCTCATCAAATCATTCTTCGGCGTTGCTGGGTGGACGAGCTTGGAGGATAGTATCGCCGCGGGCATTGTGGACTTGAAGTAGGCTGACAGTGGAAGGGCATATGATCCATGACCTTTGAGGGATGTGAAAGAAGATATACTGTTCCCATCCATACAAGTCCTCAGAATTCTGCCAGACCTCTACCCAGCTCTCCACATCGACCCTTCATATATTATTGTTGTCCATTTCCCCCCAACAATTCGGATGAAGCCGGACGGGGCCTAGGATCTCTCTCCTGTGCAATGCTACAGGAAGGAATACACCTAGTTGGGTGCTTCGGATGATTGTTACTCCAAAAAACCACCTGCTGCAAAAGCAATGGGAAAGGTTTCTCACTCCTCGTGCACACCGCAAAATAATGTGGATGAAATCGGGGAGTGAGTTTTTGCTCAGTTGAACCCTGGGGAATTTTGACCGTGGTGTTCTTTTCTTTCATCTTTGTGGGAGCCATCTGGGTTGACTTGAAATATTTCGCCTTGGCCGTTGAAGCTGCCACTCTCTGCCGCACCACGAATGGCCAGGAAGGCCTCTGCTCGTTGACAGCGAAATCTTTGCTTGTTGCACCAACTTGGCTGGTGTTATTTGGAGCAGATATCCTCCGAATTGCAAAAAGGGAATTTCATGCCCGAAAGTCATCGTCCCTCTCCCATCGTCTCCTTACCAGCTTCCTGACAGTACCGAATACATGAAACAAAATATCAAGGAAGTCAGTGCGCCTGTCCCTTCGGTTGTTTCGCCAAGGGGATGTTTGAGCCGGTTCGCGGTGGCTCCGAGCCGAGTCGGTGTTTGAGAAATCAGACGCCGACTGGGCCCGGCCTTGCTAGACGAGATTGAGGTCCTGGTGTAAATATATCAATGAGCGCTCCGATTCCTGGACTCTGCAAAGTTTGGTTCGTGCCTTTGATCTGTGCAGTCATCGATAAATTGGACGTCACTGCTCTCATCAGCTTGAAAGAGAATGACAGCCGGAAACTCCAAGTTAATTCTCTCCCGTGGCTGGCCTGAAAAGGGAGTATACAGCTGGTCGCCCTTCGTGACGAAGGTCGAATTCCGCTTTCGACATGCTGGCCTGGCTTACGATGTCGAAGCAGGGTCAGCAAAAGTTGCGCCAAAGGGCAAAATCCCTTATGTGGATCTCGGTCCTCTCCAGAGCGATGGCCACAACAGACCCTCTCTCTTGGGAGACTCGACGTTGATCATCCAGAGGCTACTGAGCATGGGCTGTATTCCAGATCTGAATGGGAGCTTGTCGGAGCAATTGAAGCTAGAAGATCTTGCTCTTCGTGCCCTGCTGGAAGATAAGCTGTATTTCTACCACGTGAGTAGTTTTCCACGTTTTGGCCATCTTCCGGGAGAATTGACACTTCTATCAGATGCGCGAGCGGTGGCTCGAAAATTTCTATGTCCAAAGAGACAAAGCCCTGTGGTCGATGCCGTTCCCAGTGCGCGTACTAGTTGGGTTTCTCATTTATCGAGGTGTGACGCAAACATTGCATGGTCAAGGAGTGGGACGCCTGACCAACGACGAGGTGCGAGTTTTGAAGACGGAGATCTGGCGATCGATCAACCAAGTCCTCAGCATTCGTCTGCGGCAGGTTTCAGCCGATGACGAACCTGTCTGGCTGCTTGGGGGCGAGCAGCCATCGGAGGCCGACGCGACGTTGTTCGGCTTCATAGTGTCTGTGCTTGTCAGTGACAGGTGGGTATCCCAATCTTGTATAGCCTCGCAGGCTCTTATTGATTTCGTGCCTCAGCGCTCCAGAGTCAAAGACACTCGTAAAAAGTTTTGCGAGTGTCGTCAAGTATGCGGAAAGAATCCACAGCCTCTACTTCCCAGAGTATGAGAAGTGGACTTGAACAGTCAGTCGACGAGTGCCTTGGAACCATGCAATCGGTCTAAGATATCTCGAGAATTGGAAGACAACTAGTGCAATGTTCGTCCCTGATATCCAGAGAATTCGTCACCGGATAAGAAGTGGAGAGATTGGAAGCGTTACTTGTCCGCGTCCAAGGCGCAGCCAAGGACAAATATGGAGGCTTGAGACTTGCACCACTATGCAGAGGAGCTAGAAGCAACGCATAAAACAAGTACTGCCAGTGAATTTGAAGGTCTATTGTGCAGATATCACACCTTCCGCTCCCTGCTCGCTGTCTTTCTTCGCGACTGTTGAGTTATCTTGACTCGGGTCCATCGAAGTCTGGATCTTTCTCAAAATCCTCGCAGGATTGCCGGCCGCTACGTGAAAGGCAGGGATGTCCTGTAAAGAAGTCAGATGGGAAATTTTTGTGCAAGAGTAAGGAGAGCCTCAAGCTCGCTACCTTTGTCACTACACTTCCGGCTCCAATGGTGCTGCCTCGGCCAATCGTCACTCCGGGCAAGACAATAACGTTCCCTCCCAGCCAGCAGTCTTCGCCAATGTTTATCTCTTTTCCAAGTTCGGGACCGTTGGTTCCATTCCTAACCGCCGGGTCAAGAGGATGGGTCCCAGCATAGAAGCTGCAGTTCGGTCCAACCAAGGTACGAGCGCCAATGCGGATGGGGCAGGTGTCAATGAAGGTCGAGTTGAAATTCAATTGAGCTCCCTGGCCAAGAAAGATGTTGAAGCCGTAATCAGCACGGAGTGGACCGCAGATCCAAGGCTCCTTTTCGAACAGCCTGTCGTCGTCTACCGACGATGGCTGCAGAGGTGGCAGGGGGCGGGTGTCGTTAGTAATCCTGCAAGGCAGACATGAGACTATACCCCAGGAGGGTTTTGTATATGTGACCGATTTTGCGTCGACCTACTCTCTCCACATTTCGATGATTCGGCGCCGGGTTGTGGATTCAGAGGAATTCAACTTATCACAGGCTTGCTTACATCGGTCTCGAGCTGCGATGAGTTCAGGGACAAAAGCATGATAGAGCTCGCCTCGTTGGGCTTTCTGCCACTCTGGATGATCACACATGGTTCCAAAATAGCCCAACAACAAGAGTTGGAATGGCTGATGGAGAGGGAAAAGGAAGAAGATGGCATGGGCCCGTCAAGGAGATAATCAGAGAAACCGGGGCCGGAAAATCATTGATGCGAAAGAACATGCCGAGCCTGTGGCGTGTTTGGCGTGTTTGGCAGATTCTTCGAGGAGAGTCGGATGACACAATTCTGCAGACGCTTTGAGCCTTTCGACAACCCCCTTCAGGCGTTTTCCTTACTATTGTTCTTTTCAAGTAATGCAATTCTCTTTGATCCACTCATTCTTTTGGCTTATTTGAAGATGTCATTTGTGCAAGCTCCCAAAGTGTGGGCATTTTAATTTGTACGATCGCCAGGACAACAACCCCTTAAATAGCCACATCCCAGGTGTCCTCTATTCCGCCTATTAGAGGTGTCGGCATTTGGAAAGCATGTCGGACTCCTCAGCGCCCAGTTCCCCAGGGATTGTCCATGAATTCCCCAGAGATCGGATTCAAGAACACATCAATGGTAGTACTCGCGCGAATTTGCAGCCCATGTACATCCCACCGCAATACCTGCCGGGAGGCAAACGGGCACTATCAGGGGTTGCGATTCGCGCCTTTGGGTTAGGCATTGCGCTGGGCATTTCTACAATCTTGACCGTGGAGTTGGTGTATTGTGGTTATGGACTTTGGAGGGCACCATGTTTTGTTGCAGCACTGGCCCTGTTTCACTACCTCGAATTTGACATGACAGCACGATACAATCCTCCAGATGCCTCAATCTCGTCTTTTCTCTTACTTTCAAACGGTGTTGGGTATGCGGCTGCCCACTCTTCGGCCATGCTTGAATTGCTGGTTCGGTACTGGCTGTATTCTCAGTACGCCCCAGTCTGGCTGAGTCTGCCATTCCAGGTCCCAAGGATATTTCCGTCAGTTCCATCCTCAATAACTGTCGGGTTGGGCGCCACTTTGATCGTCCTGGGACAACTTGTCAGAAGTGCCGCCATGCGACAGGCAAAGACAAACTTCAATCATGTTGTCCAGTGGACCAAGAGAGCAGACCATGTCCTGGTGACAGACGGAGTCTATGCCTTCTCCAGACATCCATCCTATTTCGGATTCTTCTGGTGGGGGTTGGGAACACAAGTGCTGCTAGGGAACCGCATCTGCTTTGTAATATATGCCGTGGTATTGTGGAAGTTCTTCCACCATCGAATTACTCGTAAGTCGCTGCTTCATGCCTCCTCCATAGCTCGATGTGCTAATGGTTTCGCTCACAGATGAAGAACGGCATCTGGTTTCTTTCTTTGGTGAAGACTACATTGAATACCGCAGACATGTCCCCGTCCGGATTCCATTCATCCGTTGACGATGGCATCAGTCTTCCAGTTCACCAGCTTCAAAGCACTCTCAGCCGTCTCCGGGATTCTTTCGGTTCCGATTTTGGAGTGTGGCCTTGGGCTTGGAAACTGACTCGACTGTTTGGATGTTGACGGAATGGTATGTGGGCTTGGGTGTATGGTCTAGCCAGGGAACATCAACTGCGTCAACATTGTCTTGAACAAATCGTAAAAGTGTTTCAGCGCCAGGCGCTCCTTCCCCAATTCCGAGCACACCGACACGAGGCTGGTGCAGCGCTCGAGCAACCTGCTCTTCGGCTTGTGAAGACCATTCGACTAGTCTGGCCCTGGTGGTTGCGGGAGCTGAGGATGCTAACAGCAAAGGTATGGAGGAAGTCATTATGTCAGGCAGATTGCGGCGGCAAACAAAGACAACTGAGAGATTTGCAAACGTATGTCCCGGTGAAGAGTCGTCGTTCGTGTGCTGAGATAGCACTTTGGGCTTCCGCTGGTGGGCTAAGGATTCAAGCCTGCGGACCGTGGTATTAAATCCGAGAGTTAGATGGTCGTAAACATCAGGCATCCATTCTGGCATAGAGTCTTCTTGTATCTTCTTGTTTATTTTCCCACTTCTTCTTTTGCCCTTGGAACGCAGAACATGGTCGCGTCTGAAGTCGCCAATGGGCTGTAGTAGCCGGAGGAGGAGTTGTAGGAGTGCCTGCTCAGTGTCAGGAGAGATGGTGGGCCTGGCAAAAGAATTGGAGTTAGTTGGGTGGTAGACTACAGGAATGTTTTCCTCACTAGAGAGAGAGATATACCATTGTGGCTCTGGATATGGGAGGGATAAAGAATGCACAACTGCTGGTTTCTTTCGTTTGTCCATGCCCATCGATACTGGCAATCCACCCAAGAAAAATCTTTGTGATGGTAACTGACAAGGCGCAGGGGGGAGCATGACGTGTGAGAATACCAGGATTAGTTAGCAGGACTGGGAAGCCCCTCCATGCTTTCCATTAGCTGGGCAGCTCACGCGCCAGACGCGTTTTTGGTGAGTTTGGTGAATTTGGTGATGGTGGGACCGCCAATAAGCAAGTTGTGCCGGGTCCCCTAACAACTTCGTCTACTGTAAGTCAACGGCAGCCTGCGAGCCTTGGTCCCATCTCTGTCCAACGACCATTCGACTCACAAAAACCACCACCATCTAGACTATTTTCTCCTTCCTCTCCATCCTCAGAAAGAATCTACATTCTAAGTGCCTATCGGTAGAAATCTCCTGACTATCCAATATCCCCCTCTGCGTCTCCCGATCTCATGTCGTAAATTTCCCACCCCCCAAGACTAGCACCTGGGCCCCGCCTCTCATCACCACACGCTGAACAAAGCCTCTTTCCCGTGTCTCCATCCGTCACTCAACATCCCCTGGCCGAGAGACATGGCCCAAGTCGACATCAGTCAATCTCTACGAGATCGGCTGTCTATGCAGTGAAGACCCCCGTGGGCATCAGTTGCCAGCCGTTGCTCACCCTCTCCTGATCCGACAGTCATCCTGGTTTGCCTTGTCTCTGAGTGGCGGTCTTTTACAGCCTTTGCCAAGACCTCTCACTGCCTCACCTCAACCACCCCTTCATTCTCCGGTCAGTCTTGAATTCACCGCTCTCCTTTTCTTGGACGCGGACCTCGCGCTCCTGCGGAATTCCAGATGCAACTCTCGTAACATGTCGTCCTCAATGTCCGATTCTTCGATTCGCAACCGAAGCGACTCCACCGAAGGTTCTGAGCTGCCTGAGCACGAGCACAAGCGTCCAAGGCTGAGTGATACTAAGCCTGATGGGACGCATGTCATGTCGGATTTCCAACAAGACAATTCCAACCCCGCACTTTCAGTGCCAGTTGTCCTTGCCAACCGGGATGAGGAAAGAGCTGTCGTCAAGACTCCGCCGCTGCCTCCCAGAACTGTAGCCCCTCCCGCTCTCATATCTCCTACCAGCAAGGTTACCATCAATACCCGCCCGTTGTCTTCACAATCAATCACACAACCAACCACCGAGGCTGAAGCAGCAGATATGCCGTCCAATCCCTCGCTTCCTCAAAACCCCATTGGTTGTGCCGACCCAAAGGGAGATGACAATGCGGTACCTGCCCCCGAACCACATCCGACTGAGTCGGCGGAGATCATCTCGATATCTTCCTCCCCAAGCAAGAGCCCTGAAATCGAGGTCGCTGAGCCTGAAGACTTTGACCAAGATCCAAACCAGACAAGGTGGACGGGTCGTATTAGTGGGGGAAGTCCATCCGCATCTGACCACCTGCAGCCGGTCCCAGCTGGCTATGTAAATCGCACATTCCCCTTTGCTCAAGAATGGGCCCCAGGGAGTACGCATAGAGTGCTTGTCCGCATATCGGAAAACTTCCAACACGCTGGTGGTCAGAATGGGGCTATATTCCGTCAAGTCAAGGACTGGATGATGGAATTTGTCTCCATCTGTGACGAGTTCCCCCCGACACTGCTTGAAGAGGAGAAGGATTTCTGGCAACGACTCCCAGATCTCATCGAAGGCCTGCTGCGAAGAGAGGCCGGTCCACCTCCTGGAGCTCGGACCGAAGACCTCGTCGACTTCTTCGTCGCCTTTGCTCAGATTGCCAAGCTCCTGATGGACTTTGACACCCAAAGACTTCGTTTGCTCCGTGAGGATGCAGAACTCGGCGAGCTCAAGTCACTCAGCTTGGTGTGTGCTAACTACATACAACCACTGACATGGATCCTCTCGGTCCGCATTCCTTTCTACGACGCTTTGTGTCGGGCACACAGTTTCGATCGCACCCACTTCTACACGCTCGTCATCGATCGCCTTGGAAACCCGGCGACCGTGTCTCTCTTACCATCCATCTCCGCCTTGATGGCCGAAATATGCGCTCTAATATCGAAGCGAGCTGATCTATTTCGACCTTTCCACAATTTGCTCTCGGTGACCAACTGTATCATGGCTCCGATCTCCAATGTGTACAGTACCGAGACAAATTTTGTCTATGCCGACTTCTCACAACTTGACCACATCCGCAACAGCGCTGCGGAAATAATTTTACAAGCAGACCATGCCATTCAGCAAGCCATTGTGAAACAAGCGGCATGGCTCAATCTAGAGACCGCGGGGAAGATCATTGACCTTCTGAATCCAATGGTGTCGACAATCGCGGTAGATATCCCGCAGATCGGCAAGGACATAATATCTGCAGCAGGAGTTGGGTTCGCTGACTCGGATCTCACTGACCTTCCCAGCACGATGCCATACGCCTGGAAGTTCAAGACGCTTCGCAAATTCATCACCAATGGGCGGATGGAACTTCGAGTTTCCGGCGTCGACAGTATGTCAACTGATCTTGTTCAAGTCTTCAAAGAACATATCAGTGGCCAAGCCCAGCCTGCAATGTCTCACCCCCTGGTAAAGTTCTTGGTCAAGTTCATCAAGGAGAACCAATTGGTCGACTATATTGTCGGGGTCGACTCCCACCCCCAGTTGATTCGTCGAGCCCATAATGTGGTCGGTTTCCTCTGCGTCTCTGGGACATACACCGACGCCGACACAGACAATATCTGGAAAACCATTGTCGAGAGCCAAGACCCGCGGACGGCGCATGAGATTTTCAATCTCCTTCAAATGTGCTTTACTGTATACGACCTTCATGCACTTTATTACATCTGCCGAAAACTATCTGATTATCCCATTCAGCGCTTCGATCTGCACGTCTTGCAGTTCACTGCTCTTCTGTTTGAGAATCTCAGAACTAAGACTGGCATATCACCTCTCCATCTTGGAATACCCACAGATCCGATAACACGAAAGTTGTGCATACGATTGCTGCGCGAAGCCTCCATGGAGGAAAACGCGTCTCTTGAACAAGCGCCGCTCATACGGAGGGACTTTGCCCAACATCTGACTAACGTTCTGTCGTTGGGTCGCTCTGAACTTAATTTTCCCACGATTGACGAGGAAGAGCGGAATCGGATCATGTCCGAGGCGGCTTCGAACCTCGAAGCCCACATTGAATACGCCACTGGTGATCTTCAAGCCTTGAACTGCCTATTACCAATGCTGGGAGGTGAAGGTGTTGCTGAAGCCACACAAAAGTTCAACTTGTTGGCACTGTTGATTGCCGACTTTGCGTACCTGCGTGACCAATTTGACCTGATGCTGGCTCGCAGTGTACCCGTCAAATTAATCGAGGCAATGTACGAGGTGCGATCCGCTTGCCTGTACTACTTCATTATCTATGTGCCTGAAGTCTTCACTGCAGATCTCGTGCAGGAACTTTGGACATCCTTCTATGCATTCTCACCTCTCCCCACATCCATCAGAGCTCGCGCTTGGGAGACATTGACACACGCAGAGAGAATAAAACAGAACAAGGACGAAAATCTCCTCTTGGACTTGATCATCGAAAAACACTTGCCGACCCTGTTACCCCAAGACTACAATGAACAAGTCCTCGAGTTCATCAGGGTGTCGATTCTCCACACAATCAGACGCACCACGGAAAATATCACTGATGTTGAGGATGTCATTGTAGTACCCGGGATCGAGAGAATGTGGAAAGTCATGTTGGATGCGCCTCCAAACACTGTTGAGAATCAAGCAACAGACTTCATCATCCGGACGTACTTGGATAACAACCTTGTCACGCGAAGGTCGAAGGAGGTGATCGACGCGACGCATGCTTCTCTCGTGGACCGCTCGGTGCAGCAGGTTATGGCGTCTGCAGCAAAGCTAAAATCATACACAGATGGTACCATGAGTGGCGAGGATGAGCCCATGGTGATTATCGCCTCGGAGGACGAAATACGCGCCGAGGAACTGCGTTTTGATCGGTCTCTGCTATTCCTCCGAAAATTTCTTGAAGGCATGAAACTACGTCCTCGGTATAGTCCAGTCCCCGATCAGCAGATCCAGGGGCTGGCGGAGTTTTCAGGCAAGAAAGGAGAGACTATTGAACTCAAGATTCAGATCATGGCAAGCAAGTATATAACGGAGAAGGTGCAAAATATCACCATCGGGTCCGAGAATACTTGCGACGAATTGCACAAGTATCTTTGTGAGGCGAGTGGTTTCACCCAGTTCTCCGTATTCAACATGGGCCAAAAGGTTTTGCTCGCAGGACAGTCGACAACTATCGCAGACTCAAAGGTAGCCTCTGGTCTCCTGATTGTTCATAAAACATTGAACACGCCAGAGAGCCCGCCAACCCGCGCCACGCGTGCCACCTCACCGGTTGACAACAAAATCATGCACCACTTCGATGACCTTTACGAGCTGCTTGACGCTGATGAGCGCCTGTCAAGAGAGGTGTACACATTCCTCAGCCTCTTCTCGGCGCAGACCGAACTCGTCCGAGTCGTACGATCAAGAGACAAGTCGCCCACGGAACTTCTGCCTCCTGGCAAACCTTTCAAACTCTTGTATTGCGCCCGGGCTTTGCGATCTTGCATTGAGGACGAGTCGTTCAGCTCAAGCCCGGATTCTCAATTTCTCATCTACAGCATTCAAACCATCGTGCAAGTACTGCCCAAACTGGACTTGAATAACCCATCAGATGGGCTCCAGATGTCCATTGCGCACGGTTTAGCGGAAGCACTTCTTCTCGCATTCCGAGCCAAGGTGTCCGCAGAAACATCAAGCGAATACATTGTGGACCATCAAGAATTCGCCGCGCAAGCTTCAAGATTGCTCCGCTTTGCACTAGAGAGTGACAACACCAACATGGACGAAATTTCGTCCTCAGCCATGGTGAAACTGGTCTTGGAAACTTTCATCGAAGCGTGCCTACATGATGAACGAATTTGGACTCACGTGGAGGCTGAAGCTGACTTCAAAGACTTGATTGTCACTGCCTTCGTCGCTGATCCTCGAACTGATGTGCGGCATTCGATCCTTGAGGTTGTGGTTGGTTTGACTGGTGCGGTCGGAACAAAGCTGTACCTCAAGATTAACAATCCACGAGCGCCACGATCACGCTTTCCACCCGCTTCCATTGAGACTTGTCTCTCACATTTGTGGACTGCTCTGGCAGACATCCTACCGTATGCGTGTCTGCAGCATGAGCGCTGCGCCGAAGTCTGCGAGACAATGCTTGCTATCCTAAGAAGGATAGGCAAATCTTTTCCTCTTGAGATTGTTAAACAGTACTTTGACCAGTGGATCTCCATCCTCCTGAAACATGAGCATGTCGAGGTTGTTGGCCAACCTCTCAAGGATCATGTGATTGCCTGTCTCACCAAACTGCTCCTCGAAAACTGCAAACTACTCAAGACGTTAAATGCGCTTCCTCCCGGCCATCAGATCATCGACGAGATCATTACGTTATTCCTGTTTCCACCGCTGTCCGAGAACGGGGCAGGGGTCGATGAGAACTCGAGGTTGCCAGTTCTGGACAGCACTGTGCGGGAGAGCTTGTATAACCTGATTCTTGCCCTGTGCCACGGACCGGAAGAGCTCACAACGGTTGTCACCAAGTTGGGGGACGACTTACTGCCTCCAGACTTTTTTGAACCCATCTATTCGCACGACCGGCAGAATCTCCGGACAGATGTCGGCTACGCCGGGCTACGAAATCTTTCCAACACTTGCTACCTCAACTCGTTGTTTTCCCAACTCTTCATGAACGTGCAATTCCGGGAATTCTTTTTGAACATGTTGGGCTCCGATGAATCGAAACAGAAACTCGTCTTAGAACTGGCAAAGGTCTTCGCATATATGCAAAATTCCTATGAAAAGTCTATCGATCCCTCGATGGCGGTTGAAGCGATAACGACTTATGAAGGAGAGCAAATTGACGTGTCGGTACAGATGGATGTGGATGAGTTCTTCAACCTGCTCTTTGATCGCCTTGAGGGCCAGATTGATTCTTCGGCCCGGGCGGCATTCAAGTCAATGTACGGCGGACAGCTGGTCCAGCAAGTCAAGTCGAAGGAGTGTGACCACATTTCGGAACGACTGGAGCCCTTCTCCGCTGTTCAGGTGGAGATCAAAGGCAAAGCCCGTCTCGAAGACAGTCTTCGTGCGTATGTCGAGGGAGAAGTTCTCCAAGGCGAAAACAAATATTCTTGCACTTCATGCGGGCGCCACGTGGATGCTGTCAAGCGAGCCTGTCTGAAAGACGTGCCTGACAATTTGATATTCAACCTCAAGCGGTTCGACTACGACATCATGACTGGGATGCGGACAAAAGTCAACGATGAATTCCAGTTTCCCGACACTCTCGATATGGCACCCTATACTCTCGCAAGACTTAGCGATGAGCAGCAATCCGGAGAGCCAGATTACTTCCAGCTCACTGGTGTCATTGTTCACTCTGGGACAGCAGATTCTGGTCACTACTATTCATTTATCCGCCAGCGGCCGTCGGCGAAACCCGTCCACGAGTCTTGGGTCCAATTCAATGACCAAGATGTCGGCGTTTTTGATACCACCCAAATGCGTGACAACTGCTTCGGAGGCACTTCAGAAGCCGGCTTTTACCATCTTCCCAAGTTTTATAGTGCTTACATGCTGTTCTACCAGAGGACATCGAGCATTCGCAAGGTCGAGGAGCGATATCGTTGCCACGACCCGATCAATCCTGTACGAATTCCCTTGCCGCGTCGATTGGATCAACACATATCCCAACAAAATGAGCTTTTTCTGCGTTCTTACTGCGCGCAAGACCCGTCACACGCGCAATTCGTCCAGAAGTTCCTCGAACGCATGCCACAGGGTTCGGATAAATGCAGTGAAAATCACAGCCTCGAATCCGCTGTGATTGAAATGGTTCTGGACTATTTGCGCTCAGTATCTTCTCGCTTCAAGGAACAACCATACTTTGAAGAGACTATCGGTGTTCTTCTCACTTACACACAGCAGTGCAAGGACTGCACCAGGACAATAGCTCACTGGTTACAAACCGTCCGGGTCCTTGAAGATGTGGTCGTCCGTAGCCCCTACCAGATCGTCCGGAAGTCGTTTGCGAACCTATTCTGCGTCACGTTCAATCGACTTCGCTCCGTCAAGAACGAACTACGATCTGGTCCGGAATTCGAAAAGGTTGCGGCAGAATACGATTTGTGGCTTCAGAGCAGTCTCAATCACTTGTCTCGATTGTGGGACGTGGTAGCCAAGACAGGTCGTTGCTGGACGGACTATTTCGGCCTCTTATTCGCGATACATCGGTTGGGCGAAGAGGAAACCCTCTTCGTCCTCGAAGAAAACTTCCTCGAAAAGTGTGTCGATATCATCATGATGCACTTGAACAATCAAGCCGAGTTCCCGTTGTCCAGGAGGCTCAAAACACGCTACGCTGCATATTTGAGTGCCCGAGAGAGGAATCGACCATTCAACCACCCGGTGCTCATCCGCCTCTTTGTGAGCTTACTCCTGAGTGTCGACCTCCACTTACCTGCCAACAGAGATTTTCGCCAATATGACAAGCGAGCCGGTTTGACTGTTCCTGAGATGGACATGCTCGGGTTTAACAAGATTCCCCCCAACTTGGAATGGCTCAGGCGCCTGATTGCAGGACGGCAGAATCCGTCAATGGCGGATAATCTCATAGAGGTGTTCTCGACGGACCGGAGACTCGCTGGTGCACTCTCCATCATCCTGGTGAATGGGCTCAATGACCGGAGCATCAACATAGCCAGTGCCTTCCTCCGGCCAGTCCTGACCTTCTGCGAGTATTGTCACTCAGAGAATCAGGTATTCGACCTGGTTCAACCCGCCCTGGAAAGCATCGCGACAGTAGGCGTGGAATATGCCCGGGAGTATTTTGAGTTTGTTGAAGCCTTGTTGAAGGTGGAAAATGGCCACCTTAACCTTCCCGCGGGTTTCCTCGAGGACCTGGTCCTGCAGACGGTGCATCAATGGGCGCCAACGTTCTTGATTGCACCCAATGAAGGTCAATTCAACATCCGTCTTGGGACGGTGGACTTGCTCAAGAGGATCCTGTTCACCCCTCTCCAGGAGCCTGCTCTCCAAGACCCTCGAGTTTACTCGACACTTGTCACGGCGGTGCACGATTTGGCGACTAGCTGTTCCCACTTTGTGCAGACCACCTTCTTGAATCCCCGCAGTCGAGAAAGTAACACTCTCCAGCCCGGCCAAGTCAGCCAAGTGATCGATGTGGTGGAACATTGTCTCACATACTTTGAACTCGAGAATCCAGTACATGAGGAGAAGATGAGGGAAATCCAGAACAACATGCTGGCATTGAGAACCAAAGCTGAGACAGCAGTTGAAACTCTGAGCTCGGCTGACTGGCAGGACGGTAGCAGTGAGCTGGCCGAATTGAGCGCCGAGGACTACGAGGATCCGCTTAGCCCGTGAGATCATTCGTATACAACCCTTCTGGCCACGCACGAATTTGAGCGGCAGCAAGCAATGGCCCTGGCGAAGCCTTCGACATCATTGAATGGAAGAGTCCTTTCGGAAATACCTTGGGCGTGCAGGTTGGGCGTCGATGGACTGATTGACACGGGATAGCGAAAGAGTAATGCTTTGGGAGGACCAACACGCGGGTCTCCCGATAATGATGATGATGCATGATGAAAAGAAAAAGCAACCAACCCTGCTTGAAGAGTTTTGATGGCGCATGGAGCAAAGTGGTGAAGATGGGTATGACGGGCACAACATGGTTGAGTCAATTCAGGTTCCGGGCGCCGTGTGAGGATGATTCTAAGTTGGGAGCAGCTTAGGCGCATAAGCAAGGATGAATTGGTGTTGCCCGACTTCAACGCACGCGACTGGAAGAAGGACCTTCTGCTTTCTGGGAGTCACGCCGGGCCGTCTAATAGAAGAGTTGTGGAAGCTGTTTGAGGCGCCAAAGGACGAGGTGCAAGCGACAGACTTGGTTCTATTCTTCTTCGGGAGAACGTGAGAACACGACAGGGAGAAGAGAGCCTCGACCACATCAACGATGAAGGCCAATGGCTCCTCACTCACCTCTTCGGGTATTTTGCTATCAAATTCAGGGGCAGGGAAAAGATGGGTGGGAAATTCAGTCTGGTATTCATTCATTAGGGGATCTTTCTGGTACTGTCATGACTTTAATGAGATCAAATGATTAGCGACGATCGAGTTCATTTGTCGGGATATTTCTTTCTTCTCTATCTCAGTGTCCCCTACCCCATCCAGGTGCTTGTTGTTGTGTCGTTGAACAACAATGAATGACCAGCAACAAGTATCTTCTCTTGACGCCCCCATTGTTGTGCAACCAACCCACAGCCCTGTAGTGTACGATATACTCCATACAAAAGCCCAGCTCTGCCCCCTTTCGCCCCAAATCCAGGACGCCCAACGCTGGATAACGTGCAGAGAAACGCAGCGAGAAACTCAGAGGAGACAAGACAGACAGATAGAAGGACGCCCCAGTACCACACCACCAGTCGAGTCGACTGCATTCGATTGCTCCGTCGTAAGAAAGGAAAAGCCCATGCTAGGAAAACAAGAATCGACGGGTAACGGGTAGTGAGAGAGTCGACAGCCGTCGTGATCGTAAAGGTTTCATAAAGTCTTGACTCTCATCCACTCGCCCGTCCCGACTCCCAGGTTCAGCCCGTTGCGCGCCCACCACTCTCTGACTTCTCCTTCGCCGCCGCCGCCGACCGCATCTTCCATGGCCTCCTCAATATCGCACGTCTTGTACTCGACTCTCAGGCCCGTCTTGCGACTGATCTCCTTCCACCATTGCAGGACGCCGGCATGGCCATTCTTTGTTGCCCCGACGAGGACTTGGTTGTCGAAAATCATCTTGCTCCCTTTGAAGCGGTACCACAACTCGAGCACGGGGACGTGGCCATGTTGGGATGCAAGCCGCGCGACACCGTCTTCGTGTGCATACGGGATCCCCGACGTTTCCCACCACTCAATCGAATTAGTCCGACCACTCTGCGCCGCTAAGAGGATGCTCTTGCCGACCTTGAGCGGCATTTCGCGATCGGTGCCCGCCAATTTCAGGGAATTCTCCTTCCACCATTCAAGCACCTCGACGTGCCCTTTGGCGCTAGCTGATTCCAGTGCCTTTTCTGTGTATGTGAGTTTCAAGCCCGAATTGAGCCACCAATCTAGCACCTCGACGAATCCGGCGCGCGAAGCACCGTCCAGTGCTTCAGGACCGTATTCCTTCTTGATCACGGCAGGACAATCTTTCCACCACTGCAAGATCGTCGGGGAGTTGTAGATCAAAGACGCTTTGTGCGGCAGAAGGGCCAACCCAAAAGACGTCCAGAATATGTCCTTTTGATGAAGAGCCAGGTATGTGAGGAGGTCAGTCATAGAAAAGCGAAAGATGAGCCGGGTCGCAATTGGTGAGAGGGTAGTTGGAGGGTTCGAGGAGGCTTTGGTGGTGAAATATTTTTGGATTTGGGATATAGGTTGTGTGAGGATGGTGTATTCGAGCGAGGGAGACTTGGATGATCCTGGCGATGGGATGAGCGTCTCCCACTCGTGAGGCACAGGTAGGTGTGTGAAGATTCCTAGGGCGGTGGCGAGTTCCCAGTCACCTAGTGAATCCAGAATCATGGTCCAAATCTCGCTGGGTAGTCGAGGCTTGGTAGAAGCAGATTTGGCGAGTGGGAGATCTGGAATGGTCGAGTTTGTCTTGAGATAAGTGGCCCGAAGGACTGATTGAGCTTCGCTCTCGATAGCTTCGATCATCTCCGCCGGTCCAGCCCATTGCCAGCGGAATTCTGGGTTGACGTCTCCATCCAAAGAGTTTGCTCCTGACTGAGCCAGGCTGGTACCATTCTCCGAGTACTCAAAGATGGCCGGAGACAGAACACGGACCCAGTCCCATTTTCTCCGCAATTCGTACAACTGCCTGTTCCAGATGGGATGTCTGTATTGGTCTCTGCTCAACTCCGGTAACAGGTCGATTCTCTTTGACACATCCCAGCATCTCAACACATGTAGAAGGACATCGGTAGTGAAGCCGCTTAGCATGAAGCAAATCATGCCAGCATCGATAGCGAGAAACATGAAATCGGCCCATCTCGCCAGACGGTGGCCTAACATCATAACCTCGTTGCGGTGTGGATCTTGGGGCTTGTTCTCTATCCATTGTACATTGTCCAAACTGACCCCCGGGGCCATATGCTGTTGAAATTCCGACTTTGAGAGTTCCGATATCACTCGCAGGTTTAGGTTGGGGTTGTGGAGGAGGTAGGGCAGCAGTTCTGGCCCTATTCTTTGGCTCACGTAGAGAAGAGCGTTGACCCGCCGACGAACCGGGCGAGGTTGTACTGGGCGTTCCATGGTCCGAGACAGTCTCGAGGTTTGTCGAGTTTCGACGGACGGAGGGGTGGTAGGACAAACGCGCAGTTTTGCCAGAGGGTGTTATAAGTCTAGTGTTCTGATCATTGGTGGCGAAAATGGTTTATCGGGATCGTGGCGGTGGGAGGGCTTCACGATAAGCGGCAATGTAACCCGGCGAGATGCGGAAAAGTTTGATGGGAAAGAGGCTTGAGATTCGAGTACTGTGGACTGGATGTGACTTGAGGGAGTCTTTTATCTTTCTTCGCAGAACCTGAGAAGGAAATGGAATGGGAAAATAAGTGGTTTGACATTCGTCAATTCATCGCAGACAGTAGGGAAAAAGTATGGGAAGAGGGGAAATTCAACTATGGCCGATCAGACCGTATGTGTGACCGCATTATTGGAGCCATGTGGCATGCTAGGGGCCACTTGATAGGCGGCTACCAGACCCGGCCCTGGTTCCTGTTATGTAAGTCAGCATTGGCAGCCTCTGGGAAGCCTCTGGCGATGGAGAGGCAGCGGGCTGGCCTCCCCTCAGGGCTTCTGGGGGTGGCCACCTCCACTAATCGTAATACCTACAAGTGGTACAAGGGGTTACTACTCTAACCATTCACATCACCATCAACACCACAATATCCATCGCCCATCATGGCCATCTCCGGAAACTCTATCCCTTCAGCCTGATGGAGGCACCCAGGCAGGACACTCACATCTCCTTCATGACCCTCTAGCTTTCGCCCTGAAACTGATACTTGCTACCAACAGAAGTTGAACCGGATTGAGACACCCTCTGACACCGAGAGAACTCTGTCGTCTTCACGGCCATGAGTTATCTGTCCTCCGCCAATATGCCCCTCACCGACGTTGCTTCTTTTGTGCAACACCTCCAGTCATCCACACGCATTGTTGCTCTCTTGGGGGCTGGTCTATCCGCCTCCAGCGGTCTGCCTACGTTCCGCGGTGCAGGAGGACTATGGCGCACCTTCGATGCCACCATGCTAGCCACCCCGGAAGCGTTTCAGCAAGATCCTGGTTTATCATGGCAGTTTTATTCTTACCGTCGTCACATGGCCCTCAATGCCAAACCAAACAGAGCCCACCTTGCGTTGGCAGAGTTGGCCCGTCGCAATCCCAACTTCATCACCCTCAGCCAGAACGTGGACGGTCTCAGCCCTCGCGCTGGCCATCCTGCTAGCCAACTCAAACTCATCCATGGCAATCTGTTTGATGTCAAATGCTGGGACGAAGATGGCTGTGGTTATTTTCGCAAAAATGACTTTACAGACCCCATCGTCCCGGCTCTGGCCCTGCCACCAGAAGCCCAAGATGAACAGCTAAAGGCAGCCATCAACCAAAAGAAGCATGCTCTCGTTCGAGGTGCTGACATCTCGAATGTTGATGTGGATATTCCCGCGCTCAAGCGTGAAGATCTTCCGCAATGCCCGTCGTGCAAGAAGAATCTACTTCGCCCAGGGGTGGTTTGGTTCGGCGAGTCACTTCCCGAAGACGTGATGCGCGATGTAAACGAATACTTTCAACAGCCTGGGAAGATTGACCTCATGCTAGTGATTGGAACCAGTGCAAAAGTATACCCAGCTGCCGGCTACACAAACATTGCCAGAGCCAAGGGTGCTCGAGTTGCGGTCATCAACATGGACCGCAGCGACGCACAAGAGCTCACAAAGCATGATTGGTTCTTCGAGGGAGACGCAGCCGTCATTGTACCCGAGATATTGAAGAGCGTGATTGGAGAGGTTGGGGAGTTTGAGGAAACGAAGGGACCAGTGTTATGAATGCTGGAGTCGTAGACGGTGAGTCGGACGACGACAATACGAGCCACATGTAACTCAACATACGATACCAAAGTCGTCGAGGGGCAGGCAACAGCGAACAAAACATCTCACCAGGGACAAGATTTCACCGTGCATTGAAATTCGGCCAGTCTAGAACCATAGGCGCTTGCAGGCAGCATATTTGCGGCTTTGGCCCGCGCCCTGGCTCGCTAGTTCGCGTATGCTTTGGCCGGAGAATTGTTACACATATCAATACGATTGGAATGTCAGGAGACGACAAAGACTCTATTCTAGTGCCGGCTTGGACCCGATTGCCTTGGCGGTTCTTTTGATGCTTTGTGGATCATTGTGCTGAGGGTACGATTCCGACGACTGGGGGCCAAAACCATGCACCACAAGTCCATCACAACCACAGCTCAAAGGTTCGTCTCGATCTTGCATGTCCTATCAAAAGCCATCGACCCTTGGACTCCAAGAGCCCTACGGCTGAGACCAGGCGAATCCCCTCGATCTGCCAATCATCCCCGAATATCGCTGTTCTACCTAGATATGCTTTCTTCAGGCAGTCTTCCTTTCCACCTCATTCGCTCTCGCCTTGCACAAGGCAACCAGCAGCCACTCGGACTATTCGAAGGCTACAACCCAGCCTAGGATGTTATGGCTTTCGGTGTGTGCGCTCTCTGACACACACTGCATGCTCTGCTGCGAAACCAAACTATGCCTCTTGGTATCCCTAGAGGGTTTGTTGTGAGTTGTCTCTTTGAGAGCCAAGCCCGGGCTGGAAAAGAAAGATCTCTTCATGGTATGTACCATAATATCCCATTTCACCCTCATGGTCGTGCCCACACGCTCGATCCTCGATCGGACTGCTTGTGAGGGTATCTGGGGAGCGCATCAGAATTACTCGCCCAAGTTGTCAATTTACTACCATGGCTTCTACGAATCCTTTCTGGTCGTTTGCCACCCCGTTCACGGACGGCATGCCCCACGCGCTTTCGAGACGACTAAGCTCTGTCCTAGACCATGACAGTCACATACGGATGTCTTCCACTGATGGAGCTCGAATCTATACCCAAACAACACCCGACTCAGCATGGTCCCAGGCGTCATTCGAGGAAGTGGACTTTACCTACAATCCCTCCAAAAGCAAGAATACGGCGCGCTTGGATGATGCTGCCTCTGTCCGGTCCGGCAGTTGGCCTCGTCGGTCTGGCAATTGGCCCCTGACTGAAAAATACTATGCGCTCTCATCTGCAACACACGATCTAAGATGCCCAAGATGGACGCTCTGGAAAGCTCTTCTTCTCCCTACCTCGATCATCATCCTGCCAATGGCCCTCCTTGTTGCTGGACTTTTAGCGCTCATCTTCGGCTACCGGGTCAGATCCGAAGACAGCTTGTTTGAAGAAGTGTCCAACTCTCACGCCTTAAGTGACCGGGCTGTTGTCTTGGTCAATTATTCAGCAACCCGGATCGCATTTGTCGCTTCATGGGCATCGACGCTTGCCCCTCTCCTTGCTAGCTTCATCATGAACTTGTCCAGCTTCCAGTCTGCCCTCCTCATGTATATCTCCTCCACAAGCCCGCAACAACAGGACCTCCCAACCCCATATCAGTACACGCTCCTTGTCGGCCTTTGTCTGGCCTCAATTGGCAGACTGGGAAGGTACTTCTCCTACGCGAAAGAGGATGGAGTCATCATTCCTCCAGCTCTCCGGCGCGCTGCGCAGACTCTAACATTGACCCTTGTCCTTGCCTGCATCGTCTTCGGTGCTGACACTGCCCTTCACTACACAACTTCAACCATCAACTTCGACCAAATATCTGTCTCACCTCTGTCCCATTCCTATGGGTACGGCTTATCGTCTACTTGTCTTGCCCTCAACCGCAGCGACAACTTTGGGCTACCATGCTCCCGTAACGGACAACTCGCCGCCGCGGATTACAACGCCTACGTTGCAAGCCAGAACGAGATCTTCTATCTTCAGCACGGCATATCCAATGTCAGTGAAGTTCGTCTCGTCGATATGCCATCAGACGAACCAGCAAACGTCACGTCATCCGGTGCCGCCAAGGTGGCTCTTCTCGTCCCTCGAAGCACTGGTTTGTCTCCGTTCCGTGACTTCCAAGCATACACAACTGGTGTAATCACGACTTGCGAACCCATTAGCAACCTCTGCAACTGGACAAGCGGTGGTCCGGGAAATTACTATAGCCAATTCAACTGCAGCGAGAACTTTTGGGGAGTGCTAGGAAAGTCACCCAATGTCAGTGACACCGGCATGCTCGTCGACGATAGTTCTGTGCCACCTTTGGGATTTAAGCGCGGTGCGGCCTTGCAATACTCATTCTACATGGACAAAGGACTGAGCATCAACTATGACTCGTCTGGCAGCCTGGGCCCGTTTGTGCCCGACCCGGAGCTCATTAACCCTGTGTATGTCGGGGTCGCTGCACGTTTTCAGTCCACTGCCCAACGGGCTGGTGTGAATATGTCCTCCGATCCAGGGATCTATCAGGGTCCCACGCCTTACCTTGACTTCACACTTCGATGCAAGTACACTACGTATCTCGTCGACTACAACTGGGTCAACTCTTCAGCCAAAGTAAATTCGCTGACTCCTTCTCCAAATGGCACAATTGCGGAGGTTTTCCACGGGTACAATATCTACGGCAGTTATGACAGCTTTGACAATGATCTCCAGGACTCTATGCTCGCGGCAGCACTACAGTCTAACCTGCAGCAGCTTGCTGATACGTTTGCAAACAGCTATTCGGCGCGCGTGATGAGTGTCATTGGCCCATTCCTCTCCGCACGTGCCAATCTGCAAGAACAGACTCGTACGCCGTTGCTTGTGGCCAAAGTGCCCAAAGTGCCGCTGGCGATCCTCATCGCGGGGTGCTTGTGCTATATCGTCTTTGGTGTCGTCAGTGCGACATTGGCATACGGTGCGTTGAGGGTCGTGGATGTACGGGACCTGGCGTTTCGATTCAGCCTGCCGGCCCTGGGGCTACACGCTTTCCGAGACGACAACACTGAAAAGGACGCCGTGGACGTGGACACAATCCGAACAGGGAACGGGGTCGAAGAGGAGCGCAGAGTATTCAACGAGACGAAAATAACGCGCGAAACCATGAGAGTCGCGGTCGAAGGCGAGCCCAGGACCGGCTTCGTCTTGAAGAGCCTGGTCTAGAAACACGGGCCATTCGCGATCTCTACGAAAAGACGGAAACCGAATTTTCTTGCTGGCAAGATCTTTTCGGCCCCCCTTCCGGTACGCGTGTGTGTGTGTATGTGCGCCGTGCGAGGAGGGTTGGAGACAAAGAGTGCTATATTCATTTCGAACTTAGACCTTCGCATCTAGACAAATTTTTTTTCCCCTTTCCTCTCGAGAGAGGTATTGTAAGGTGTTTTAGACTGTTGCTGTATAGTACTATACGCGTCGAATGTACATGATATGATCTGCTCTGCTCTAGATATCCAACTATTTATGCTTGAGCCTGCTATGCGCACGCATTGTGTGTGCGTGTGTGCGTGTGTGTGTGTGTTCGCGCGCGAGAAAGGAGGCCGATATATAGACGAAAAAAGCCCCAATAAAGAAGAAAAAAGACATGCGAAGGGTGGTAATCAGTACCTCAGCAAGTGGTTTGATGGCTTGTGCTCGTGTTAACTCGACACGCTCGAGGTTCTCGGCCAGCGGACGAGAAGAAGCCTGGTAAAAAGAGGTGGGGACGTAGGTAGGTAAGTCTCATACTGAGGATCGACCTTGTATTTCGTTCCTCTACCTGTAGTCAATCTAATCTCTATAGCTACCTGGATAGATAGGTAGGTAGGTGAGTATTCCAGCCAGCCAGCTGGCCATACATGCAAGCTACGTAGCTTGTTCATTCATTCATTCATTCATTTCGCTTTCTCTCCTTCATCAACCCCCGTGAGGACAGGGAGACCCTCTTCCAGCGGCGTCAAAAAGTCCTTGTTCACATTCACGGCTCCCGCTCGCGCTCCACCTCGGACACCAATCCTATTCATGAAGCCCGCGCCGAGCAGGATCTGCTCTTCCTCCAACAAGCGCGAGCCGTCTACGACGACAAACGTGTGGGCCAGCGCCTGCTTGGTCTCCTTGGGCCCGACCGTGACGCCTAGCGTGATTTCGAACGTCTTGGTGTCGTCGCTGTACGTGACTTCGTTGACTCGCTTCAACCCACGCACGAGATTCATGGTGATGAAACTGTCAAAGACTGTCAGGTTGATGGCGGCTAGCACCGAGACCGGATCTCCAGACGTGGTTGCCGTGACCATCGCAAGGACGTCGTGCAGTTTCTTCGGGGGCTCGCTGACGCGGGAGTCGGAGCCCGGAGTCGTGCAGCAGATTGCTTGGATGTATGCCGGGCAGGTCGGGGCACAGTAACACGGGCATGCTTCAGGGTGCTTTGGACGGCCCCAGAAATGCTCTTGAATAGGGAAGATCCGGTCGAGAAGGTTCTTCTGTATGTCATCGTCGACAAGGTGAGCTCGTTCCGAACGAATCGCGCCTTCTCCTGGTCCTGGTTCTGGAGAAGCAGAGGCAGGTGTAAAGCAGCAGATGATTTGAACATTTCTCGGGCACCACGACTCGCAATGGCAAGGACAGCCGAGTGGTGGACGGGGAAGAGGACGTCCAATACCGGGAAAGATCGGGCGAGAGATGAATGTATCAGGAGAGCCAAAGTTCCTGTCAGTGGTCGCCGGTGAACTGTCAAGCGCACAGCATCTCGGGTTACACCCAGGGGCACAAGTCAGGCATCTCGGTGAGCAGTCTGCATTGGCTGGGGCGTAATCGTCGACGATATCGTGCCATTTGAATCCGTTTTCCCACTTTTCCTTCCAATCAAAGTGATCTGCGATAAATTCTCGTCAGTAACATGGTCGCCAGTGGAGGACCCGAGAGACTCGCTTACCCAGTAGAGACTTGTACTTCTGGACTTTGGCAGGGTCAAGGGCTGTGACTCCAGCCGCGTTGGGAACAACATGCTGTGATGAATTAGCTGCATCGGCAGCAGCGAGAACTGTGTCGAACACGAGGAAGCATGTAGCAACCGTAGTCAGTATCCTAGTCAGCGCCATCACGACTCACGGACGTTCTAGCGGCTGAGGCAAGAATGAGGAGGAATTGGAGCAAAGGGAATGGGAGACGACAATGCAAGCGATGGCCTTGTCATTCTTATATGATCCTGACTTTTGTATCACCGCCTGAGCTGCCAGCTAAAAGCGATAGCCATTTGACGGAGTCGAGGCGTGGCTTTCGACAGCTTCGAAAAGGGGCTGGAACGTATCGAGCTTGCAGAGGGGCTTCTAGCCACTATGCCACCTTACTCTGTCGGGCTGCATAGATTTCTCACATGCAACGATTGGCACCATAACATCCAGAAGGCCCCCTGGGCGAAAAGAGGTGCCAAGGGCCTAGGTTTGGGGGCTGAGCTGTGCTTTTGGTGCTGGGTGCCTGTTTGCCTGTCAAATGTTGTCATTGCGAACTCGCCAATAATACGAGTAAGGCCGCCCAGCAAAAAGGAGGCACATGGCTGGCTGGTTCGTAAGGCGCAGTGTCTGGCCACAAGTGAGCTTCGACTAGCCCTACGCGCAGGCATCTGAAACGAGAGAACCATCTTCCTCTGCTATTCCTCTAGGACGTAAAGACTCAGGTTTGAGGACTTGTGCCCAAAAACAGAATGGATTTGATGAAGGTGGTAAGAAGGGATCGCAGCTGGTTAGGGACGCGCGCGATGGTATTTCTCGTGTTTCTCGCAAGCTTTGGACCAATCTTATGACCCCGATCTCAACTTGGCAGCCAAAGAGAAGTCAAAACTACTTCGAGCTCACGTGCGCTCACCACTTTCCTTCCTCCTTCCTTCCCATCGACTCCGTTATTACAAGTCTACACCTGCCATCTACCATTTGCCATTCTAATGCAACTTTTGCGTCCTAGGCTTCCATCATGGCGTCCTCGTCCTCGTCCCCGAAAACGTTTGCCTCTCCTCCATCCGAAACCTCTTCGCCGCAAAATACTATGCCTACAGGCGATCGCTCAGCGGGGCGAAATGTCTATATCTACGACTTGAATGATCGTACTACCGTAATTGGCGGCCTGATCCTCCAACCCGGTGTCACAAATGCCAACTTCTATGCAATGATAGAGATCATTGTTATATTCGAGGGCCCTTTCTTTCTACAAAATGAGAACGAAACGAAGATTGAGAAAGACGACTATCCACTTCAACCTGGAAATTATTACATTGTTACTACCAGTTCTTTTCGACTTAATGATGAGCCATGGCTTGTCCGGACAATTAGCCTAGCTACCGGAAGTCGCGTCGCTGCCTTCGCCGAGGCTGTTCGTTTACGAGATCGTCAATGTATTATATCTGGACGGTCTGTACCTTTCTTAAACGATATCTACTACTGGAGAAGCTTCGAAGCTGCGCATATTTTCCCACTCGCCTACGAAGGTTACTGGATTAAAGAGAATTACGGCCGATGGATTATAAGTCAACCAGTACAAGGGGGATCTATTAACTCGGTTCAGAATGGATTACTACTCAGCGCCGGTATACATCAACTATTCGATTCATACTCTATCTCGATTAATCCGGATGATAACTATAAGATTGTTGCCTTTGAGCCTACAGGGTTTGATTTTGTAGGTAAGCATCTCGATCGGGAGTTATTTACTCGCCCTGATGCGCCTATTGATCCACTTCTACGATGGCACTTTAGACAGGCTGTCCTAGCGAATATGAGGGGTACTGGAGAGCCGCACTTCGAACATGACCTCCCGCCTGGTTCTGATATTGTTGGTGAGATACTTCGGGGTCCGAAGTCAGGCGAAAGAATGGAATTTGAGCTGTTTAGTCGTCTCGGTGCTCAAATGGAGTTATTTCCGTCGGCAGCGAGCTTAAGAGGGGGGGCGGGGGAGACTAACCAATGAATACAGGGCGGCATCGTCGTCGTCCCAAAGGTGGTGAGCTCGCGGCATTTTTCAGGGGTCTCAACTTGGCAACTAACCAGAAGAAAAGATAGCTGCCAGCAGTGTGTGAAAAGGGTCAGGGGAGTTGATCAGGGTCACACGGCTGCTCCTCTGCCTGGATCCTGCGAGGGTTTTGGGACAATGTTATTCGCGATCGAAGGGACAGGGTAGACAGGACGCTCGTCAGTGGATGGTGGTGGTCTGTCGAAGCATGCTGGAAACATGGAGATAGAGATGAGAGAGCGAAGAACAGGAGAAGACATGTCAGTGCCTGCGGTGGTGCCGGGTCACCGGGTGAAAGCGCAGCACACAATTACGGCATAGAAGCTACACAATTCTTTCTGCAATCATTGACTTTGTGTCCGTCCTCGTCGTCTGAGGTTTGCCTATCTGCCATTGTCAATACGAATATGACGGCGGATCTAAGTGTTCCACCACCAGCTCTTATATCTGCATCATCATCCTCCGTCCTTGGCCGTGTCTCCCACGACGAACCGTCCCGCTAATTCCGCTGGTGCCTCTTGGTGCGACTCCCACCAATGTCTATCCACCAGGTAGACACTCGTAGGAAAATACGTCACCACAACCGCAGCCTTTGGGCAAAGAGAGGCCTTGGCATCGGCAATATGTCCTCGAACCTTCAAAGTTGCAATTCGATTGATGTGGCGGACAGAGGGTATTCATGTGAGGCCAACCAGGGGAGGAAAGATGGGGAGGGGACATTCCGAGTAGAGAGAGCCAGACAATACATGCGAAAGAACGAATGAATGTGCAATGAAGTTTGAGTATTATCCTCGAGATGCGGGATAATTGACCTGCAGATGCTCGCCATCTGTGCATTGCTAGCTTCCCTCTCCTCTACCCACAATCGCCTCTCTTGAACCATTGCAGCGGTGCGAAACAAAGACAATGATCAAACCAAGACAAATCCCTTACTGCACCAGCTAGAATAGTGTAAATCCCCACGCCATGTCCTTCCCAAATACCTGGGTATCATAGCGTCATAGAGTCGTGACTCGCATCATGATGGGCGTAGATGATGATGATAGGGTGGAAAGATAGAATGACAACCATACGATGTCCGAAGTGGAACACTAGCAGACAGTCGCTGCTCGTCGGTAACGGTCTCTTGAAAGCCCCAGATATTTGGCATTCCGCAATCTGTTCTCCAGGTAAAATCGCTCTGCCATTGTGAGGGCGTCAAATTCTTCAATGGATTTTAGGGGTAAAGAAGATATCGGTTGCGACTTGAGAGGATGTGCCAGCAGGAAGCAGCAGAAGACAACCACCATGCTCAGCCCAGCAACCAGTAGTTTCTTGCCGGAGATATTGAAAGCGAAAGTCAATATGATAGCTTGACATCTGTTGCTGAGGTACTGCGAAGCAATGCTGATTTTGTCGTAATGCTCTTCGATCAAGGATATGAGGCTTTCGAGGAACACTGGAAATGGTTAGCACTTCGAAGAGGCCCGAGACGAGGCGCATACCGTAGAAAGTCATCAGTATGTACGAATATGTTGGTGGCTTCCAGGCCGACAACAGTAAAGCTGGCATGGCAAAAAGTCCCAATAATCTCAAATGAAGGTGCTCCACGATCCGGGACGGTATTGTGATGACGGCGAAAAGTGAGCTGAGAATGGTGGAAGCAGCTTCAACGCGCGTCAACGCTTGATTGACTCTGTCAAGCTTGCTGGACACTCTTCCGGCCGCGGTGGTTGCAGCGTCAAGTTCAGAAGCTAGGGAAGTCGAAAAATGTTTCATTTGTTCGCCCAAGGCAAGGTTAGCCCTCTGGGCCATAGACAACTCACCGCTGAGTTGCAGATGATGCTTCACGCCCGCCAACTGGGTCGACTGTATACCCGAAATTTCATCGAGTCCGTCCTTTAGACGATGAAGAAGCTTGTTGATATCCTGTCGCTGTTAGTCTATGACTCCCACTGTGTAGGACTCACAAACCTGGGCTATTCCACCCGCCTGTATAGTTTCGAGTGCCTTTGTGGTGGCAAGGGCAAGCTCATGGGCAATGCTCATCTCTTGCAATTGGGCGGCTGCAGCTTCAGCATGCTGCTCACCAGTGGTTGCAATTGCTGTGTGCAACAGTTCTCGAAGTTTGACAAAATCAGCAAACACATCTCCCAGAGTCTGTAATGACGAATCAGTGGTTCGTCCAGCAGCCATGGTTGAATACGACTTACCTCGCGGGTTTGGGTCACGCCCTCCTGCGTACTAGCTATCCGTCGCTGCAGAGTCGTAAATGCGTTATGCACGCCTTCTTTCGCCATATTCATAGTGTCGTGAAAAATGTTAAGCTCATGTTTGTGTTGTGCCTGGCGTTCATCTCGACTTTTCCGCTCAAGTTTGCTCACGTACGCAATCTCTTCCTGCTGCTGCTCCAGGAAAGCCAGCCACTGAGAATGGGTCGAACCAAGTGCAGCACGAAGCTCGGGAAGGAGTTCTGCCAGCTTCTGGTAGGACTGAAGCGCTTCCAATCTGGTGGACTCGATAGTAGTGGCTTGACACAAAGTATTGGCATCTTGTCTGTTGTTACTATAGCTCGTCCAGTAGTAATGTTCTGTGATCAACGCTTCAAGACAGGAAGCCAGTATTTTGCTATTGACGACGTCAATCTCGTGGTCAAGTCGTTGAGGGATTTCAAGAATTGGTTTGCAAGCAGGGGGGATTGCTGCTCTGCCTTCACCCGTTTCGCATACTGCCACTCTGACTGCGTATACTGATTGAGCCCTCTCTAGTAGTTCGTGTTTCCCTTGTTCTCGACCCATGTTTGCGCCAATCGTCTTACAAGTCACAAGCAAGTGACCTGCCGCGGCTTGATGGCAGGTCGACTGGGTGGCGAGATTGTCGACCACTCGCATAGCCTTTTCAAATATCGGGTCGTTGTCAGGCTCTCTCAATATCAACAAATCAGTGAGGCTGGATTGGAGGTCACCCTGGGCTCTTCGAAGGATAGGCCATTTTAGATCCGCTGAAGAAGTTAGGGCATGAAGATGACCTTTGCTCTTGAAAGACTACACTCACCTTTGAGGAATTTCGCTTGGGTGTTACCAGCAAAGGCGATGGCCAAGGCAACCCAGATATAAGTAGACCAGAGTACATGAGAACGTCCGGATAAGACCATTGTTGCGATCATACCAGTGTGAGCCGTTATCACCGTGCGTCGAAGGAAGAAACAAAGAGAGATTACGACCAAAGCTGATGAGCGGCGGGCGTAAGTAGTAACGAGCGTGAAAAGAGACAGCTGTAGGGTTTCTATGGCCGAGTGAACAGGCCCACGCTTAGTAGCACGGATAATTCGATGGTACTCGTGGTCATGTGTGAAGCAAGGTGTAGTAAGTAGTGTTTACTTCAAAGATCAAGACGAGGTAAGACCTGGCGATCCTTTCAACGCAAGCTCACCTTCTGGAATCACACTGTGTAGACGGTAATGATCTTATCTGGACGGCAGCTACATGCGCTGCAGACTAGAGAGTGACATGGAATTCAGTGAAAGCTTGAGCAGCTGGGGATCATAAGCGGGCAGTAATCTGAGTTGGTGCTCAAAGGAAGTGGAAGAAGCTCTGGTGAGTGTGTGCGGCGCTCCCCAAACTCACTCAAAGCTCACCGCCGTGGCCCGTCGCCGCTACCGCAGTCGCAGCCATGGTGTTCATTCTCCTCTCACATTGTCCCATCTGCGCAGTATACAAACAACGCTCTTGGACATTTCAATCCACGCTCTCCCATCATTTACCGAACCTGGAACATGACAACAACTGCCTCCAATCAGACTACCACCGACCATTAATCAGCAGTCTCTTCCGCAAGCTCCTCTGTGGCTGACGCCCCCTGCTCCCCCTCTTGCTGCCCCCAGATAGTTTGCCCCAAGCGGCACACCATTCCAAGAGCACCAGTCACACTGCGAAGCCTCCCCCAATAGCCCCTTGGCTAGCTTATATGAAGTCAGCTGGCCCGAAGGGCCCAAATGGCCCGTAAGTTTGGGCCATGCGACAGCAGGTTCACCCCCAAAAAAGACGGGATTGCATTGAGGGCTCTCCAGTTACAACGTGGGATGGGAATAAAAATCCGAGCTTTCGACCTCGCTTCACGCCTAATCTTGCCTTGCGAGTGACCGCCATATTCAGGCACAAGCTTTTCAGTGGCTCGTTGCCCTTAGCATGCAGGACACCGATGAGGAGGTCTGGAGCCCGACAATGCAACTCCATTGCTGTCGTCTTTAGACCCCGCGTCCACGTTATTTTTAAGGGCTGGCCCGTATTTAACCGCCGGTGTAATATGTGCATACTTTCCACAATGATCGCAGATTCAAAGAAGATTTCCTGGTCGGACAAAAACGAGAGCTTCAAGGATGGCAGAATGGTATATTATATGGCCTCGCTCCAGCTGGAGCGAGGCCTGAGATGATCCAAGCCGTCTTTTTCCAGTACCACAACTTCCAGGGGCAGCGGAATACCGTTCAAACAATCGAGCGGAGGAGTCACTCAAGGTCCGATCAACGATCCCCGCCAAAGATCCCCTCGACGCAAAGCGATTGCCAGAAGGATCAATCGACCGATATAGGAAGGCGATGAGTCGAGGAGGGCATGTCTCTCCTATTCACCATTCAACCTCTCAAGAGGATGCACCTCGCGGAGAGTCCGACTACACTCTCAGACCATCGCATATGAATAATCAAGCTAGGGCCAGCCCTGCACTGCGACTCATCGAGTCGGAAATCAATTCAGCTCGGCGGTCCGCTCGCACGCTGCTCAGAGTCAAGCCGGTCAATTTTCATGCCTTGCCGCTGGATGCTACAATGATGGAGGGCGACACCAACCCCTTGGCAACCATCCAATTCTGTGAGCATCTACGATCCAGGGAGGGAGATTGTTATGCTGAACAGATTCATTCAAGTTGTCGAGGTTTACTGCCCGTCTATGCTGCGTTACCCAACGTTCAGATTGGAGAGCAGAGATTCGAAGTTCATCGGTGCCAATCTTTCGGCAATGATGCAAGATCCCTTGATAACGGCAGCCGGCCTTGCATTTGCTTCTCGCATACAAGACAAACGACAGAGCCGGAAAGTGGTCGGATATTACTGGAAGGCTCTTGTCCTCCTTCGAAACAGACTTGAATCCGACATTCCCAATTCGACCGACGCTATACTGCTTAGTCTTATTTATTTGATGGCTGTTGAGGTTTGTTTCCCGATAGTGGACCACCCGGCGTTAGAGTAACTCTCTACAGGCACTCTCGGAAGACTTAGGGTCGCCTCTTCAGCATCTAGGTGTGATGCATCGTATGATACAAATGCGAGGCGAGCTCAGATCTACCGGCTTACAGGGCTACATCAAGGCCCACATCAGATCGTAAGTTATCGCCTTACACGAACGGCACATGCAATCTAACATGGTCAGCTGGGAAACATTCCTGGGAGGGGTGTATGCTGAGCCTGACCGAGATCAGGTGCCAAAGTTTCCTTACGGCCTGCTTGAATATCCTACACATCCTTTCCACCCGGAATTTAGCCTTACGTTGAGTCGCCTGCCTCTAGGCTTTGTTGAATTAGCCATGTCTTGCAGACTGAGTATTCAAGTGGTTCAAGTTGTGCAGACAAGTGCGCAACTAATGTCTGATCTAATGCACCAGACGCAAGATCTCAAGCAAGATGACAAACTCGCACTTTCGCCATCAACATATCCAGTGTCGCCTCCTCAAGTCATGTTCCTGGCTATTGTAATCCTGCAAAACCAGCACCGGAACATGGTGGAAGAGTTGTTGGCCATTTCATTGCTGGCCGTCACTATCTCAACCGAGACTTTAGGGGAACATATAACGAATGGCTATGGATTTATTCAAACCTTTTGCATGCTGAACTGGGACGTCGATTATGAGAGAGAATGTCGCAGTACAGGCGCCCTGGGACTCGAAGACTTTCTTCTCTGGGCGAAAATGTTACTGTTGGCGACATTCGACCATGACACACAAACCTGGAAGACTGCCAACAAACTACGTCGGGACGTCCCATTTCCAGAGTTCAATCACCTACATTTTGAGGTCTGTAGGCAATTCTTCTGGACTGAGTTGCTGACTCTTTCGCTGGAGCGGAAGATGGCGCAGGACAAAGCACTATCTAGACCACGCAGCGACGACGATCCAGGCAGCTAGGAAACTCACGAGCAGCAGATATGGAGGGGAAAGGCTGCACTGCCTCAACTAATGGCATACTTCTTCAATGGATCAAGGATGGTATATTGTTTTTCTATGCTGGCCATCCAAACTTCTAGGCACCCCTGAGGGCTCCTATATCTGCCATATATTGGGAACAATGAACAGCCTCTTGACCTCTGATAGCACGTCGCGCACCTTTTTTGCCAGCAATATAGAAAACTTTATTGGAATCAATTCGACCAGATGAATTGATGCGACGTCCTCGGATCAACCCAGGGTGCCTGATCTGGCTGATCTGGCCAATTATGTGGCGATTTGCAATGAGGCATGAGCTGCGCACATCAGGCAAGGAGAGACCATTGAACGGACAGATAAACTTGATCAGGCCTGAGGATTCCAACGGCACGAATAACTAGCAATGCGTGGTTTTCTCACTGAACTCTTGCATCAAACTTTTTCATGTGTAAAAGTTCACGTGCCCCACCGTAAGCCCCAGCCTCGTCAGTTCCAGCGGCGGCACAGCGAAGATGTTCCGCGCGGCGCTAGCGGTAGGGTTCGCTTAAGCGGATATTGGCTCAACCGCCTTCAATAAACTCCACCTAGCCATGTGTGATAGCGGAACATTGCATGTGATAAGTGTACAAGGCAGTGAGGCAGCAATTGTAAAAGGCTTGGGATCGACAGTCTCCAACTGGATTGACAACTCTCTATAAAATTTCGGCAGAGGAGCGGACGCACAAGATCAACCCTGAGGGATTTTGTAGAATATATGTGAGACACACACCTGGCCCATCGTACTTGGACTTCTCTATACCACATCACTTGAACGCCCGAGACATTGACACTTTTTTTACACCTTCTTTTTTTAACCATTTTAATTTTCAAGAGACCGCCGGAGACAATGGGGTGCATGTTCTCCAAGAAACTCCGAAAGGAGATTGAGGAGGAGGAGGACAACCTCCCACCGCTCGTTTTCGAGCCGGTGCCCTTCCGCCCTCCCGCCTGTCCTCTCCCCGACTGCAAGCCAGTCACCAAGGAGGCGAGTGAACCTGAAAAGGTCACTGCGTCCCTCGTCCTTCGCTGGCTCAAAGCGTTGGACGAGAGGGACCCAAGTCCCTCCTTGGTGCTGGAGAGGAAGGCAAGGGAGAGGCCACCGCTGCCACAGATGCGGTGTGAGAATTGGAAGAAGCTCGAGCTTGAGTCGAGCGACTCCCTCGTCTGCGAGTGCTGCGCGTAAGTGAATTTTCGTTTGGCGTCTTCCGCTCCGCCCAACTCAAAGGATGCTGACTAACTGGCTTGGCAGAGACAAGCGTGTTGCGCCTCCGCGCAACCCAAGATACGCTTGAAGGAGCTCCCCTTCCAAGACTCGCTGGCTGCACGTCTCTTCTGCTCGGTCCTCTCTTCTCGGTCCTCTCAATTCCTGGTCACAACATTTCACAGTCACACTCAAATCACACCCTTACCATCATCATCATGGACGAAGCAAAGACTCTCATCCGGACGGCAGTGCGCACTTTCTTCCCTCACCCTAAACAGATCATCATTGTCGACGCCATCCTCATGCACTCAGTTCTACAAATGGACGACCTGAACATTCTCCTGAACTCTCAGCCCAAAGACATCCGCAGCCTACTCAACCCTCTGCGCACTGCTCGGCTTGTCCAGACACAGTCCCGCAATGAAGCCAAGATCGGCTCTACAAGACCCTCGTCCAGAGAATACTACTACTGTCCCTTCCACCCCGCAATCGACGCAATCAAATACAAGATCGCAAAACTCCGCAAGAAGGTGGAGGCGATGTATCAACAAGATGAGACCAAACGCAAAGACTGGCGCTGTCCCCGCTGCAAGGCAGAATATGAAGAACTTGACATACTCGACAAAGTTGGAGACGAAGGCTTCTACTGCGACAGATGCCATGCGACGCTGGTCCAGAACGAACAAGTCGCACTGAAAGACCGCGGCAACCACGAAAAGATCAGAAAGCTGAATGATCAGCTCAAAAAGTTTGACGACATGATCCTCAAGATCGATCGGACAGACATCCCCGAAAACGACTTCACGTCAGCGTGGGACCGAAAGAAAGACGTCCCCCGACCGCAGGGAAGTGGGAAAACAGACACATCAGAACAGTACGTTCCTCTACAGAGAGGCAACAGGTACTACGACTACAAGAGAAGCGGCCCAGACATGGTCGACGTTAAAAATCTCACCGTCAACCTGACTAGTGGTGAGGAGCAAGAACGTGAAGAAGCAGAAAGGAAAGAAGAGCGCAGAAAATTCCTCGCCAAACAGAATCAACTGCCAGTGTGGTATACAAGCAGTGCAATCGGGGCTACCACCAATGGAACCGCCACGGCTGCTACCACTCCAGATGAAGATGACGCCGGAGGAGAAGAAGATGCAGAGGAAGAGGAAGACTTTGAAGATGTGGATGTCAAACCAGAACCAATTAATGGCATCAAGAGAGAGTATGAAGTTGCCTTCGAAGGAGACTCTGAAGAAGATGAAGAGTTTGAAGATGCAGTCTAAGGACAACATGGATCGCATCAAACCAACCAAATCAGCCCAACAGAACTGCAGATGTGACTGGAACCTGAGCTGGGTTTTTCCTTTCCGCAGCATGGCAAAAGCATCAACGACAAGCATCATTACACGTATTGTTATGGCGTGTGGAAAAGACCAATGTTATTGGCACAGCATTCTTACAACATTGTTACTGAAGGAAAGCATTCTTACAACATCGTTACCGAAGGAGAGGCATTGTTACTGCAGAGCAAAAGCCATTCTTACAGCATTGTTACCCAAAAGGGAAAAATGACATTATTACCAGCATCCTTACTTACCGACACGCAAACACCACCAACGCCACCAATCACAACATCATTATCACGGCATGGGCATTTTTATTGAGCAGGCAACCAGGAAAAGGAAAAAAAGAAACACGCATATTGTTAGCATTGGCATGGGCATTGGGTATCATTACGGATCATGATCATGAATATGAACATGACACAAAAGCTATTATTACGAATCAATGAATGAATGAAATGGAACAGAGCACTGGTATCGTTATAACGAAACAGAGGCAGACGGATAGACAGTGTATCAGTATCAGTATCAGTATCAATAATACAACAAAGTATGATCAAAATCATTTCGCTTTCGCTGCTGTAATACCTACCTCTCTAGGTATTTGGTTCTCGAACCCCCATTTCCCATTCACGATTGCTTTATGTTTTCTTCCCTTTCATTTCCTCGCCCTTTCATGCTCTACCTACTCGGATCGATACCTAGGTGCTTAGCTTGTTCAGGCAAGTCACCTACACCCGTACCCAGCGAGACAGGACTGGATGCATCACCTGCCCAACAACAAGCCCAAGATCCACCCGCCGATCCACCAGACCAACAAGCCGGCGACGACGACGACGCCCGCGACCTTGAGCACGGCGACCTTGTCGCCCTGGCGCGCCATGCGGGTCAGCCGACCCGCGCTGCCGCGGATGTTTGTGCTCATGCTGCTAAACACCTCGTTGGTGTTGTCGAGCGTGCCCTGGCTGCGCGCATTGTCGTAGATGTCGAGCGTGATGTGTTTGAGCGCCGAGGTCTTTTGGGAGAGGGACGAGAGGAGGGCGTTGTTTTGTCTGTCTCGCCGCAATCAGTGTGTTGACTTTGGTCAAGGGTCTGGGTGTATCGAGGGTGAGGGAGAATGGACTTACTCTTCGCGCCCGTAGGCGTCGGCCATTGCGGCGGTGGCGGACTTGGTGACTTTTCCGGTGTCCTATGTTCTTGGACTTCTGAGTCGGTGACAGAGGCAGCCCTCACGAGGCCGATTCCCCCTTGCTTAGGACTAGGACCTTGAAGCCGTATGAAAGGGCTAGATATGATGCCGCTCGCCCTCGACCCTGCGCGGTTTCGCAGACACACAGGCGGGCTAGTGTCGGCTCTCGTTTGTTCTCGCCCTTCTTCCCCTTCTCTTTCTCCCAAGACTTTGTCCTCTTCTTCACTTTCGCGCCGTCAGTTCCGTTGTCTTTCCAAGGTCTCGGTGGCTGTGGCTGTGTCTGTGATTACGGCGACTCGAATACGGGGGGGGGCCGGGAAAGGAGCGCAGCGGATGCCCTTGGGGAAACGCAGTTAACTCCGTCGAGGTCGAGTGCGCGTGTGAGTCTCTGCTGCGGAGGCTAGGAGGGAGAGAGACACAGGAGTTGTGATGTCAGTGAGTAGTGTATCAAGATTAAGAGTTCCTTTGCGAATAATGGAGAGGTATCAGAGGCACTTGGTGACACTTTTGGTTGCGGAAACGTGCCGCCTCGCCTCGCCTCGCATGGCCTTGCCTCTGGCGCAGGAACGGCGGTAACGGGGGTCAGGGCGTGACTGGCAATGAATGGTTAGGGTAAACCTTACATACATGTAGGGTACAAATCAATACCTAGGTAATTCTCGGTGTCTTGCAGGATGCCTCAGCCTCGCATCTACAACACTTTGTAACGAGAACTGAAATCATGATGCACCATACAAACCATCAGCCGTTGGCCATCTTGCTCGGGACAGAGTCTCAGACACTCGGTATTCGCGCCATCTCAATGACCCTCTCTATATATCACTCATCTCCCGTTAACATGCATGCAGCCCACACGATACTGTGTGGTATTTATCCGGATCTGAGCAAAGTTTGTGCATTCCTCCATCTATGTACAATTTTCTAGGTGGAGGGACCATTCCTATCCTCCCCTCCCCTTCCTAATCCCATCTGATAAGTCAGGACCTGGTCCTAGCAGATGTCATGTCGAGTTTGATGTGTCAAAATATTGTAATGTCATTTCGAGATATGTGATCATACCGCTCCTCAAGTTGAAAATATTCCTTCACAAATACGCATCCTTCCTGCCATCCGCTATGCTAGAAATCGACGAGAGAAAACCCTCCAAAGACATTGGGAGAGCAACGGGCCAAAGTGTTCAGCAGTATATCTTGTCCAATATCAAAGCGGCGATACTGCCAGTTGGCTTGAAGAACAAGTCGGGACGCCTTTTCTTCGACCTCGCCGAATATTACCACATATCGTCGTCATCATCGTCCAGCTGGGACCCGCCGTGGCGTGAGCCCCCCTGTTGTACGTGCTCTTGAAGTTGATTGTTGTTATGGTACTGATTATATGCACCGGCACCACCGCCATATGCCGAACCATTACCCTCGACCGTGTGCTTGCTTCCCCTCGAACTTGGCCTCGAGCTGCCAGCGTCGTAATCATAGCCAGACGAATCACCCGCAAAATCTTGTTGAGAACCATATGACTGCTCTCCTTGGTACGATTGAGGTTGTTGCTGCTGCTGCTGCTGAGCTTGCTGCTGCAAAGAAATTAGCACGAGAACCTCCATACTGCCTAACCTGAAGTACTCACTTGTTGATATCGCTGGTATTGGACATATTCGTCCGGCTGCTGCTGTTGGTCTTTCTGCTGCTGTTTCCGCTGCTGTTTGGCACTCGTGGGTAGATTCATTTGTGGGTGCATCTGCTGGACCTTGGCCAAATAACTGTACATGAAATTACTGAGGAGCACCTGCGAGTACAGGGCTCGACGAGGATTGGCCAATTTAATATGTGCCATGCGATAGATGGCCCTTTCTTCCAAAATCGAGAACCTGGTCCAATTATAGTCGATGTCGGGTTTCAATTCTCGGTACGGCGGCTCAGGCGACAGACCTCGGTCGCGGTGTTTCTTTGAGCTGCTTTCCTTGTCTCCCTTGCTCCTCTTGCCGCCAAATATCGAGGAGAAAAGGCCTTCTTTTTCCTTCTTGTCACTCCCTGACGCTTTCCGTTGGCTTTCTTTTCGGCGTTCTTCATCAAGCTTGAGGTGTTCCCGATCTAGCACCAGACTTTCACGCCCTCGAACACCCCCATCAATGGATGTTTGGAGCAGATCAAGCCGTGTATTGTCGTGTTGTTGTGGAGGTTTGGAAATTTTGGCCTTTGGTTTCTCGGATTTGTCTTTGTCTCCGTCTTCTTTTCCCAGCAACCAACTCCAGCTTGACTTCTTGGTCTCTTCCTTCTTTTTGGAGTCGGCTCTCTTATCCACACTGAGGGTCGGGATAAACGAGAGATTGCTAGTATTTGTGTCATTTCCAGGCAGAGGTGATGGCTGTTCGAGACTTTGGGAGGGTTTTGTTTGTGGCAATATCTGATTTGCTGGGGACGGTGTTCGGGGTGTAATGGTCGGTAAAGACCCCCTGGACGGCATCGACGGTCTTTGCGGGGAAATGGCTCTTGTTCGGCTATCGTCCCGAGAAGAAACCCTCTCGGGATGTCGCACTGGCTGTTGCACGGGTGGGGGTGTCATCGAAGAGGACCGCGGAGGCTGGACAGACACCTGTGGCGCTTCAAGGGGAGGCGGAGTCTCAACAATTTGTGGCACGGGCTTTCGCTCGAAAGAAACGCCCGTCGAAGGAGGTGATTTTGGAGGGGGTGGTGATTTTCGCGACTCAGGTATGCCTGCTGCTGTTGGCCTTTTCGTTTCGTCGTCATTGCCGAACCTATGATCAAACGGTGTTGGTCCAGAAGACCCGCCGCTAGAGGACGAGGTTGCTGGCCGAGAGAAGTTTGTAGGAGCAGTCCGTCCGGAATTTGCTGTGCTAGATACGTCCTTCAAGGTCTGCGCAAGGCTGGGACCCTCGACGGATATATTTGGCAATGGAGGAACCGCAGGGATGCTGGATTCGGGCGACTCAGGTCTGCTGCTCGAAGGGCTCCCAGCCGCTGCCCTTTTCGCGGCTCGTTGAGCGTAGGTGCCTCGATCTCCCCTCCCTTTGACACTTCCACCTCGTCGGTAGGTTGTTCTTGTCGACCTTTTGAGACTATTGCCCGGGACTGATGGTAGTATTATATCCGGGGTATCGTCTTCTGATGAAGGATCTAGACTTGGCCTCGACAAGCCCGGGGTATTCGCAACCAACGTTTCCAACTCTTGCAGGTTTGGGTCTAGAGGCGCCGCCCGGCGTGACTGTGATTTTTTCCTCTCTAATCGTTCCGCACCATCTTGGTACCCCACAGAACTATCGATCTGGCGTGATAGCATCGATTTCTTTCTGCGCAAGCCAGAATTACCTCCTTCGGCACTTAACGAGGAAGACCGAGACGAGGTTGGTGTAGTAAAAGCCGACAGTTCGCCCGATCTCCTTCTGATTTGCTCTGCTTTGCTTTCCAAAAACGTCTTGAATTCCTTCGGCGCAAGTTCTGGGTGTAATCGAGCCGGAACCCAGAATAATCGAGAGGAGTCGTCTTCACTCGAGGTGGGTGACGGAGCACTCGGCATGCCGGCCGCATTCAGTTGGGGCAGGTCTGGGTCGTCCGTTGCACCCACATGCATTGACATGCGTCTCAGGGCTTGCAAATTGCTCAGCTCTTGCGCCAGACCTGCCGGGCTAGACTCGTAGTCAATATCATTTAGTGGGAATGGAGAGGTGGCGGTATCCGAGGACGAGCGCTCTCGTGAGCCCGAGGCCGACGATGATGTGCGACTATGGTGTTCCCAGGAATGAACTTGACCAGGGGACCCTCGGGAAACACCGTTCGATTGTGCGCCAGCATGGTCGTCTGGCATATCTCGGTAGGGCAACTGTTTTCTGGGTATAGACGGCGTCCTCCTCGGGGTCACCACACCCTCCACGTGGTGGCCATTGATTTTAACTTCTGATTGTGAATCCGCATTCTGATATGGGCTTGAATAGGAAGGGTGCTGCTGCTCTTGCTCGGAATCGTCATCGTAGAGGTATCCGATGGTTTCGGTAACGTGGTGATTCTCATCGCTTATCGACAATCGGGGCAGGTGCCCCCTTTGGCGGGCGGCGAAGCTCGCGCCTGTGTCTCGACTGCGGGTTGAGGTCTGTAAGATTCAACCATGTCAGTTGGTCTCTGTTATAGTACCAGAAAAGGTATCGGATCCTCCTCGCTGGACCCTGGGCCCCAAGATCTTGCAGTCGCCCATCTTTTGTACAAAGGAAGCAATTCGACGAACCTGCATGGAGCGGACCGGCTGCGGCTACAGATATCCAGGACTGAAGTTATCCTGTATCAGGAGCGCGTGCAAACACAGGCTACAGCCTTCCCTCCTAACCCGCCTCCTGCGCGCAGTGGCCGACAGGTTGGTGCTGCGGAGGAGACTCCTTTAATCATCGGAGTGAAGCAGGCAGTGTTCGGAGCGAATAGAACGGCCGAAGAGAATGGTTCACCGTTGGGCAAAAGTTGGAGGTAACTGGGCGTTATCGAAAAGCGGTTTTGGTAGTGGTGGACCAAGTTGCAACAATTGAGATCATGGGGGATGATCAACGCGGGAAGGAGAGGTGCTCGGTGTGTTTGCGGCGGCTTGTACCCAGGCACCCAGGCACGTAGCCCTCTGTCGGGGGTCCAAAGACAAGGCTCAGAAGATCCGGATGTGCAGGCGGGCGCTGACAGGACGAGACAAGTGTGTGGTGGTCTGGTTACTCTAAAGGAACTGTCAGTTGGGCTGCTAAAGGCTGCTAAATGTAGAGTCGTGGGTTGGTGATGTGCAGGCAAGGCAGGGCAAGGCAGGACAAGACACAGGGAGGATGGGGGGATCATCGTAGGCAAGTAGCCGCGCTCTTGTCAGCCAATGGTGGAATTGCTACCCCGTATCCCTGTCAAATCGCCAGGGATCGCCCAGACGTACCAGGACGTGCTTGGACGTGCCCGTATTATTTTGTGCTGTGCCCTGATCAGTGGCGCAGGTGGGCCTCCTACTCCTTTATCATTCGTCTGCTCTCTATCCCTCCCCTTCCGCCAATCCACCCATCGGACAAATGTCACACTTGTCGTTGCTCCTGACTTGGCGGAAGGTTTATCTACATTCCGTCATAGGGAGGTCCAGGTCTTAAAAATCTGTATAGTGCCTAGATAACATGGGAATTTGTTTTTCGGGTCCTTTGCCAGCCCTATATTCGTCGAGGGCATTCCTCTAGTCGTCCCCAGATCTCATAACTATTCGTCTCGTACCTCAGCAGAGGCCGACTGTCCTCATTGATCCCTTATCAACCCCATGGATTGTCAAAAGGATCCGATGCGCCTCCAAATCCCCCATTCCCTTTGGCTTGTGGAGCTACTGGTGTCTGCGTCGTAGAAGCTGAGGTCCATCCCCCAAAGTCCTCGTCGGCTGTGACAGAAGCCTGTCGCACTGGTTTGTTGCTCGACGATATCGGCTCTCCCCACCCTCCATGGATATCATTGGGTGTAATGTGTGCAGGTGGCTTCCCCAATTCGACCTTGGGCTGTGCTGGCTTTGCAGGTGTTGGTTCGGGCGCCGCCCAAGGACTGCTATCATTGCCTGAAGCCCACGGGTCAAACATTGACGAACTGGTTTGAGCGACGGCTGGTGCTTTGAACGGTTGAGGAGCCGGCTTTGGCGTTGGATCAGGCTGTGAAGATAGATTGAAAGGAGAACTAAATGTCGAGCTCGGATTGATAGGTGACGACACTTGCGGGGCGGGAGCGGGAGCGGGAGCAGGTTTGGGTGGTGAGACAGGTGTCGAGCTGGCAAAGCCTCCAAAATCATCAGCCGCAAACAAATCAACAGGAATAGACGTAGCAGATGGTTTGGGTGCAGCGGCGGCCATAGGCTGTGGAGGCGGGGATCTTTGGGTAAAGGAGAAATCCAGTCCATTCGACGCCGATGGCGAGGTGACAGTGGCTTTGGCAGCGGGTGCTTTGGAGGGAAGCGCATCGAAGAAACTGCCACCACTCAGGGGAGGTGGCGATGTCACCTGGGGAGCGGTTGGCGTGGCTTTCGGCGCTGCAACAGGGCTGGTCAGACTTCCAAACGCCGAAAACGCAGAGGCTGGCTGCGGCGCGGGAGGTTTTGTGGTGGTTGGATTAGGGAAGCTCAATCCGCTAAAGGCATCGGCAAGACCTCCGAACGCATCTTGCTTCGCTGGAGCGGGTGATGTGGCCAGTCCACCAAATGACGGCTGACGGTCATGCTGGGGTTGAGGTGCTGGTTGAGGTTTAGGTGCAGCAGAATATAACGAGAGGATTGAGCTCTTCAGGTCTCCTCTACTGTTTGTGGAAGCCGAAGGATTGGATGCTGCACTCGAAGGTCGACCAATGCCACTGGAGGATGAGCCTCCAAAAAAATCTAGTCCAAGCAAAGAGTCTTGTGGCTTCGCAGCGGGCTTTGGAGCCGGAGCAGGCGCTGCTGGGCCAGTTCGCGTGGGTTTCGAGTCAGGAATGTCCGCTGTATTGGGCCTGACAGGGGGAGCTGGAGCGAAGTCGTCGAACAGATTCACATTTGCAGTCGGCCGAGGCTGCGGAGGCGGAGGTGGTTGAGTAGACGCTTGACGCTGCGAAGCCGACCTCTCAATTTTGGCCTTCTCTTGCACGATATTCAATGGCATATTATCGTCACCTTCGGCGTCTAGCGTTGAGGGATCAGGCATGGCCCCGTCCATGACCCATCTCTTGGATTCGTACTTTGTACGTATGAAGTTCTCAATCTTCGCCTCGGACGGCACGTGCCCTGGTGCCAACTTGGCCTCCCAGTATTTGTTGGCTCTTGAGTTGCCCCATTTCAAGACACTCTGCAGTTGTTCGTCTGTCCAGGCATCCAGATCAACCGACTTGACTCGGCTGATGTGAGTGCCCATGCCTCGATGAATGCCCGAGCATCGAATGCAAATGAACACCCCAAGATTCCAGCTCGCCCATCGTGGATGCTTGTTTCTTTTGCAGTCAGCGCAGACTTTGTTTCCTTCCAGTTTGACTAGAGCTTTGAGGGTCTGGGCATTTTGGGCCGCTCTGTCATTGCCGGGCCGTCGAGACATCGAGGTTCAAGTGGTCGTGACAACGTGTTTGAGGGGGCGAAACTGGAGTGCACAGTTGTTGAGGTGCACGAGGGCGATGTCTGATGGTATGAGGGCTTCCCGATGGTGTGAGTGCAGAGTCAAGACACCTGCTGGTTCACGTCAGAGGATGGGATCGTTCGGCCAGGGTATTCCGCAACGACGGATAAGATCCCAAGTGGTTGTTTGCCCGCCGAGTTGGAATGACAGAATTGCAATGTCAGCGCCCCGGTTTCCCAAGACTAGTGGGATACGCCGCTTTATTTGAAGATGCCCAGTCTGCACGTGAACACGCGTCAACATCGAACGACCTGTCCTGCCGCTTTTCCTTTCAATTCTCTGCTTCTATCATATCCCTCTCACCTGTGATACGGTCTTGTCTTGTCTCAAGGCTATGGGCTAATGCGTGGATCTAAAAATGATTCTGGCCACCCCTCTCACGCCAGACGGTTTCTGCAAAAACCCTCTCTCTGACGGTCAGCCCTTTCCGACCAACTCCAACTTGATCACACAGGAGGTGTCATGCTTCAGACCGCTCCCATTGACACAGTGGAATCTCTGTTGCTTCGTCCACCTTTGCTCAGAGATATCCGAAAGACATAGCGTGCACTCGATATACCTAGTTTGTCAGTCTGACAGGTCCTCCCCCCTATTCCCTTACCTAGGTATATGGCCCTCCCCCCCCCCCCTCTGAAAATGCCACCATTTCCCCAAATTGAGTTCGCCAGGCGTTACGCAAAAACCAATAGCCTTTTTTTCCGCGACAGCTCTCTCATACGGGAAAAGAAAAGGAGCAGGCATCTATGGATTTCGTAGGTAGTGGCACCTGGATGCTCGCTCTGCCAGTATATGAATTTGTTACGCAGTGGGAGATGGAATCCCCGATGCTTATGCTTATGCTTCTTGAGTAACGGATGCGTGCGTGGTCAAATACAATATGTATCGAAGAAGGGGTCACGACGGCATGGCATGGCGTAACCGGAGACATGGTAGGTTCTCGTATTTCTGCTTCGCTCTGTCGTTCTCAAAGAAAAAACCCTGTGTCCGAATAACAAAGAGGAGTGTTCTTTGAGACGGGTACTTATACTACACACAGTATACGTGACCATCAAAGCCCCAGCCTGGCGTCCTCCCTTAGTTGGATCAACTATTCGAACACAGCATACAGCATACAGCATACTTAATGCCCACCGCCCAGCACAGTCCCCGAATTATCCCGGCACGAGAATGCACCACCTATCATGCAATGTTAGCACAAATATAGGCTACTGAGTAAGAAACGAAGGGGGCCAACTCACCGACTGTACCGTTCCTATACGCGTCGAGGATACTCTGTATGCTGCCGTAGGTGCCGCCAACGCAGAGGAAGGCGCCCAGCAGCATCAGCAGGATGTGGGCGGCGTAGATGGCCTTTTGCACGATAGTGCCGCTGCGGTAGTGCGGGTGGTCGTACATCCAGATCCAGGCGGGGACCATGAGCGCGAGGGGCGCGAAGCAGAAGCTCCCCGTGATGGCGACGAGGTAGTTGAACACGGGGATGGCCTGGGCCAGGATGAAGGCGATGGCCGCGAGCCCGAACGTGCACCCCAGCCAGGTGCCCCAGTGCACGAGCGAGTTGGACTGCAGATGCTTGGAGCGGCGCAGGAGACGCACAAACAGGTATTTCGCCGCCACGTGGTTGTAGAAGGCGCCGGACACGATCAGCCCGATGAGGCCGATGCCGTAGCAGACTTTCTTGATCGTCGGGCCCGCGGAGCCCAGGGCGGGTGCCGTGATCCAGTGGCCGCACCAGGCATAGATGACCGAAGCGAACGTGATGTAAGAGGCAGTCACGAAGGACATGCACACGTAGAGGGCCTTGTTGAAGTCTTGCGGGCGGCGCATCTCCGCGATGACGGGGATGAAGGCTGAAGTGCCGGCCGAGGAGACGAAGATGGTGGTCGTGGCGACCATGCCGCCGTGGAATGAAGTGGAGCTGATCGCGTGGTATCCGAGGTCTGTATTGAGGAGATGTTAGCACTTTCCAGAAAACAAGCAGGATCGAGACTGTGATAAAACTCACCGTACACCCCAGTTTTGGGGGCTGCAGCTGGACGGTCGACCTGGGTGACGGCAACGACCAGGATAAAGACGGCTACATAGATGGAAATGAAGCCCGCCCAGCCGACCCAACCCAGATTTTGAAAGGTGCGGATCGAGGCTGACATGGCGACGATGATCATGGAAACGAAGGAGAACCAGACGGTGCAGGCGCCGTGGTCGGAGAGGGCGTTGAACGCGACGCTCGTGCCGTTGATACCGGCGCCGGCACACAGGACCCATGCGATGATGTAGAGCCCGCCGATGAGCTCCTTCACAATGGGGCCGGCCATGACTCCCACCATGTCGGCGACGGAGTGGCAACTCGGGTGCTTGTTTCTGAAATCGCCCTGGATCTTGCCGACGTAGCAGTTCAGCATGCCGAAACCGAGCAGAACCAGAGCACCACCGACGGCACCGATCTCGTACATGGCTGCCGGGATGCTCAGGACGCCGGTGGCGAAGAGGATCTTCAGGAAGAGAATGGCGGCGCGTGGCCAGGTGACGGTCCGAAAGTCGACGCCATCCTCGGTGATCTTGAAGACTTCTTGTTGCTCCGCGGGCTCCTTGACGATTTCCTCGCTGTCACGGCTAGGAATGGTATGGATCTTTTCCGGGTCCTGTTTGGTGTCCTGCTGTGTGGTGTCCATGATTGCACTGGGGGGGGAGTATTTTTTTTGGCAAGGACGTCAAGATGGATGGAGTGTAAGAACGACAAACCGGGACCCCGGTGATATGGTTCCTAGACACTGTATTTATACAGGGAGGCAGAGAGGAGGTATGATAAGACCCATGAGTTCTAGATATGCGCGGCGCAACGGTCGAGGCATGGAGAGAACGCTTGACCAACACCCCCGCCAAAACTGGTTGATAATGCACGGAGAGTCGCCTGTGTCGAAGTGGAAACAAAATGGATCTTTCCGAATATGGGAATTTCCTAATGAGGTAATATCCGAGACGTTTGGCTGATACGGTCGCTGTTTAGCGCCAGGTCTATCTATGTACATCGTCAAAGACTCGTGCGGCCCGGCTGACTGGCAAAAAAGGGGGCCTTCGTGCTGATCCGATGGTTTATGCACTTCATCTGCCGGAGATACTCGAGCGCGTGCACGCGACGTTGAAAGCAGGGGGGTTGGTCTAGAACTCTTTCCAGGCGTTTGGACCCCCCGCCGCCGTCTCCCACGCGTATGCTACTCGGAGCACGGTCAACTCGTCCCACCATTTGCCAACAATCTGCATGCTAACGGGCAGTTTGGTTGGAGTCCCCGCAAGGGGTCCCTCGGTAGGCTCGAGCATCCCCACAGGCATGGCCAGTGCAGGGTGGCCGGTCTGGTTAAACGGAGCTGTATTTCCGGTCAGACCGACTTGTTTCTGTAGCTGCAACAGTGGGTTGCCTGTTGCACCTGATTTGCCCAGCTCAGGGTGTGATTTGGCCACGAATGGCAATGTTGGTGAGATCAAGACGTCGTACGTCTTCTGCTGCTTCATCTCTTCGAGTTGAGAGTCAGTGACAAATGTCGAGATTGCCGACCAGTCCCCGAGCGCTGCATCGTAGCCATGACGCGCCTTGAGTGAGAGATTTGTTGCTTTCCCAAACAAGCCCGGGAATTTCTGCATGTCCTGAGCGTAGACGCCGTTCAGGTAGATGTTTTTGGTCGACGGGATGGCGTTGTCCCATTTGTCCTGAGTCATCGGCCAGAGCTTCTGATTGAGATCGTTGAGTTGATAGCCTCTGCGGCCTCCCAGCGCCAGTGTCTTGTTCACATAGCCTCCCAGCTTCGAGATGCCCGTCCAAACCGCACTGGCCGTCGCGTGTGCAGGGACGGACACTTCTTCCACTTCTGCACCGAGGCTTCGAAACTTGTCGGCAGCAGCGAGGAACAACTCCTTAACCCTAGGATCGAGCATAGGGGTGCGGAGACCCTCCGCCAAAATCCCGATCTTCATACCTGTTAGGTCTTGAGGGTTCTTCTGTCCGAGTAGAATTTCATGATAGGCAGGAATCTTGTCCGGTGCAGGGGCACCGTATGACCGATCATCCACATAGTCTGTACCTGCTATCGCCTTGAGCAGTCGGGCATTGCTGAGGACGTCGCGTGTCATCGGTCCCATGTGGTCATTCGTAGGTTCGTTACTGCCAGCGCCAGTCCAGGGGATGAGACCAAAGGTTGGCTTGAACCCAACGATGCCGCACCACGCCGCAGGGACTCTAATGCTCCCGCCTTGATCTGCCCCTATTGCGTAGTCCACGCCTCCATTCTCTGGGCCAAGAGAGACCAAGACTGCCGAGCCGGACGAGGAACCCCCCGAAGCATATCCCTTTGCGTAGGGATTATGTACGAGTCCCGTCGACGCAGTATGCGATGTCGCCGAATGACACAGATTTTCACAAACTGACTTGCCCAGGATGGTCGCGCCCTGTTTCAACATACGAGTGACAATAGCGGCATCAGTGCCCGGAGTATAGCCTGAAAAGAAGTTGGTGCCAAGCAGCATTGGAACGCCCTCGACCGCAATGCAGTCCTTCAGGGCCACCGTCTTGCCATAAAGGAGCGCCTCTGGATTGGGATTTTTGTCGGAGATCTCACACCTCCAAGCCCACGCTCCATAGGGGTTGTCCGCGGGCTCAGGAAAATGGACATTCCTCCTTTCAAACCTCTCATGATCAACTTGTGGGACGTAGTCTAGAATGATTGTCAAGTCAGCTAGCTGCGGTGATTTTCGTGGACATAGTATGAATGTACCTTCGAGTGCCATCAATTTGGCCATAGAATCATGGTATACGGCCAAGAGATTGACATACTCTGCCTTTTCCTCATTTTTGATGGAGACTCCGAGGATTTCGCATGCCCGGTCAAGGTCGTCCGTAGTCACCGGATTATCCTTGGACACATCGAGTGAAAAAACCGACATTGTAGTGGCTCACAAGTTGTGTGTCGTGGTTTTGAAACCACTATGATAGCCACGATACTGGTGCCGGTTGTGGCTTTGTCTTACAGATAAAGGCCTGCCAGGATCATGAACCTTCTTATTGTGAGGCGATGATAAGACGGATTTGGAGATGCATGCTGCAAGGGCAAAAGAACCAGCATTGGGATGGATGTGTGGGGGGCCCTTCCACGGAGATTGCCTTGTATGGTTTCGCCGCCATACCGAACCCGATACTTCATTACGGTGGCAATGCATGGAACCCGTTTTGATCCCGTGCGCTTTTTAAGAATCTCACCCTGGGGAGATAAGGCGGCTGAATTGGCATATCCAGCTCAGGATCACGGGCGAGCAATTATATCGAAATCTTCAAGCCACCAGCATCATGGTCAACCTCGATCCCAAATACGACATACCGAGAGACTTGGAGGGTAAGTCGCGCAACCAAAGTTGATGAGATATAACATGAGTCTCTGATTTCTGTGGTCAGGCTATGGTGAGGAATCATTCGATCCTCAATGGCCAAATGGAGCCCGCATCGCCGTGTCATTTGTCCTGAATTACGAGTAGGTGGGAAATCTGTTGCACGGGACTCATGCTCAGAGCTGCAGAGAGGGAGCGGAGCGCACCTATCACAACGGCGACGGGCATTCCGAGCCATATCTATGGGAGAAAGGCGCATCGGGGGGCTTCAAGGAAGGCGCCCCCTACGTCAACGCGGAATCCGAGTATGAATACGGGAGTCGTGTTGGCGCCTGGCGGCTTTTGCGTCTCTTCAAGGAGTTTGGCTACCAGTGGACGACATACGCCGTTGCTCAAGCAATGCAGCTCAACCCGACCTTTGCAAAGGCTTGTGTGAGAGATGGCCACGAGATTGCAACGCACGGCCTTCGTTGGCTCGATATATGGGACTACGATCTCCAGAAGGAGAAGGACTATATTATTCAGAGCTTGAAGGTTCTCAAGGATGTGTCTGGGGAGATGCCCGTCGGTGCCTATTACGGACGGGGAACCCCCAATACTAAAGCACTCTTCCCAGAGGTATTCAAGGAGGCTGGCAGCGAGATGCTCTGGAACTCGGAGGCATACAATGATGACGTTCCATATTGGGTCGATCTACCCGCAGAGAAAGATCTCCCGGACGAGCAGAAGAAGGGTATGCTCATTCTCCCCTACAATTATGATTGCAATGGTAAGTCCCCCCCAGTATAATAGTGAACGAGCAGAAGACAGTGCTGACGGTCAGGCAGATGGAAAGTTTCACATGAGTCCAGGTAAGATTTTCTCAGGACATTGGACCAGCACAGCTGACCTTCCCATCAGGCTTCGTGGGGAGCGACATGTATGAGAAGTATTTGAAGGCCACATTCGACATGCTATATCGCGAGGGGGGGAAGATGATGAACATACCGATGCACAGCCGCATAGTTGGCAAGCCGGGCCGTTCGGAGGCTTTGCGGAACTTTATGAAATACGTCCAGGAGCACGAAGGCGTCTGGGTAGCGACAAGACGCGACATTGCGAAGCATTTTAGGGCAAAGTTTCCCTACAGGCCAGGACATCGAGCATGACCATACGCGGTAGGAAACGAGAGGCAGACAGTGGGGCAGTGGAGGTTTTGTAATGACCCAGCCAGGTCTAGGCACGTATATTACCGTATTAGGTAATATCTAGGTAGGTACATACTAGGTAGCTAGAAGCAGCCGCCAAGTTTTGAGAGGAACGAGGCTCGTCAAACGTCTGTCATCTTACAAGGAATATATCAACCAAGTGAGTTCCTACAAGGTCACTTTGGTCTCGTTGTGCTAGTTAGTCCGTCAGATCATGGCCGCCGCCGCTCCTGCTCCCCCGGTTCCCCCAGTTGCGGCGACAGCCCCTGCAGATGCTGTTGTGAGCCCCGAAAATACAGCAGTTTGGACCGACACCAGAGAGCCACCGACTCTCGACTCGCAGGACCGTGCCAGCTCGGCCCTTTTCACGCCGCTTGCCATTGCCAATGGCCGGATCCAACTCTCCCATCGAGTTGTCATGGCGCCCATGACGCGCAATCGGGGGGTTCCTTTATACGTCGGCAAACCCAACCGTGCCTGGGGTCACGATGAGCTTGGTGCTACCTACTACGCCCAACGAACGACCCCCGGAGGCCTCATCATTTCAGAAGGCATCTACCCTACGGTCGAAGCGTCAGCGTCACCCTGTGCGCCGGGATTGTTTCTCCCCGAACAGGTCGCCGGCTGGAAAGCGGTCGTCGACGCCGTGCATGACAAGGGTGGCTACATCTACGCTCAACTCTGGCACGCAGGGAGATCGTGCTTGCCTCATTTCACCGGCGTGCCCGCACTGTGCCCCAGTGCTACGCCGTTCGAGGGGAATCACAAGTCGCGCTACGCTCCTCCTGACGATGACAGCGGCGCACCAGGTCGCGGAGAAGGCATCACAATGAGCGATCATCCGCCAAAGGAGATGACCCACGACGACATCAAGCGAACTATAGGAGCTTACGTGGACACAGCCAAACGTGCTGTGTTTGAATGCGGATTTGACGGCATCGAGGTCCATGGTGGCAATGGATATCTGGTTGAGCAGTTTCTCAGCACCAACATCAACAAGCGGACAGATGAATACGGCGGCACTGTTGCTGGGTATTGCCGATTTCCCCTGGAGCTCATGGAGGCTTTGGCGGAAGCCGTTGGAGGAGACAACGTTGCTCTCCGTTTATCCCCTTTTGGTCTCTTCCTGCAGTCATATGGCGAGCAGAGAATGGAAATCTGGTCTCATCTATGCCAACAGCTCAAGCAGAGGATACCGACCATGTCGTACATCCATTTCATCGAGCCACGATTCGAGCAGATCATCGACCCTGCCACCAAAGACACATATCTGAAATCCCTCGGAGACAACATCAGCCTCGAGCCTTTCCGCAAAATCATGGGATCGACCCCATTCTTCGTCTCGGGCGGTTACAACGACACGAATGTCTGGGGAGTGATCGAGTCTGGCTCAGCCGATGCGATCAGTATCGGCCGCTACTTTACGTCGAATCCCGATCTCGTGTCTCGCCTGAGACGCGGCAAGGCGCTTACAAAGTACGAACGCGACCGATTCTATTGGGTGCCTTTTGACGAACGAGCCCGTGGATATACAGACTATTCGCCTTGCGAGGAATGATGGTCCGTCATTACAAAAACCTCGTAGTTGGGGCGAACTGCCGTGCCCAACGTACTAGTGCAGCCTCCAACGGGGAACTCCAACTGGAGCGCCCACGAGAAACGTGGTCCGTGCCGTAACAGGAAATCACCGAGCTTCTCTCCGGTTATCTAGAACCATGTGGAGGGCGGAGAAGTCCAGCCATGCTTGTCACCGGTATTATTGGGGGATGTCAGATTGACAAATGCCCACGAATCCGCGAATCCACGAATGTTTATCGTGGTGAGCCACCTCGGGGAAGCAATAGTTTCCTACGAGGACGCTATCAGGTAGCCAGGTAGCCGGGTATCCGAGGTCGTCCACCGCGGGGCTCGATAATCAGAACAAATGACAAACAATGATATGAAATCAGGGCCGCCGCCGCTTGAAGCATTTCAGATTTAAAAAAGGGAAATACCACGAAGGGGAAATACCGCGAGTACGACGTCCAGGCCAAGACCAAGACCACACCCAGCCGGTTTGTGAGTGTTGAGGAGTTTCCTAGACCAGTTCCAAGGAATCATACAGTACCCTATCTACTCCGTACTCTATCTCTATCTCTATCTCCCTCTCACCCCTCATCTTAACCACTCGATACAGCCATCGTCTTCCACCACCAACACCACCAACAACAAAAAGAACAGTAAGAAACAACAACGACCATAATATTTCCGCCACCATGCCCGACGTAGCACCCTACACATGGGACGCCCACCACGACTTCCCGCGCGACCTGGTGGGCTACGGGCCCGACCCCCCGGCGGCGCCGTGGCCCAACAAGGCCAAACTGGCGCTCTCGTTCGTCATCAACTACGAGGAAGGCGGCGAGAACTGCGTGCTCAACGGCGACCCGACGTCCGAGGCCGCGCTGTGGGAGTCGGCGGGCCGGTACGCGCCGCGGCAGCAGCAGCGCGCGGTCAACGTCGAGAGCGACTACGAGTACGGGTCGCGCGTGGGCGTGTGGCGCATCATGTCGCTGTTTGAGCGCCTCCGGTTCAAGTGGACGCTGTACGCGGTCGGCAAGGCCGTGGAGGCCAACCCGGAGGTCGCGAGGCGGACGGTGCGGAGCGGCTCAGAGGTCGCCAGCCACTGTTACCGTTGGGTCAATTACGAGGATATGCCCGCCGAGCAGGAAAAGGACATGATCCGCAAGGGCCTCGAGAGCCTCAAGGTCGTTACGGGGGAGTATCCCGTCGGCTGGTACTACGGGCGGCTGTCGAGTCGGAGCCGCGCGCTGGTCTGGGACGTCTACGACGAGATGAAACTGCCGCTGTTGTGGCAGAGTGACAGCTACGGTGACGACATCCCCTACTGGGTCGACGTGCCCGCAGAGCAGGCCATGGTGGCCGAGGGCAAGCGCACCAAGAAAGACTGTGTCGGCATGCTGATGGTGCCGTACACGTACGACGTCAACGACTTCAAGTTCCACACGCCGACGGGCTTTGGCGGGCCGGGAGATTTCTTCACCTACTTGAAAAACGCCTTTGACGTGCTGTACGAGGAGGGCGAGCAGGGGAAGCCCAAGATGATGACCGTCGGCCTGCACTGCAGAATCGTCGGCAAGCCCGGCCGGTTTGCCGAGTTGAAGCGGTTTTGTGAGTATGTCGCCTCGAAACAGGACGTGTGGGTGTGTACCCGAGGGGAGATTGCACAGTGTTGGCGGGAAAACAGGCCATACGAGGTCGGAAAGCTGTAGAAATGGGAAAGATTTTGCCATGTAACGAAGAAAATAAAATATGGCTCGGATACGCCTTTTGCTTGCCCTCCAAGTCCAGTCCAATGTTTCGCCATGTCGTAGACCATGCGAGGGGTCAGAAGGGGAGAGGGTACAACCGAGTGAGGCGCAGGCTGAGGTCGGCGTTGATGATTGACTTTCACTTGGGCTGCCAAGATATTAATTAATATGCACGAGGCTCTTTTGGTGCCTGATCAGGCGCTCATGTTCTCAGCCTCATCAACAGCATCCATGTACACCATCACCATGCCTGTTCATTCCTTTTACAACCTTTCCATTCCTCCGGGGCCAGTCATCTCAGCATGGCTGATCCCTTGTCAATTGGCGCCAGTGTCGTCACACTACTCGACACGAGTTCAACGTGCCTTGCTGTACTTCTGAAGCTGATTAAATGCGCTCAGAACGCCCCGTTCGAGATCCAGGCACTGCTCAACGACCTCAGCGATCTTCAGGGTTTCTTCGAAGAGGTCAAGAATCTCTGCGACGATATTATCGCAGGCCAAGACCAACAACAATCTAAATTCCTCCAGGCGGCCTATAGGCCACTCGAAGATGCAGGAAAGGCGTTGGTCGACTTGGAGAAAATACTCAAGACGGCAGAATCACACACTTCCAACAAACGAAGCCGGCTGGGCTGGGTCTTGCAGAGAGCCAAAGCGAAGAAAATTCACCAAAATTTACGGAGACTCAAATCGGATATCGAGGCTGTGCTGTTGCTGTCCACCAAGGCTGACGGACATCATCTCAGCAGTCGGATCTTCAAGATTGAAGCTCGGTTGGAAGACCTGCATTCCACCATTCTCTCATGTATACAGCCAGGTCCGAGCACCTCATTCCATGTTTTGCAGCCTCAGCTCGAGAACACCACCGCTAGTTTGACCCAAGCTCCCGACACTGCATCTACATCGCAAGATCACTCGAGTACTGCCGATGAAGACACTCATTCAAGCATATCACAAGGTACGACAGAGATTGCCCCGAGGGAAGAACCAAAGATAGACGGTACAGTATCATGTGAGCCCTCTTTACATACTTAGTGTTAACTCCTGTAGCTTCGAGCAATGGCACACTACAGCCAAACCATGTGAATACAGACACGTTTCTTCCGAATAATACCATGTTCTTCCACCTCCGCCGCGCGCGTCGCTGCGTCGCGCCGTGTCCCTGTGTATGCCACTCGGCTGGACGATACAAAAATTCCCTGCTCAAGAATTACCTTGGGACCTTATTTCTGGGCTACTCCGGATCCCCCGGGTTCTGGCCAAAATGCAATGTCAAGGCTTGTCGCAACACCGACAAGAGATCGATCAATCTAGTGTATTGCTTTCCCCTGTGGTTCTCCAAACGAGCACTACACGCCTCGGCAACGTTGTCATCTTCTCTTGGTTGGACGATGCAGCTGAGTATCAGACGCAGAGTGCCTTGGGGCGGAGGACAAGATTCGCTGCTCAAGTTTGCGCTGACTGGAAACGTCGACGGCGCCAAGTCACTGTTGGACGACAGAAAGGCCTCACTTAACGACGCGGACCCTAATCATGGACGTACAGCCTTACACGTGAGTGGTACCGAGTAGACCAGGGCTATTATGCTTGAAAACCTTGCTAACGCGAACTTTCATATAGTACGCTGTGCTGCGTAACAAAACGAGCATGTGCACGCTACTGCTGGCCGCTGGGGCAGATCCATTTTTGCAAGACGACTACGGCACGTAAGTTATCAACAACAGAGCCCTTCCCCATCCGTTATCCTGCTATTCTCGCCTGTACACGCATGTAATCTTCGGACCCAAACATAAAGACCATACGAAGCTTGATTGATTGATTGACTGACATTCTCTGACCGTCTCATCTCACAGAACCCCATTCCAAAAAGCCTGGGAGCAAATCCTCTGCAAGAGAGGGACCGTCGCCGAGCTTGACGGGTTGAAGCGAGTCTTTTCAGCAACCGAAGAGCTCGAAGCCTGGGAGTTTTCGTACCTACACAAGGTCGTGCTGGGCCTGTTTCCCGGACAGCTGGCCAGAGAGCTCGAGAGTGAGCAGTACCGGCACCACATCCACGCGGCGGATTCGATGAAGCGGACGCCCCTGCACTGGGCGGCGACCAGGGGCGACGAAGACGCCGTGAGGTGTTTGTTGGAGGCCGGGGCGGACGTCAACTGTCGCGACGACTTTGGCAACACGCCGCTGACTTTTGCGGCGTCGACGGGCTCGGTGCGCCTCCTCGAGCTCCTGATCCTGCACGGCGCCGACGTCCACGCCCGCACGTCCATCGGCAGCCAGGCGATCCACCACGCGAGCCGGCACCAGCGGGCGATCGAGCCGGTGCGGACGCTGCTACGCGCGGGTGCGTCGCTGAACAGCACAAACTCCTTCGGGCAGGCGCCGCTGTCCGGCGCCGCCATCGCCAACTGCCTCGCGATCGGGGCGTTTCTGCTCGACGCCGGCGCCGACATGCACACGCGCAGCCTGCACGGCGACACGCCCCTGTTCGAGACCGTCTTCCACAACAACCACCTCTTCCTCACCATGCTGCTGGACCGAGGCGCCGATCCCCTCCACGGCGTCAACAACGCCGGCTCCACCATCCTGCACGCCGCCGCGCTCGAGGCCGACGCCCGCACCGTCCACATCCTCCGCACCACCGCCGGTGTCCGGTGGCGGCGGAGCCACTTCTCCCTCAGAGACCACAAGGGAGCCACGGCCCTCGAGATTGCGCGCCGGAGAGTCAGTCCTCCAGAGGGGTTTTTGGACGAGTTTGAAAAGCTCGTCGCGGCGGCAGAGTCGGACGGCGAGGATGATTCGTCATGTGGCTGAGATGGCATGTCGTCGGTCAGTCAGTCAGTCAGCAGCCTGGAATTACGGGCAGTCAGTCAGTCAGTCAATCTGCTCCCTGAACAACCCCAAATGCTCGAGAACTTTTGACCTCTGGCTTCTTCAGAAGGGACTACCTATAAGAGAGGGTGTCAGAGTTTGAGAACAACCAAGTCATGAACCAGAGACGAAAATGGACTTATTTATTATCATTTTTAATTTGTTTTTTTTTTCTTTCTCATTTCCTATCCTATTCTAGCGGTCAAGTTCTACTGATACACATACACATACACACACATACGCACATAAAAATCAATACATACACACACATCCTCCCTACCCTCTCTCTACACCTGTGTGTCTCGCTGTGCTACATCATGACCCACAAGAACCCCAGACACTCCCTTTAATTCAAAGGCTGATGAGGTCCTGTGCGCAATCTATCCCAAAACCCGTAATATCCGTAATGTCCTGTGCTCGTTTGTGCTCCTGGTCTAAACCCTATGTAGGTATGCCATCCTCTTCGCAATGGTAGGGTGTGGTATGGTATGGTAGGTAGGTATAGCGATGGACATGTCCCTGTACCGAGTACTCGGCGACTAAAGTCGCCTTTCACTATCTCGATACCTACCGTAAGTACCTATGTACTAGGTACTTGGCCAAGGTGGCCATGGTAGCCATGGTAGTGAGGTAGGGACGGAGGGATGGTAACCCGCGTGATAGGGAAGGGAAGCCGTGATAGTTATCCTCTTGGACGGTACAGTAACTCGCAAGTCACTGCGCCACGTTGCGACTCTTCGAATCCGCCAGGTCCTGGTGATAGATCCGCACGCGCTCCTGCATGAGAAAGCACGTCTGCTCAAAGACGTCGACCATGAGCTCGCGGGCGCGGTCGCTCTCAAAGTCGACGACGAGAAACTTTGCCCGGTGCAGCTGCACGTCCTTGCGCGCGTCCTCGTGCTCCGGGTACCCCAGCACGGCGAGGTTCCACTGGTCCTCGTGGCCCGGTTTGGTCTCGTAGATTTTGACGGGGACGGTGGGCTTGTGGCTGCTGTTGGAACCTGAGGAATTGCCGGTGCTGCGACCGCTGACGCTGCTCCCGCTACTCTTGATGACCATCTTCGTGCACTTCTTGGCCGGGTTGTTGCAGTGGCAGTTCTCCGGGCTCAGGCGCGTGCCCTCGTCGATCTGGATCGCCACGAGCGTCTTGACGCCCTTTTTTCGCTCTGTGAACAGTACTAGTTGCGCCGCGATGGGCCGAGCAACCAGCGCACGGCTGCCCGACTGTTGGATGCTGGTGCTGCCGTTGACTGACGCCGCGTACGATCGCGCCCACCCGCCAGGACCGCCTGCTCCGTTCCACCCAGACGACCCGGTGAGGCTTGAATCCTGCCTGGGCCGCGGGCTGGCCGAGTCCGTGTCCAAAGACCTGGGAGAGTGCTGCTCGTCGTATCTCTTCTCGGCGCGACACACCCAGATCTGTGCCCTGCCGCCCACTCCGATGGTCTTCAGCGGTGATATGGTCGACTCCTTGATCTGCACGGCCGCCACGCCGGGCCGATCAGCGACAACGCCAAAATTTGTTATGGCCTCCTGCAGTCGGTGCAGGTCGCCCAGTCGGCGGAACGTGAGTGCCCGGCTCTGGTGGTCCGAGGCCTGGGCTTTCCAGCCGAGACTGAGGGCGTCGGCCGACGCCTCGGGGAAGCTGTAGAAGGGCAGCAGAAATACCCGCTGGGAGTCGATCTCGTAGTTTTCAATCGCGCGGTCATTGCCGCGTGTCAGGGTGCGGACGAGCCGGATCCGGCTCGTGTTGACCCTGAGGACCGCGATCTGTTGTGCCCGCCCGGAATCGTCGGGCAGGGTGGCGCGGAAGACACGCGTCTCCATACCGTTGGGCTCGGTGAGGTCGTCCAAGTCGTCGGCCTCGTCAAAGTGCACCCACATCTCGAACTTGTCGTCCGCTTCCTGCAAGATCTGTTGGTCGTCGGGCGCGAGAAGGGGCCAGTCGCGCGCCCCGAACCGTCGGCACTCGTAGATGACTCTTCTCTGTAATTGGCGAAAGTACGCCCCCCAGAGGACGTCCAGACATCTGGCTTCGAAATTCGGGTCCCGTTGGAGACGCTGCACCAGCCACACGCATTTCATGAGGTTGATGTATTGGCACGTGTCCGGTCTGACGAGCAGTGGCGGCTGGAGCACAAACTGCTGCGTGCTGTTGCCCAGGTGAAGGGCGAGTGCGTCAATGGCCTTTTCGATGGAGAACGGGATCGATGATCGTGCGACAGAAAGCCGGAACTTTTCTTCGAGGATGGTTGGAAGTGCCAGCAGGGTGCCATCGCTGTCGATATCGAGAGCTCGGATGATCTGTTCGAACTGGAAGATGATGTCTTCGTGGACGATGGAGATGTCTCTCCGGATGTCGGTGTACAGCTTTCTATTATCAAGTTAGGGACTCCGGCCAAGTGTAAGAGGGATGCTCGATCTACTACTCACATCTTGAGCGGGATGAGAACCAAGTTGATCTTTTCCACGTTTAGCCACGGACAGTCAGAGAAGAATATAAGATGGGTCACCCAATATAACCGGCACACACCTTTGAACAGTGAAAAGACACTCGTCTCCCCAGGTACTCAACATAGCTGCCAATCCCCGAGTTCCACTGGACATTGCGTACGAAGCCGCTGGCATCCCGGCTAAAATGGGCGTTCTGGCGGATGAGTTTCTCGCACCGTTTCAACGTCTCCCTGAAGTCGCCAACAATCGTGTGAAAAGCAGACAAGTCCTGTCGGTTGTCTACGCCCCCATCACCGCGCGGACCTTGGCGATTGACATACTCGACTGAGTCGACGATGGCCTTGAGACCATCGCGAAGAAGTAGTATGTCCTTTCCGAAATCGAGATATTCCTGCTCTATACAGTAGTAGCTCTCAGCCCGGGTTCTCGCTCTTATGGATGGCAACGGCGAGAGCACACTTACGGGCGCTGGTGTACTGGCTGAACCCGAGGTCGTAGATAGCCCACGCGATGCGTGCAGCGGCGGCGATTTCAGACAGCGGAAGTGCCATGCTTGCCGGCGGGAAAGGATGGCATGTTTTGGTGCGCAAGTTCGAACAGTGATGAAGGAGTTGTCCAAGGGTTTGTCCCAAGTATTGCTCAGGCTGGTGGCAAACTGTGGGATCTGGCGGATTGGAAACGGTCCGGAGTCAGTGGGTGGTTTTGCCTTGCTTCACTTACAGCAAAATCGGGACTTCGGATATGGGGAACCAAAAATTCCCACGCGCAGCAATACCCAGTCCCAGAGGTGATGCAGGTGTTTAGCCAGGGATAACAGGTCTCAGTTATCCCAAATCCTGCGGACCGGGCTCTGCTGATTGAGGGTGTGGGAGCATTGGCCGTGGATTCTCAGCCTCACCATTTAGCCCGAGTCCCAGATCGTTAGTCTGAGGGGCAGAAGGCAGATGGTACAGCCTCACGAGCCAATTTCCGAGTCGGCCATTTGACCTGCCTGCCTAGGCTTGAATTGAGGCTTTGCAGAAGACTAAGCGAGGACTTGTCAGTCCAGTTAAGCGCCCAGCCTTGGAAATGGTGGAAGTGGCCCAATCAAGACGAGTATAGGATGGTATCCGTCGCCTTGTCCTACACTTAGCAAGTCGCCGTGGCTTGAAACAATTCCTTTAGCGGCTGCCTTCTGGAAGGTCGGACAGCCCTCTTCATGCTCTTCTTGGGACTTCTTGGGACTCTAGCCCGCTTGGCTGCAGTTGGAAAAGAATGCGCCCAGGTGAGGCGAAGTCGGGAAAGCAAAGAAAGCCCAGAAGAAAGAGGGCATTGCTGCCAACTTGATAGCTTTCCCTTAATCATGCCCTTGAACCCAAGAAGGGCATCAGTCGTATGAGTTTGCCCTCCCTTGAGCTCTTCGTTTCGTTATCGTCCTGAGATTTGTTTCGCTCTCTTCAACACCAGTCGCGTGCTCAGAAGACACCATGGAACGCTTCGTAGAGATGGAAATCGAAGATGCAATGGATGACCGCCCCAGATTCACAGAGGAAGAGCTGCAAAAGATCCAGCAAGCCAGGTTACAGCCTAGAACGGTGGTGACAACCCGTCCACCCTCGCTGGGCTACATCTCCATTGCTTGCATCATCATCAACCGCATGGTGGGTAAGTCACAGACAAGTCGCTCTGACCTATGTCGACCAGAGGGTTCTGATTGTGTGACAAGGAACTGGCATATTCAGGACTCCCACCACCGTGGCCCATGGTACCCATACTGTGGGCTACAGTCTCGTCTTCTGGGCTGCTGGGGCCATCGTCGCGATCGCGGGGGTCCTCGTCTTTGCAGAGTTTGGCATGACTGTCCCGAGACTGACGATAGAGAATGAGCACCAGAAAGAGTCGGTGCCTCGAAATGGAGGCGAGAAGAACTATGTCAGTACAAGCCCTGAAAAGCGAAAGAACAGAAACTGACTCCTGTCGACGCAGCTCGAATACATGGTCAAACGCCCGCTCTACCTGGCCACCTGTGTCTATGGCATCCCGTTTATCTGCCTGGGCACTGCCGCTGGCAATGCGATTGTCTTTGCAGAAAACATCATGCTGGCGTCCGGCAAGGAGGCCATCAACGGCTCGGTGCGGGGCATCGCCGTCGGGGTCATCACCTTTGCTTGCCTGCTGCATGCCATCTCGAGGACCGGGGGTGTCTGGCTGAACAACGTGTTTGGGACGGTCAAGTTCATCATGCTGCTGCTCATGTTCATCCTGGGCGTCGTGTATGCCGGGGGTCGCCTGGGTGGGAACGATGAGATCGCCGCCGACAACCTAAACGTCCACAAGTCCTTTGCGAATGCAGCGACATCATCGTACGGCTATGCCGAAGCCTTTCTGGGCATCATCTTTGCCATTGGCGGTTTCAATCAGGCCAACTATGTGAGCCATCTTGCGAAATTGCTCCAACTTGGGAATCTCGGGTTACTGACAAGAGACCAGGTCCTGGGAGACATTGACGATCCTCGAAAGAAGTTCAAGATTACTGCGGTGACCACCGTTAGCGTTGTCAGCATATTGTATGTCTTGATCAACATATCCTACGTAAGTGCAAGAACAGGAACAGAAGATTCGATGGCAGCAATGACTGACTGCCGCGTAGATGCTGGTCGTGCCAGCCTCGATCTTGTTCGGCCGCGCAGACGACACGGTCGCCCGGCCATTCTTCCAACGCATCTTTGGCGAGGACGCGGCCGACAAGGTCCTCTGTGGGTTCATCGCCTTTTCGAGCTTCGGGAACATCATTGTCCAGACCTTTACGGCCGCGCGGGTGAAGCAGGAGATTGCTAAAGAGGGTATCCTGCCGTGGGCGCGATTCTTTGCCAACAACTACTCGCTATGGCCGCGGCGGTCCCGGCGCAACTCTAATAGAAGAGCGGGAGAGACATCGGAGGACACGCCCGCGGGGGCTTTGATCCTGCACTGGGTCTTCGCCGTCGCGGTGATCGTACTGACCATTCCCGAGCACAGCCCCACTGACGCCTACCGGACCGTGGTCAATCTATACTCGTTCACAATCGACGCCCTGTTCAGGTTCGCCGTTGGCCTGAGCCTGCTCGTCCTGCGCCTGGCGCCGGGCTACCACTGGGCCAGCAAGTCCGAGTCGAACGCGTGGGTGAGCATCTCGGCGGCGCTCCTCTTCACCATCGCCAACGCCTTCCCGCTGGTGGCCGTCTGGATCCCACCGTCGGGCGACACGGGTATCACGCAGCCCGTCAAGTGGTATCTGACCGGCACGATCGGGATGGGCCTAGTTGGCTTTTCTCTCGCATACTGGGCTGTGTTCTATTACCTCGTGCCGAGGCTGAAGGGGAAGAGGCTCGAAGTGGAACGGGAGGAGATTCTGGATGATCGGAACGGGTACTGGATCATGTGGCATGAGATTGTGAGGTTTAATTGGAGGGTTGCTTGATTTACCGGCCTTTGATGAGTTGATGAGTGTCTATGTCGTTGCTGACCTGGATAGAATTACGTTGCAGGTGCATGTACATGTGCTTTTATGATTGTTGAAACCATGCCTTCTTCGAAAGGTGACTTCTTTTTGTTGCGCGCCTGACCTCAGCCTTGTCACGTGCCGTCACTGCTCTTTACAGCCTTGTCTCTTTGTTTCACACCTTTTCCACCTTTGCAAACCGCAGTCAGGACCACCAAACACCATCCACCATCTCCATCATCCACCGCCCATCAACACCCAGCAACGCCATCTGCCTCGCCTCCCCCACTCTTGTCATCACTACTAGTACTACCTGAAAATGCGCTGGCATCTCATCGCCAAGTCCCAGACCTGGACCTTTATGCCCAACACGGTCAAAGTGATCGACGCCGGTCAGCGTTGACCGTTGTTCTCCGTCCCATTGTGGGGTTTCCCCCACCTTTGATCCCAAAAACGGCATGATACAGACGGGGAGGCCCGTGGTGTCTAGCGGAGGGCGCCGAAGGACTACCTATCTCTATACTGTGACTTGCTACCGAGTACGTGGTGCGCGGTGCACGGTTCACGGTGCAGGATGCAGGATGCACGGTGTATCAGCTTCTCACACCGACTGGTGAGATGGTTGGGTACAATACTAGGTAGTGTGTCTCCCCTGGTTTGATCTGGTTTTTGTGTGTTGGCCGTGATGCTCGCCTTCACCATTGACCTCGCCATCGCCATCGCCATCGCCATCGCTTCCAGCTGCCGTCGCCAAAAAGCAAACCCCTGGCATTCTTGTTTGCCGCAATAATGGATCTGCCCATGCCCGAACCGACCATCCCGACCTTGCCGCTGCCTCACTACAAAGTTATCTCGTTCGACGTCTATGGCAGCCTGATCGAGTACAAGGCCCACATTGTCCGGTCCTTCCAACCGCTGCTGTCGCGTCTGCCATCGTCGTCACCGTACCTGGATCCGACCCCCCTGTCATCGAACATCCCGAACAGCAACACGGTCGGGGCGGTACGGTTCCTGCAACTCTTCCAGCGCCAGGAGGACCTGATCAAGCTGGAGAAGCCTGTGCGACGGTTCGACGGGATCCTTGCGGAGATCTGGCGCCGGATCGCGCGCGAATTGCAGGTCGACACGACCGAGGCCGAGGCTCTCGCGTTTGGTAGCGAGGCGGTAATTTCGTCGTGGCCGTGTTTTCCAGGCACCGTCAAGGCGCTCCGGCAACTGCAGAAGAACTACCGGCTCGTGGCGCTGTCCAACATCGACCGGTTCGCGTGGTACACGACGTCGTCGTCGCCTTCGAGCGGCCTCGGCGACGTGAGCTGGTGGAAGGTCTTCACCGCCGAGGACTGTCCGAGTGACGCCGAGCGGCCCTTGGACGAGACGCGTCTTGAAACCCTGGTCGCCTACTGCGCCCGGTACGGCGTGCAGCGCAACGAGATCCTCCACGTCGCGCAGAGCCTGGGCCACGACCACGCCCCGGCCAAACGGCTGGGTCTGAGCAGCGTGTACCTCGTCGGGGACGGGCCGCGGTGGGGTAAGGAAGCGGAAAGCAGGATGGTTCTGGAAAAGGGCTTGGTCGGGTATGGTTGGCGGTGTCAGAATTTGCAGGAATTTGCCGAGTTGGTTCATCGGGCGTGGGATAATGTGACGCCGATTGAGTAACTTGTTAGTAGGTTCTCAAGAGGAAGAAAGGAGGCTTTCTTTTCCTTTCAGTAAAGAAAGGCTAGTTGAAATTTGATATTATGCGTGGGTTCTTCGTTTGGTGTGGGATGGGGATGGTACAGGTATTATGGGAAATGGATGGGATGGATTGGACGGACACCGAGTCTGGTTCTTTGCAGCACACATACACACACACAATAATAATTCTCCCTCAGCACTCGAGTCTAATAATTTCAAGAGGACCGAGTAAGATAGTTCTTGTATATTTCTAAAAGACCGTAATAAGTCTATGGATTGTAATCTGGGGAACAGAACCAACCCCTTTTACCCTTTCTAGACAACGCAGCACCCTGTCTATATTTATTCATTCATTTATTATATCGTACCACCTCTTACCAAAGCCATGTCTCTCATAGTTTATACCACCTCTTCCACAGCATAGCACATCAAAAAGTAAACCTGAAGATCACAAAGAACCCTCGTGCACACTGTCCATCGACGCCCAAAACTCATCCAACAACTCGTGCCTCTTGACAGCCAGCTCGAAATCCCCGTACCCCTCGCCCAGGGCATACGCCTCGTAGAGCCGACCGATGTTCTGGCCCTGGTTGGGTAGGGCGGTCCACTCGTCGCCGCCCTCGTCGACCACGATCTCCTCGACGGTCTTGGACTCGGTGCGGTACAGGCGCATGCTCGTGGCTTTGGCCATTTGGGGCCCCGCGCTGGCGAACGTGACGACCAGCACGCCCGTGGTGCCGTAGATCTCCCACGTCGAGCCGGGCGAGGAGGGGAACCGCGCGCCCCCGCGCAGGTGGAAGCTCAGCACGGCGGGCGGGTCGCGCGCCAGCTGGCCCTGCAGGCAGATCTGGTCGGGGGTGTCTTTGTCGAAGACTTCGGGCGATATCGTCCCGTCGGCGCGCTGGATGGGCATCTTCGGCCGCAGGTTGACGGCCAGGGGTCGGTAGGTGCCCGGCTTGAGTTCCCCGACGGCGAAGAAGATCGAGTCGAGCGCGTGCCCGCCGTAGATGGTCAGAGGGTTCGCGCCGACTTTTCGCTGCAGGAAGTGCGCGTACCGCTCGTCGGCGGCGTTGTCGTGCCAGTTGTTGATGACGCCGTGGTAGTGCACGCTGTGGATCTCGCCCAGGCTGCCCGTGTCGACGAGCTCCTTGATCTTGCGGATCGACGGCGACGCGCGGGCCTGGAACCCGATCATGGTCCGAACGCCGGCTTCTCTCGCGAGCGCGGCCATCTTCTTGGCCTCGTCTGTCGTCGTCGCGAGTGGCCACTCGACAAAGACGTTTCTGTGCGCTTTCAACGCCGGGACGACCACGTCGTAGTGGCTGTCGACACGGGTCGAGACGACAAAGAGGTCGACGTCCGGGTCCGCAGCGATGCCGTCGTACGAAGCATACGCCCTGACCGAGTCCGGGAGGTTGTGTGCCTTGATGGCCGCCTTGGTCGACTCGAGGGTCGAATTGCACATGGCGACAATCTCAAAGTTGGGCGACGACGCCAGTCGCGGGAGATGCGCCAGGGCCGCCCAGGCGCCGGGTTTGCTGGACAGGCCGACGATGCCGATGCGGATCTTGCCCATTGTCATCGGTATATCTGGGAAGTTGCGGTGGTGTTGTGTCGTACGCCTTGAGGAACGAGGAACCCGTCACCGCCCGCCCAGTGACCAGTTCAGGGTTGTTTCTGTACACCACCACCGCTATCCAGTTGTAAATACTGTATTGATGATAGACGAGACCCGAGTGTCGTTTTCCATCTAGTGTTGTGGTGGCGTCTTTCAGTTTCTCGCCAGTATAGGAGAATACACAATTGTATGGAGCGGAACTTATGTATGGAGGGGAGGCATGAAATAGCGGGAAATGACCGTCCCCATGGTGCCCCCGATTAATGTCATTCGGGCATATTTCTACACACAGTAATAATAATATATGCAGGTCATCCTTGCTTGGTGCCTCATCTTGAGTGGGGAGGATACAATTACTACTTCCATACTACCTCGTCCCTCGTCCCTCATCCCTCGTCACTCGTACCTCGACCCTCGCTGCCTGACTTGTCCCCATCCTTTGGCTGAAATGGGAAACGCAACCTCACCTCTACCTCTGCCTCTCCCCGATCCTCGATGCAGACCCCCTCGAAGCACTTGTCCTAGGCTGTGCTACTCCTACTGCACTCTCAAGCCAATTATCCCCAGAAACACCTGTAATACTCTCAGCCGTTATCGTCCCTCTGATTAGGTACGCCTAATCGCTGGGCTCTGTCGTTCTTGTTCGCCAGACATAACCAAGATAGACCAGCACAACACCGGCCACCATGACACCTAGTCAAACGCTGGACGCCGAAATCAGCGCCATCCTATCGCTGGAGAGTGTCCGATCGCAGGCACAACATGTGCTAGACGCCGCGAGGAAAGACTCCCTCAACCACTTTGACTTTGACGAGACCAAAATGCCCGAGGTCGCCGATTTCGTGCTCTCCATCATCTCGGTGTGTTCTTCCCCCCCTAACCAAGCTCCCGGCAGAGTCTACCAGTGCTGACGAGTTCACCTGTCGGGTTAGCGTGACTTTGGTCCGGACAGGTACGATCAGATCCCTCCGCATGGACGGTGGCAGCAGTTCAACGTCGGGAACAAGGAGCGAATCACCCCGTTGCTCGAAGAATGGACGAGCCAGGGCTGTGACAGGAAAGAGCTCGCGCGTCGTATGGTCGACTTGCTGTTTGTCTCGGTGTTGATGGACGCCGGCGCCGGTGATGTGTGGCAGTTCAGCGAGCCGGGAACGGGCCAGACGTACGGGAGGAGCGAGGGTATCGCGCTGGCTACTCTGCACATGTTCTTGGGCGGGAAATTCCAGTCACAGAGCACGGGGGGTCACTTCGTTGACGGTATGTTACCTCCACCATCAGGCTCTGCTCTGTCTGACAGCATCCAGCGCGTGGTCTCGCCGACATGACCGAACAGGCAATGCAGCAGGGATTTCAGATTTCGACTAACAACGCCATGACTGCTTTCTCATCACGGGTGACGCTCCTCAACCGTCTCGGTGTGTCTTTACTCAACCACACGTCCATCTTTGGAGCAACGGGGCGACCAGGGAATCTTGTCGGTAAGGCATTCTGAGCGTTCCATTAATTCTCCATCGCTGTGATCATTCTGATAGTAAGATTCCCCAGACTACCTCTTACAAAACTCGACCAACCCCAATATCCTCGATTTTGCCTTTCTCTGGCAGACATTGCAACAGCTTCTTCTCCCTGTCTGGCCAGAAAACCGACCACACATAGACGGACGGCCGATCGGCGACGCATGGCCACTCCGGGTACTTGCCCAGCGGGCCAAAGCCACAGGCGACGAGCGCCTCACCGGCCCCATCCAGCCCTTCCACAAGCTGACGCAGTGGCTCGCGTACTCGCTCAAAGTGCCGTTCGTGAGACTCCTCGATCTGACGTGGCGGAACGAACACCTCAGCACCGGTCTGGCCGAGTACCGCAACGGCGGCATCTTCGTGGATATTCCGGTGCTGCGACTCAAGCCCGACGCCCTGCGGAGGGGACAGGAGCTGTCGGGCCAAACCCTGCCCCAGTTCGATGCCACGGGCGACGAAATCGTCGAGTGGCGTGCCATGACGGTCGCGCTGTGTGACGAGCTCTACCAGATGATTTTGGCCAGACTCGGTGCGAGTGCGGATGGAAAGAAGGCACCCATAAGTCTAGGCCAGATGCTTGAGGCCGGCACTTTCAAGGCAGGTCGCGAATTGGCTGCCAAGTACAGGCCGACGACCAAGTCCAGTCCCATTCTGATTGCGGGCGACGGGACTCTTTTTTGATTACTTTTTTTTTTTTGGCCAGAATCTTGCTCGTGCGGGTCAAGGTGGGAAAGTTGGAAGTTGAAACCGGAGGTTTGGAATGGTTCAGGGGGAGTATATCTATAAATTAATAGCACCATATACTATGCACATGTCCACTCTGAAACACGCACAAACTGTTATCTCCCCTCGTACAAAAATGGGAAAAAGTCGAGAAGATTTTAAGCGGATGCCGCGTCGGGAGTATCTAGTTGGCCCGGTAAGTAGTAGTATATTCTCCCTTTTCTCTATTCTCCTTCCTATCCAGGTATCTATCTAGGTCATCCATAGATTATTATAAGTCCATCCCTCGCCCCCCACTATCCCTCCTTCATTTGGTATAGATGGTATAGATGGTAGATATGCCAAAGTAGATACGCCCGATCTGTTTTACACGCGGACAGATCAGATCAGATCAAGTCAAGTCACTCACTCACTCACTCACTCACTCACTCATTCGATCTATCTCATCTACATATCCAGGCGACCCTACGTTGTTTACCGAATCACCACACCACACCACACCATACCATACCATTGCCAACCCAAAAGAGGAAGAGAGAAGTAAACGACCGAGAAATATCATGTCCTCCCCACGCGTCTTCCCCGACGGTCCATACCGTCGCAACTACTTTTTCGTCGGGGGGGAGTATGTCCCGGAAGAAGAGGAAGAGGACGACAGCAATTCTAATCAAGGTAAGGATAAGGACAAGGCCCGTAGATACGGCGGATACGTCATGAAAGGCCAGGCGTATGTCGAGTGTTTGTCGCCGGTCGAGGTCGAGGTCGAGGTCGAGGGAGTCGAGGGGTTACAACAACGACGACGACGACAACGAAGACGACCGTTCCCGCTGGTCTTGATCCACGGGGCAGGACAGAGCGGATTGGTACGTTCCACTCTCCTCCTCCTGCTTCTTCTCCACTTTCCACTACTTCATCCATATCCATGTCCATATACCCAATATCCATGGATCTTTTATACCGCACCATAAATCATATCATGTCATTACACGAGGCTGAGGCTGGTCGTACAGAACTGGCTACACACGCCCGACAACCGGCCCGGGTGGGCGTCGTATTTCCTCGCGCGTGGCTTCACCGTGTACATCATGGACACGCCGTCGCGGGGGCGATCAGCGCCGGATTTCGGCCAGGACCATACAACCTTCTCCACGGGGTTTGTGGAGGCGTGGTTCACGGCACCTTCTCCCGAGAAGTGGGTGCAGGCGAGGAGGCATTCGCAGTGGCCTGGAGTGAGTTGCCTCTCTCTCTCTCTCTCTCTATCTCTCTACTCGACTAACCACATGCCCACGGTTCATACAGACCGGCCGACGCGGCGACCCCGTCTTCGACGCCTTCTACGCCAGTACATACCCCAGCGTCACCGACATCGCCGCATACCAATCCTCGCAAGCGAGTGCTATCGCCGCGCTGCTCCGCCACATCGCCACGCCGGCCATCCTGCTCACCCACTCCCAAGGCTCTCCGGGGGGCTGGCTCGCGGCGGACATCTGCCCCGAGCTGATCCGCGCCATCATCGCCGTGGAACCCAACGGGCCCCCTTTTGCCGGGGTACACCCCCACAACGGCGCGGCCGCGCGGGCATGGGGCCTGACGGACATTCCGATCGCGTATTCCCCGCCCGTGACGGAGGTCGGTGAGTTGGACCTGGTGACGATCCCGTCGACAGAGCCCGGGCGAGACGACACGGTACTGCAGCGGCAGGACGCGGACTCCTCTGCGCCGCGAAACGGCGGCGTCGTGCTGCGCAAATTGAAAAACCTCCAACACATCCCCGTCCTGGTCGAGGTCGGCGAGGCCAGTTACCACGCCCCCTACGACCACGCCACCGTCGCGTACCTCCGCCAGGCCGGGGTGCAGTGCGACTTCATCAGGCTGGAGGACCGGGGGATCTTGGGCAACGGACACATGCAGATGCTGGAGCTGAATAATCTCGAAATTGCGGTCGTGTTGGAGAATTGGATTAGGACGAAGGTGGAGGGGGAGGAGCAGGGGGAGGGAGAGGTGGAGAGGGAAGGGGAGTAGGGGGGTGTTCAATCCGTCGTGATGAACGGTGGTGACGAGTCTTGTTCTTTCGACAAGATCAACATCAAGATCAAACCAAGACGGCGGATGGGAGGTAGTGAAGAGGCTGGTCTGGTCTGGTCTGCTCGGGGCCCCCTTAGGACAAGCACGTATATGGCCAGGTGGTAGAAGGTGCCGGAACAGAGGGTATAGGTAAATGATGAGAACAAGAGAAGAAAATAGACGGGAGGGTCTCGTCCGTCTCACAAGACACGACAGCCCATGGAAGACAACGCGTAAAGTCTCATAGTACTCCTCGCTCCTACGACTCCTACCTAATCATCAGCAACGCCCTCGCCCTCGTACTCGTCCACCACTCGTTCCGGCACAAGATCCCTGAGCAGCTTGATCCCCTCCTGGATCACGATCCACCTGATGCGACTCAACCGCTCGGCCATGACGGTCGTGAGGCCCGACGTCGAATACTTCCCCAGCAGCCGCGAGAGACGCTCGGGCATCACACTCGTCATGCTACTGACTAGGACCTTCATCTCCGTTTCGGCCTGCCACCTCGTAGAGCCTTCGGTCGTCTTTACGCCCGCAGCAGCAGCTGTGGCGGGTGTCGTGTCATCCTGTCGATGGCTGGCGATCTGCCGCTGTGGCGCCTTGGTAGTGTCCGCCACGGTCAGGGAGTGAAACGCCCAGCATATCAGCGTCGAGATGTACAGACGGAACGGGTAGAAAAAGGTATGTCGGACGTCAAAGTGTTCCAGGTTGAAGACGCTGTCCCGCAAGAGGTGTGCCGCGTGCCACACTGCCTTGACCCCAGAAAACGAACCGCGCGCCTTGGCCCACTCCCTGACATTCCCTTGGGCTCGCATATAGTCCGAGCGTGTGACGCGCCGGCCCATGGAACGCCGGGCTCCGGCGTAGATCTGGAGATCGACGATGTCGACGTTCAACGTGATATGGGCCGTGTGGTACACCGCATTTGCAGCGGTTCTAAAGCGCGCAAAGTGGGCTCGTCTTGAGTGGCTCTCGTCAAAAGAAACCATCTTCAAGCAGTAGGTGTCAAAGTCGACTTTCCATGCGTCGTATGCGGCAATAAGTTGTTCCCGCCATTTGTCCTTGTCCAAATAGCCCGTATGGTGCATCAATCCTGTCGAACATTTAGTACCGATGAGCGACTCAATTTCATTCGCTTACCAGAAGCCATCTGATCTACGTGCTTCATCTCGCACTGAATCGATATGAGTCCATTGAGGATGAGAAGTAGTGGGAACGCGTCAAGATCAGGAATCTTCAACCCCGACTCGAGATCCAGATACGCCGTCAAGACGGACTGGAAAGGGAGGAGAGACTCCTCGCGTGCGTGTTTCCACCACTCTTCTGCAGAGGCGGCCTCCCAAGCTGAGCGGCTACAGGGCAGAGCGGTGCGAATTTCGAACGTGGATAGAGACAGTGGCTGGGAGAAGAGAGCGGCGTTTTGTGTATCCCAGAAGAGACAAAGGAAAGCCACCCTGTGGACCAGTCAGTATATTGTTTGGACCTCTGAAATTGATTTCACCTTTTCTGGAGCTCGACATTAATCGCCTTGTGCCAATTCGACTCGAGAAGCTCAGGTTTGTCGACCGCTCTTGGTTGCTGCACAGTCAGGCAATCACTTCGCCGAATGAGGCTACTCTGCATTAGTTGTCACTGACGTGTTTCATGCCGGGAAAACATACTTGACGAGGAGACCGTGGAATAAAAACGCCGTGTCATGTGTTCTTTGTCCTAGAGTTGTCAATCATGTTAGCCGGTCCCAGTATGGGTCAACATGGGATGCAATTCCACACGCCTGGACTTACCGAAGCATTCGAGCAAGAACACGGTCTGTATCATCCATAGCTCTGGCGTCACACAAAACGCTACCCGATGGAACACTTCGGCCCTCAAAGCATCGTACATCCGGTCGGAAAAGGCGTCAATACTGTTATCGCTAAAGGTTGCACCGAGTAAAACCACAGCCGCGAGAAGTAGAGTCTCCGTCCGAGATGGCTCAAAAGTGGCCGGGTGCAGAAGCGGGTAAGAAGCATTGAAACATGAAAAGAAAAGCTCGAGATAGGTTTGCATGGAGGCGCGGGACAAGAGCGAGTGGTGTTTGCCGGTATCCACGTTCACCTCTGCTGCCCTACCCTTAGCATGGCGCAACAAGCTCAATAGTTTCTGGTGCGAGTCGTCATCCAGCAGTGGTGCATGTGCCAGCCGACTAGGAAGGCTATCCAGGCTTGACGCAGAGCACGAGCTGGCTCTTTCAGATTGTGGCATCTGCTCAGACTCTTCTCGTGCCCCTCTTGAAGATCCTGGACGTGTCAAAGCAAAAGTAGAAGACCCAGTCTCCCAGATCGAATCTAGGGCGGAGACAAGTTCTGATGGAGCCGGTATTCTCGAGGTTCTTGTACCAACTGCTGGGGTTGCCGGAACTTCGTCCAGGGTCTCCGTTGCTCCGGTCGAGTTCTGTAGCAGCGGCTGACAAAGCTGCTCCAGTGGTTGTATCGACGTTGGCTCGCTCTCCGTTTCGGGGGGCATGGTGAATAATTCGTTTAGTGACGAATTCATCGGTTGTTGAGACATGTTCGGTGGCGGATTGGGGTTCGTGGTCTGTCCAAATTCCGATGATTCAAGACCGGACATTATGTTGGCATTGGGGTCGATGAGCCAGTCGAGACTGGCCACCGGAGTGAATAGTCCATCATAAGAGATTGTTGCTGTAGCGGAGTGGCCAGTTCGGTCCATTTGTCGTGAACATGGTGCTTCCCCCATAGTGTTCTGTGTCGACGCTTCGTCACAGGGAGCGTCGACCTGCATCTCCAGATCATCGGTCGGAAAGTCCCAGGACGACCTGGCCATGAACTCAAACATGTCAAATCCCAGTGCCGTCTCGATCAAGCCTTGATTTTGAGGAATTCCATCGGCCTCAAGACCCTGGGAAGTCACCGTGTCGGGCCCAGACTTGGACCTCGACGGAGAGGCCGTCTCTGAATCGACAGATGTGGGGGTATTCAAACAGCTCATGAAGATGGGTATCTGGGCACTCTGCTGCGCGAGGTCGAGAGACTGCATCTTCATCCACTGCCTGCGCAAGTAGCTGTGCGAGGGCCGATCCCTGACGATATTCCCGTTGGCGTCTCGCCAGAGTCGTTTCCGACTCTCGACAATGCCGAGTCCTTCACCGCCAGCCTCTTCGTCCTTCTGCCGATGTCGCGCCACATGGCGATCTAAGTGACAGCTCGAGTTAGCCAGTCGTGGTCACAGCCACGGCCCGCGCTGCGTAAGATCAGCCGTCTCGCCTTACCTAGGAGGTCGGATCTCTTAAAGTGCAAGCGACATCTCGGACAGGTGTATTCCCCGTCGCCATGGTTCAACATGTGACGCCTCAGGTGGTCAGCGCGGGTGAAGCCTTTCTGGCAGGCATCGTTGGGGCAGACGAATCTCTTTGGCTTGGTCGCCATGATCGATGTCCATAGGCGATGTAGGTGTCTAGGGCTGCACGTGAGAGCATCACAATGTATGTCGAGATCTGATCTTGTGAGGTCAAGGATGTCAGGCCGATCGCAGGACGACTTAGCGTCAGGGACGCATCAGGGGACTGGGAGCGGGCAACGCCAGCCACTATCAGAGGCGTATCGTGTATGAGGGAGTCAGATAAACCCCAAGCGAACCTCGGTCGTGGCGTTGAGTGGCTATCTTCACGATGGCGGTTGTTGGTGTCACCTAGTTTTCGAGCCGGACTCCTCCTCTTATCATTCCATGCAACAGAGTTAGCGGCAATCGGCGTCGTGCTGGCTGGGCTTTGAATGTCATAATAGAACGACCCTCGATATCGCCGAGAATGTAGCTCGATGGTGCCGACGAAATACAAAATGGGCGTAGGACAAGCAATTCCAACTGACGAATGGATTGCGGACGGGCAACACCGAGGGAAGATGCGCAATTGATTCCGCCCGCCACTCCAAAACACCCAAGATCTTGGTACGGCTGGTATGTCGAACAATATTGGATCTGGCACACTGGGACTATTGAGAACATGTCAAGAAGCAAGATGGTCCATTTTCGCACTGTCGCTTTTGGCCCGTTGCGTTGTTGAACCCCCAGAACAGGAATTACAGTACATACAAAGCATGTTTCTTCTATCTCATCGCGCGTGTCCTCGTAGGTATTGGCTCATGAAATGACTAGAGCCTTTGGAGAGAATCCCATCTGACATGACCTTTTTCCCCAATTCATGAGTCCAGTTTCTTGTACGTCGACCACCCCTCCTCCTGGAGACGACGCTCCTTGGCCATATTGTCGTCGTCCATCTTCTTGAGATGGTCCGCCACCCACTTCTGAGCCTTTTCGTCGCTCGTCCCGACAATCCTTGCTGCCAAGATGGCCGCGTTGACGCTGTTGGAGATGCCCACGGTGGCCACGGGGATGCCTCGCGGCATCGAGACGATGCTGCACAGACTGTCGAGTCCGTCCAAGGCCATGGCTTTGACGGGCACGCCGATGACAGGGAGGACCGTCTCCGAGGCCAGCATTCCCGGCAAGTGAGCAGAGCCGCCAGCAGCGGCGATGATGACCTTGAGCCCCCGTCCTGCGGCGCCCTTTGCAAAGTCGAGCATGTATTGTGGTGTGCGGTGGGCCGAAGTGATGTGGACTTCGTAGGGGATGTCCATGGTGTCGAGAATCTCAATGCCAGGACGCAAGGTCGCCAGATCTGTGTCTGAGCCCATGCAGACGGCAATCACAGCCTTGCGCTGTTCTGGCCCTTGAGGAGGGGGATAGGGGTCAGCGAGGGAGTCAGTAATCGTAGGAGGATAATACTAAGACCTACCGCCGCGGTACAATCTTGGGGCGTCCATGATGGAACAATTGCTCGATTTGATTTGGAATGAGAGATAGAGAGCAATGGGGATCTCTTTTTGTGAGTGGCTGTATATGTCTGTGTTCAACTCCTGGATTTGCTGGACTCGAGATACAAAAAGGGGAAAAATCCCAATGTGCGGTGATGACCGTCTCTCACAATGCAATCCAGTTGGACGATCCATGGATGATTATGTATGACAAACTTATGCTCTTTACCACCAACCACTGCCATCATCCACCACTGCGTTGGATGTCACATTACCTCCCACCCTCCTCCTCCACACGGTTAGAGCCATCGGGTCATGAACGCCCAGAAATGCCCCCCATATTCCAGCCGATGATGGGCAACCCGAGTCTCACTTGGCCTAAACCCAAAATGCTCAACCCGTTGCCTTGTCCACCTCAAACATGGGGGGAGCAGCCCCATATATCGGGAACCGCTACGAAAATGCGTGAAAGAGGCCAGTGGCGGGTGTCTGAACTCAACCAGAAAAATGAATAGTGGGGGAACATCAGATTCATACAAAGCTCTTGGTCTATTATGTTGAATCCAAGATCGATGGCCGCAGGAGGGGGTAATTTTGTCACGGCCACGGCCATGCCAGTCTTGGACACGGACGTAGGCACGATTCTTTGATCTCAGGCATCTCCTCATCATCATGGCTCTTGACCACGGAACCACCGCGCACCTCCTCCCAACCAGCCTCCCCGACAAGGTACGCGCCTGGCTCGCCGAGGACACCCCTTCGTTCGACTACGGCGGCTTCGTCGTCGGCGAGGACATCCGCACCGCGACGCTGTACCAAAAGGCCCCCGGCGTGGTTGCGGGGTTGCCGTTCGTGGACGAAATCTTTGCGCAATGCGGCTGCACGGTCGAATGGTTCGTCAAGGACGGCGACTTTGTCGACTCTAGCGCCATCGCCGCGGGCGGCGGCAAGGTCAAAGCCGCGACGGTCACGGGGCCGACGAGGAAGCTCCTCCTCGGCGAGCGGGTGGCCTTGAACACCCTGTCGCGCTGCTCCGGCGTCGCCACGGCAAGTCGGCAGCTGCTCACTCTCGTGCGCGCCGCGGGCTACACGGGGATGGTGGCGGGGACGCGCAAGACGACGCCCGGGTTCCGGCTGGTGGAGAAGTACGGCATGCTGGTCGGCGGGGTCGACCAGCACCGCATGGACCTGAGCAGCATGATCATGCTCAAGGACAACCACATCTGGGCCCGCGGCAGCATCACCGACGCGGTGCGCTCCGCCCGCGCCGTCGGCGGCTTCGCCCTGAAAGTCGAAGTCGAGGTCGACAGCGAGGCGGGGGCCGACGAGGCCATCGCTGCCGGCGCCGACGTCATCATGCTCGACAACTACGACGGGCCGGGGCTGCGCGTCGCGGCCAGGAACCTGAGGGAGAGGTGGGCGGGCAAGAAGTCGTTTCTGCTCGAGTGTAGTGGGGGCCTCACGCCGGCGAACGTGAACGACTATGTCAGCAATGGTAAGTCGACACTCTATCTATCGATTTTATCTACCAGTCCATCCATCTCATCAATCTATCTACCAATTTCATCCCCTTTACCAGCAATCCAGGGAGACAAACAAACAGATGCTAACGTTGCCTGCAAAAATCTAGATATTGACGTGATATCCACATCTGCCGTGCACCAAGGATGTCCGCACGTCGACTTTTCCCTCAAGATTGACCACTAGACAGACAGACACCTCGACCTTAGCTGTTTGCTTTTGCTTCTGGGGTGGATATTTTCTTCTCACAACACGTGCAGCGGCACGATACAGGCACACAGGCCGGAAGGGCTGGAGGCCTGTAGTTAGTGCATCTGTGATACCAAAAGCGAGGTCTAGCAAGCGATGCAATGCAACGTGAAGGAAGGGGAGGGGGCGCAAAAGTAGGATATGTATACTTGAAATTAGAGTCGACGGCCGAGCAAGACAGTCGAGAGTATAGCGAACGTAGCCCCTATTTCATGAGCACAACTTCGCAAGGATGGGCCAGAATTTAGGTCCTAAGTCCTAGGTACTTGATTCTAGGTACCAAACAAAGCATGACACTCCCGGTCCGAAAAGATCATTCATTCGTTATCATATCGTCTACGTAGCACTCCAAGAGATGTATAGTGTATAGCCACAAGTTTAGCCCTAGAGCACGTATCGAAAGTCTGGATTCTGCTCCATGCCCCGAACCGACGTCCTCTTCCCACTGTCCAGCTGCCGGTTGACGCGTCGGTAGTAAAACCAGGCAAACGACGCGGTCAGGAGCATGCCGCCCTGAAAACAGCCTGAGACGATCAGTGCGGGTCGATAGACCTACAAATATAGCACCCAATGGTACATCAGCTTCGGGCCTCTTCTTCTAAATCACTGGGGAATAGAGGATTGCTTACCGGCGCATCCTGGCTTCGAAACGCATACGACGAGATGATTCCTGCAATGTTCTGGAGCCCCACGAGCAGGCCAAGAGTGGTGGCACGCGCTGAATTGGAAGTTATGTTGCTGGTCGCCCAGGCAGGAACCAACACGGCCGGTGTGAATGTCTGGGAGAGCTGGTGAGCGGATGCCTATAAAGTGGAGATATCCCCGAGATAGGTAAAGGGGGGGGAAGAGGATGAAGCTGCCAACTCACACCAAATGTCAACAGGAACGTGAAAAAGTATCCCACTCCGGTCTTGTGGACAAGATCGACCGAACCCAGGCAGATGAAGCCGATCATAGATGTCCCCATGGTAACGACTGACCAGATCCCCCGAGCTTGAAACCGGTCAGAAATCCAGCAGACGACCACGATCCACACCGCTCCATTGAGGTTGGGCGCGATCGTGAAGAGATTGGCTTGGACTGTGTCTGGCTTCAATCGCTTGATGAGGGTCTACCGATACCACAGTTAGCTGATGGAGACCTCTCCAAAGATTTGTATGTAACTCACAGGCAAGAAATTGGACAGAGTGGCCGCCGCGACTCCGTAGCACAGCGACATGGCCCCAAACATCCACGTGTGCCAGTTCAACAGTGGTTTCAGCGCTGCGGACCATGAAAACTTGATTGGCTCAATCTCAAACTCCCTCTGCAGCCGCAGTCTGCCATAGTCCTTCTCTTCCTGGCTAAAATACCTCGAGGCAGTCAAACTTCGAGGCAGGATTGTGAATGCTACGAGGGACAGAAAAACCGTGAGGCTCCCCTCGATGATGAAAAGATATTGCCAATTCTGCATCAACGTTAACGGTCGACCCGAAGATTGGGAGGCATATCTTACGTGAAGCTTTTTATGCCATTGAAAGACACTGGTAACAATTGGTGTCAGCATCATATCTTTTCACCCAGCCTGGTTGAGACACACCTATAGGCAATCAATCCGGAAAAAGCATTTGCCACAAAGCCCATCATGTAAAATAACGAAATTCTTTTCGCAACTGAGGCTGGTCAGTATTGAATGTCAGGGGAGGCGAGTCGATGCCTTACTTTCATGCCGAGTATAGAACATCGACAGGTAGTAAATGGCTGACGGGAACTGATATTGCCATTAGCATCCCAATCGAGCAGCCAACCAGAGCAAACAGGACTGAATAGACGTACAAATCCAGCCTCCGCGACTCCCAGCAGAATTCTTGTTGTGGCAATACCACCAAAGTTCTTCGCTGCGGCAGCCCCAAGAGACACAGCACCCCAACCAAACATGAGAATCGGAATAACGTTGGCCGGGCTGAAGCGCTTCGCCAGAATCGTGGTAGGGATATTCAGGAGACCATAAGGAATGTAGAACAACGTTAAGACCAATGAGTACTGATTCGCCCCAAAGTGAAGGTCCTTTTCGATGCCATCGGTCTTTGCGTTTCCCAGATTGGCTCGGTCGAGACTGTTGGTGAAGTAGATCATGGCAAGCACAGGCAAGATGATCAAGTCAAGCTTCCACAACAAGCCTTTTCAAGATGAGCTGAAGTATATATCTGGGGGCAATGGAGTCTCCTCGTACTCTTCTTCACACCGGATCCTGGCAATTCCTCAATCTCGCCAGACAAGCTCCCAACCTGCGTCAATGGGAAATCAGTGCTCTTGGAAGTCGACATTTGAGATGGCTTCAAGTCCTCAATCATGTTTGCCGCGAGCCGAATGACATCGGCTATGTGCTGGGACGGGCAGGATGTCGACTTGTCGAAGATAAATTTCCACTCATAGACTGGTCGTGTGCCCTCCAGACACGGCAGATGTGTTGGAGACGGTGGCGATTCAGCATGAAAAACGGCCTGACGAGCCAGACTTTAGTATGATCGCCCATTATATGTCTCTCGGGGGATGTCCGAATAGCCGTGGTTCCACCTCCCCATCTATTTCGTGGGGAGTCCTCGCAGCTTGCCGCACATCTTGATGTCCACCTTGATTCGTGACGGAGGTGTGATTGGTGAAGGCTTTAGAAACAGGCCTTTTCCCTTGGACTCGTCAAATCCCGTTGGAGTTTTGAGCTTTGGATTGGTTGTCTTTACAACAGTGATCCAGGAATGCAGGACCGGTTATCAGTGAGTCTTGAACCACAGCTCGATTAGGTTGGCTCGACATAGGTTTCGGAGATCGCAGTCCCATTGCAACTGTGGGTCGCAGATAGCCAGTGTGGCCTTGATAGAGCTTGGATGGTCTGTGCAGTGTGCCTTGCGTAGAACTTTGGAGCACCAGTAAATTCCGAGAATCACCTGCACACACGTGCCATATCGCAGTGAAGCTGACCCATCGAACGTCCATCTGCAGGATTGCAGGGCATTGAGTGTTCTGTGTTATCAATCCTGGTAGTACAGGGGTATGGAGCATATTCCCTCCCGTCTCCCTGAATCTGGATCTCGCGACTCGACGGACGCTGTAGGTTTTTAGTCAGGACGTCCGCTTCGAACAGATTATTCTGGAGAGTTTTCCGAACCACGGCGAGTGGTATTGCAGCTAATAGGGTCATTGATTCGCTTGCACCAGTTGTCGTCCACGTCACGGGTCTGCCAGCCTTCAACAAACATGCTTTCACGAGGATCAGCGCAGAAAGAAATGTAATGTTGTGGTACAGGCCTGAGCTCCAGACCCGCAAGATATCCTGGATACGATATCCAGCGCCTCCGTAGGAATCTCGGATAGACAAGTTCGTGAAGTAGGTCATTGAAGATGCTTTTGGTCGCGGCATCCAATGCTTGGTTGGATCTTGCCAAGGTAACTCTGCGGCATTGGCAACGCCACAGAATCAGCACCCACGAGAATCCAGAGTCATGCTGATAAAGATCATCAGGATGGTGTTCCGACTCGTTGGCAGGTGTCCGCATCTACAAGTCATTTTGGATCGCGACAATATGTCTGCATCCACCACATGCGTTGAAAAGAGTTGTTAAACCATAGTATTGATTTTCATTTTTATTTGAATATCTTTCTTTTACTTCGCCTCCCCATTCCCTTGCTTCCCAGCCACTTCGTCCTCCTTGTCGTGAAACTTCAAACTGATACTATTCACACAATGTCTCTCGTCCGTGGGCGTCGGATATCCTTCGCCCTTGAAGACATGCCCCAGGTGCCCACCGCAGTTTGAGCAGACAATCTCGGTCCTCTCCATGCCAAAACTGTTGTCCGTGTGCCGAGTTACGGCGCCGGGGATGCTGTCAAAGTACGCGGGCCAGCCGCACCCGGACTTGAACTTGTGGTTGGCCTTGTAGAGAGGTGCGTTGCAGGCGGCGCAGGTGTAAACGCCGTGGTCGGGCATGTGCTTATCGTATTCGCCCGTGAAGGGAGCTTCCGTGCCCTTTTCGCGGAGGATGCGGAATTGTTCTGCGATAGATGTCAGTGGTGGTTCAATGTGTGGCTGGCCATCAGAGTTGCGATCTCATGGACAGTTGCTATGGGGATATATGTTCCGGACGTACCTTTGTTGAGTACCGTCCTCCACTCATCATTCGATCGCGCATCAGGGTAGGTCATCTTGGCTGAAGCTGGGGTTGAGGTTCCGAATAAAGCGCTCAGGAACGGGATCGAGGACATAGATTTTGGAACAACGGCGCGACGGGTGTGCGAGATGCGATTACCCCGCAGCGGTTGTTGGAATCGAAATGCGGTTGCGTTGCCGAATGTATAGAGCCTGCGAACGATCCTAGGAAATGATGAGAAGCGCATCAAGAGAGGGATACCTGGGACGATGGGATGAGATATAGACCTCGTCGGGAGCCGGCAATGGAGCGAGAGGCAAGGAACGAGACCGACGAAATGCGTATTTGCGAGTTCTGCGCCTCCAACACGCAAGGGTTGATGATGCAATGAAATACTTTGGTCATCGTGATTGGCTGGACGGGCAACAATGTGGGACTTTGATTGTGGAATCATTCAGTAGCGGCGAGGCTGAGATACGCAGCCTCGGCCGCCAGTAGCAACTAGGCACAAGGTATTTGGAATTACCGTGACAAAGCAGTAACAGAGTGTGGCACTCAGTTCAGCACTCAAATCTATCCATATCCATGTTCTCTAGATCTCCAAAAGAGCATTTGCTTCGAGCTACACTATCATTCATGCACGCCTCTTACCCGTCACTGTCAACTCACCATGGCCAATTTCCACCTTCCATCCCTCCTTCAGGAGCATTTTGCTTACCGCTGGTCCTATCCGCGGAGCATGATTCTTGCTATGAGTTCCCAGCCCGGTCACTATTCTGAAGCCGGCCCTAGCAGGTCCGCCACCTCCAGAAGCATATTTGGCGTCACCCAAACCATCCCACCAGCTCTGTGTTTTTGCTCGGGCAATTCGAACTGCGTCTTGTACCGTCACGCCATGAAGATCGAGGACGTTTGAAGAAGATTGTCTAGCCACGAGCAAGTCTGCTTCCGCAGCTTTGGCTTCCTTTGCAGCTCTGACGCGTTCTCGGCCAATCTCAGAGTAGTGCGCTGCAACACCTCCGTAGAGACGATCGGATTTGCTTCGTCTGTATGCTGCGGCAGCTTGATCAAAACTTTGACCTGCAGCTATCCGGAAACTAGCTGCAGATGCCCGATATGGGTCAATAGTCAGATCCTCCGGTGCGGTCGAGGCGGTTCTGGGGACTTCATCTTCCCCGAGATTCAGAGGGGCATACTGGGCGGCAGCCTGCAGCTTCCCGGTTATTGGCACAGTCTCGGCCACTGACATGGCTTCCAACAATTCCTGAGCCGCAGAGGGTATATTTCGGGCTAGTCTCAGCAGACCATACAATTGTGACTTGGGCACATACTCAAACTGGCTCTGGAACTCCGCAATCTGCATATCGAGGAGGGGATCGACTTCTGCCGACTTACTGTATGCCTCTCCTTCTCTTATTGCTAGCGCGCGAATGGTAGACGCCAGCCGCGCATCGTTGGCATGATATATAGACCGCACTAGTTGGGGTTGGAGTTTGGTCCTAGAACAAATGAAGTCGACATCTTTAGACATAGTAGCCCAGACATTGGTAGGAGTGGGCTCTAACTCATAAGGCGAGGAGGAGCCTGAATTCGCACGCGAAGACTCAGTTGTGCGGTATTTCCGTTTCTTCCTTCCTTTTCTTTGCAGGAGAGCATCTTCTGCAAATCCATCTACCCCTTTCAAAATAGGCACATCCTCTAGTTCTTCCCCCAGTCCCTGGTTAAGGAAGGAGAGGTTGAGAAGCTCGTCGACGGCCTTGTCAAGGCATCCTGCGTGGCTCTCCAAGACACTGGACAGCTCACGTTTGGGTATGTTTGGAAATACATGCCGCAGCCGACCAATCTTCTTCTCAGTCGACAAGGTGTTATCCTGATCATTTCCCGGGCTGTCTGAGTCATTCCACCGCAAGTCGGAGATACCAGTGGTTATGCTCGTGACACCGTTGGAGAAGTTGTCTTCGGGGCACGACCTGGACGTGTCGGTGGCATCTATGAGGTGTGCAGGAGCTCCTGTACCCGAAGGATCAAATTCTGCGTCCTCTTGTTCTATTGCACCAGCCTTGAGGCGATCAAGGTCCGCCGTCAAGGCTGCCCTATCCTGGGGCAGTTGGTAATCAGACGCGATGGCGTAGAAAAGGGCATCATCCAGCGGAGGACAATATTGGACTCGAAGGGCCTAACAAGAGATCAGATAATTGCCAGGCAAGAAGGGACGAGGGATTTTATTCATACCTCTACCTCCGCAGGTGAAGTCTCCAAGTCAACCATGCTGAGATGTTGGGGTTGATCATGTTTGATTCGGCGGGGCTAGTCTGGGATTTGTAGGGTATTCTCGTGTTCGCAGGGTAAACATTTGGTGCAAAGGGTCAAGATGAAGAAGCATTGTAACGTACTGGTTGAGAGTGTTGGGTGAGGATGGAGGGGAGTTTTCAGCCTCAAGATGGTGATGCAACTTCTTTGTTAGGTGCCACCAGTGCGAAGGCCACGACGGCCTAGCCCGCCTTGCCCGCCACGCCAACGCCGCTACTAAAGTTCCAGCCTAATGAACTCAAGCCGCAATAACTCGGCAGCCTCGAGGACTTGCAGGGCGCAGAGAGGCTCAACTTCGGTTCAGCCAATCAATGGCCAACGTCATCAACTCCACCTCTGTGAACTCCTGCAGCCTTGCCCAAAGGTTGCGGCTCAGCTGTACATGACTATGCTATATCTGGTAGAACTCATCCAACAGTCCACGACATCTAAACGCTCGAAACAGCGGAGAACAACCGCTCTCTGCAACACGGATGTGGAATATACAGAGTTCCTACGTCCACTCCACGAGGCTCTGCCCTACCCAATACCATGTTAGACGGGCGAGACTTGTCCACGTCAAGCTCTTCAACACCGCACGAAGCCTATCTGGAATGGCAGTGCGAAAAACGCACAGACGTTGCTGATGAGCGCTCACGCAGATACGCCCCTATCATGGCATTCAAGGACGAACAGGATATAATTCCCATCATAGCCAGACCAAGTAGATAAGCTATCAGAAAGTAGCGGAACAGAATGCAGCAAGATGAGAACGACGTATCGCCTACTGTATACATTGACACACCCATCAGCTGACTTGACTTCATGTCACTCAAGCCATTTCACCACTCGATTCCAGGCGGGAGCTGAGGGAAAAGCAAAAAAGGAAGAGGAGGGAAGAACAACAAGGATAGGAGCTGAAGGAGAGCAATATTCATCCATCTCTCATTTCCCTTCCTCCCCCATCTCAGTGATCGCAGTCTTCAACTCATGCGCGTCCAGGTACACCTCGTAAAGCTCAGCCTGAAGATCGGCCCCGTCGCCCGGATCCGCGAACTTGATCATGCTGGCAAAGTCGACGGCGATTTTGCGGCCGTTGCGCAGCTTGTACCACAGTGACCCGTTCACAATCACCTCCTGCTTCCCCGGCCCGGCGCCCCCGGCCAGCACGAAGCACTTGTCCAGGGTGTGCTCGAGGTCGACGACAGGCCCGTTCGTCGGGTGGATCATGGCGTCGCGAAAGGAACGGATGGCTTCGTGGCCCGTCACGGCTGACCCGAACAACAGCTGGCCTTCGGGGGCGAACAGGCTGAGGTAGCTGTTGTCCGAGTGCGGGTCGTCCCACGAGCGAAAGAACGCTGGGAGTTGTTTGTCCAGAGGGGACGGGATGGAGGATTGATTGGAGAAAGTGTAGTTGGCCATGGACTCTGTTGTGCCTCGACTCGCTTCGTGCTGTTTATTTCCTCGCACGTCTGATGTTGGACAATGTCAGCAAAGGATGGAAAGGTGACGACACAAGCTTCCTAGCTGTATATACAGGTTCCACCTATATCATGCTGGGATGGCCGAGGCCTCAAGCTCAGATTGTGGGGTAAAATACGAGCATCGGGAGATAATCAACTGCCGACCACTTGGTTGATTCGATGAATCAAAGCACTAAAACAAAGAGGGGAATTGGTATCAGGTGCTTTTCGTGTTTCGAATGTCATTCATTCATAGCTTCATCAAATGTAAGAGCACATCGTCTGCCGCTCTATCGAATAGAAGGGGATGAACATAAGCTGTGCTTGAAGGTCCGCCAATCTTCCATGCCTCATAACTCATACCGTTAAATCTACACTTCCTTCCACGTGTACCCCTTTCTCCCTAGAGAGTCGGGGTCGGGAGTTTTCATGGCGTTTTTGTCAGCAAAAGGGTCATCCGAATCGTCCTCGACATCTGTCTCGCTCTCGCTGTCACTTTCGACTTGCTTGGTCCTCCAATTCTTGGAATTCGACGATGGCCGTGGCGGTGGCATCGCAATATTGCGGGGGGTTGGCCGGGGAGGTTTGGGTGGAGCAGAAATGCTGAGCCCAGCGACCAACTTCTCTGCATCTCTCGCAGCAGACGCCTCACTTTTAGCTGCTTGTCGACTGAGATGCTGTGCTTCTTCGAGCTCACTGTCCGAATCGTCATCTACCGACTTGTCGAGAACTTCGAACGCCATCAGAGCATTGACCAGCTCTTCGTTGGCGTGGATCAAACCGCCCAAGAACTCCTCGGACTCGACGAATTGGATGTATCGCAGAATCTGACGTCGGAGCTGTTTGCAGGTTTCGAAGCGTTTCATAACCTCGGGATTGTCTGACACGCGCTGAGACTCGCGGTTGACCAGCCTCAAGGCATTGGCCAAACCAGTGGAAGCAACTGAAGATGCAGCGATCGATTGTAAGATATTGGGTTTTTCCTTCTCCAGGTTGAATCCTCCCTTGGCTTGTTTGCTTTTCTTGTCCTTCTTGACCTTTTTGGGGGCAAATGTGGACGATTCCCCGAGAGCAACGGGAGAAGGTTGCTTTCGTAGAGTTGCGGGGTTGGATGACTCGCCGGATCTTGAGTAGCTATCGGACCTCGTTCTTGCAATCTCCATCTCTTGCTCTCTGGCAACGTCTTCTTCTGTCTCCCGGAGCACCCTGCTTTGCTCGCGTCGTTGCTGCACCGGTTGATGAGTTCGAGGCAATGTGTTGTAGAGGGACTTGGCCCCTTCCAAGCCTGGACTTTCTTTTGAGCTTGCAACCCACTGCCCGAAGAGGTCTTTGCATTTTGAGCGGACATCCTGGTCCGAAGTAGGGTCGGCCGCGGCTATTCGAAGTCGTTCCAATAGAGGACCATCGGACAATAACGCGCGTTGTAGTCTTGTCCCACCATTTTGTAGGAGACCGTCGAGAATGGTAAGCGCCCGGAGTTGCCGGTGCACGTTGCCATATTTCAACTTCTTCCGCAGAGCTCGAGCAACTTCCTGCGCACCAGTGGCTTGTAACTTGACGACCTCGAGAAGATCAGGGATGCCAGCAACGTCGTCTTCCTCATAGGTTTCCGAGGTCAATTGTTCGACGTTGACAGAGATGGCGGAATATGGTTTCTTCTGTTTGTGGTACCGATAACGAGTGATTAGTTGATACCTTCTCCGAGATCGCGCACAACAAGAGAAATGTAGGATGAGAGCAAGGAGCCGCTTGCAGCCCTTCTTGTCAGGGAACCGGCGAGTTAGGATCTCAGGGTTTGGCTGTGCGGGATAGGCGTCAAAGGTCCTCCTCTTCTTGCGAGCGCAGCGGACGCACTCCTCCGGCTCTTGACAATGGATCAAGCTTTCGACCTCGTAGGGATCGGCCACCTGGGGACTCTCAGGTCGAGGTAGGTCGACGAATCCAGCATCGGGAGCACATGCTGGAGCGTGCACCAGGAATATCGACATTGAGGGCTTCATTGGGAGCACCGGTATGGCGGGCACTGGGCGGGGTAGGTGATTTGGGGATGGAGATGGGCGGAACAGGGTCAAGACATGGCAGAAACAAGGGACAATAAGAGATGATATAGGAAGAGAGAGGACTCACCGAGGCGGAGAACATGGTTATAGAGGGCCTATGCACAGGTAGGTCAGAGGCGTACGGAAATGAGACTGGTAAATTGGGGGTTGAGCATCCAGGTGTGAACGGGTTGGAACATCGATGGTGGATGGTTTGCTGCATCGGGCCCTAGTGGCCTGCGGAGCCAAGAAGGGAAAGGCTCCAAAATAGGACCCAGTCAGTGACAGTCACCTGCAAAACCAGGCCTTGGGGGGCGTTTTGGGGGGGGGGAAAGAGTCGCCAAAGCCACCGGGATCACTGCTAAAAAGTTGTTTGTTTAGGCGATAGTAGATGCCCCTCATTCTCCACTTTAGCAGCCACTACCTGTTAATTAACCCACTTCTCGCTGGAATCGCGGGCATCGCGTCCACTTCACATTGGCTTTTGGGGCAAATTGCGCTGTGTTTCCAAGGAAGAAAGCTCAATTTTGGCGTCAATGGGGATCAAGGTACTGCGCCTCAATAACCTCAGCATTCCTTATACGTTGCGAAAGCCTGGATTTGCCTGGGCCTGGAGATTTGGTAAACAACCAAACAGACGAGATGACTCGTATTTTCTCACATCATTCTGGATCTTATCTGACGCCAACACAGTTTGTTGACAAGCCAGCAAACCCCGGCAGGGGAACACAACCCAAATGATCTGGTAACTTCGTCGTTTCGCTGCTCAGGACCTTCCCCAGCTGTCACTTATTCTCCCATCTCAACGTCGGCATGGACTGACACCTTTTCGCCGATATGGCACTATTCAAGAGGAGGCATACTGCATAGGACACTGGACTTTGGCCACTTTGGGCCGTGGTGTTTGGTCTACCACGGTAAGCGCAGGTCCTAAAGTGCCACGAGGCACGCGGAAGGCCAAGTGGTGGAGACGCGAAGGATCTGGATCCAGTGAGTAGCCGTTCCGAAAGAGGGAGATGGCGCATGGTTCAAGGTGTTAGTGGCACATATTTACTCGCAGGCTAGCTGAATCCTTTCGACCACACGCATCATTCCTCACAGATGGTTCGCCAGTCAAGATGAGGCCACACCGCTTTGCTCTATCAGAATCTTCCTCCCGAGCTGGCTGATCCCTTCCAAACAAAAGCGCACCCGTCTAGATCTTCGAGCCGACCAGACGAGTAGGATTTGAAGGGAAAAAGCAAATTCAATGCGGACCGAGGAGTTTGTAGTTGCCGACCGTTTGTGCTTTTTACTTTGTCGAGTAGCAAATATCCGCCGGTGGTTAGAGCACATTGTGTCGAGGACCAGGACTTCCCATCTGTTGTTCCTCAATGGGTTTGAAGCGTCAGGGTTGCACCTGGGAGGCTGGGGGGTCACACTGCTAGGGGCGAAGTGTGAGCTTCAAACAGCAAAGACGGCGCGTGCTCATGCTGATTCCTCATGTTAAATATTAGTGGGTGGTCAGAACGAGAATTTGTTTCTATTTCCACCGGTTTTTGTTGAACGAACGGGGCTGGTTTACCTGCAAAGGGGCACACGCCCTTTCTGATGCATCATCCCAGCACAGAGAGCAGCAAATCGTAACCTAACAAATCCCTAAGTTATGATTGTGCCCAGGGAAGCAAACAAATAGAGGTATGGACTGTAGTTCTTCAAAGGTGGTGTTTCTCAAGCCACCAGCGTAATCCACTGTGCCTGCATAAAGTCCTGCGTGTACTCCCGTCCTCCGAACCGGCGTCGGTCTTGCCCAACCGAGATACAAGGGCCCATCTGGTCCATTCCAGGAAGAGCTTCGAAATGCTTAAAGCCACACCGGCGGGCTGGCGTGGAGGATCTTGGGAGTTTGGGACACTGCCAGACGGATAGGTAGAGGGCCAATGGATTTGGCAATTCGATGGTGGGATTGCGTGATCAACCAGCAGAGCTAGGGCTCTGTGGGCACTGCAAGAAGATAAGACATGGCGTTCCCCCCTGTGTTGAAGACGTACGTAGGTCATGATTGTCGTCGGCTTTTCACCAACGGCCACCTTCAACAACAACAACAACAAAAACAAAACATGGCGAGCAGATATTGAACTCTGACCAGATTGGGAGAGGACGGAGATGCGCCAAGATCGACATGCGTTGGATCCCGTGTCGCCGCCCGTCGAACAGCCAAACTCTGAAAACTGCGAGAACTGCCAGAGGCTGGACGCCCAACTGGTTGTTGACTGACACTGAGGCTGAATTGACGCCTAGGCTGTTGAGAAGCCTCCCGCGCCTGCCTTTGGCACCTCTGGCCCCCTAAAAGCTGAGCGTCAGGCTGCCTGACTGCCCGATTGTCTCTGTCTGACTGAATTCCTTGACTTGCCCTACCCCTCCATCCCCTACTGTCCTACTACTGCATGCGAAAAAAAAAAACCATTGAGAGTTTCTTCCCCAGATTGGCGGTGAGTGATGAACTTGCTCCTCCTGTTCAATCCCAACCAACGCATCCACTTTCGATCCGACCGTCGACTCTCTATCACGGTTCTTACAATCGTCATCTTCTTCTGCTCCGCTGCCATCCTAATCGTCGCTTTCATCCTGGCACCGTCTCCCCGTCCAGCAGCTTCATCTCTGCTCCCTCGTCTGAGTGCCTTGATCGCTCAATTTCCGCCGGCAGCCCCCTTTCCCCTCCTAAGCTTCATATCAAGCCTTGGCATCAAATCCCGATCTCAACGAAACGCCGCTCTCCACAAGATGGCACCCACCAAGGAATACGAGCATGAGCTCAAAGTTGCCCAGCTGGCCGTCGCCCGTGCCGCCATCTTGACCAAGGCAGTCTTCCACGAGAAGGCCAAGGGCACCGTGTCCAAGGACGATAAATCTCCCGTGACGATCGGCGACTTTGGCGCCCAGGCCCTAATCATCGCCGCCATCAAGCACAATTTTCCTAATGACGAGGTTGTCGGCGAAGAAGAAGCTTCCTCTCTTCGTGAACAGAAAGACCTCTCATCCAAGATCTGGAACCTTGTCAAGGATGTTCGACTGGACGATCCGTCCATCGATGCCGTGCTCGGCGGACCGCTCAAGTCTGAAGAGGCAATGCTCGACGCCATCGACCAAGGCAACTCGGCCGGCGGCAACAAGGGCCGCATTTGGGCGTTGGACCCCATTGATGGCACCAAGGGTTTCCTCCGCGGCGGACAGTATGCTGTGTGTCTTGCCCTCATGGTCGACGGCGACGTTAAAGTCGGGGTTCTAGGCTGCCCGAACCTACCAGTCGATGACTCAGCTCCACTCACAGAGGACATCGGTGCCGCGGCCACCGACGCGGAGGGGAAAGGAGTCCTCTTCTCCGCCGTGCAGGGTCAGGGCGCGACCTCGCAACCCCTGACAAGAGGTCTCCCAACAAATGGTCAACCGATCCACGTGAGCAAGATCTCCAAGGTGAGCGAGGCCGTCATGTGCGAGTCGGTTGAGCCAGGCCACTCGAGTAAAGGCGACAACGCACTGATCGCGGAGAAGCTGGGCATCACGGGCCGCCCTGTACAGATGGACAGCCAGGCCAAGTACGGCAGTGTGGCCCGAGGAGCTGGGGATCTCTACCTCCGCCTACCCGTGCGCAAGGACTATATTGAGAAGATTTGGGACCACGCTGCTGGTGACCTGATCGTGCGCGAGGCCGGCGGCCAGGTCACCGACGTTACTGGCAAGCGACTCAACTTTAGCCTTGGCCGGACCCTGCTCGAGAACAAGGGCGTTATTGCGACTCCGGCCAACGTGCACGCCGAGGTCCTCAAGGCTGTCCAGGAAGTATTGGCGGCGAAATAGATGATACGTCTCAAAACTGAATCGCGTTACAGAGAGACGCATAGATTGGGGACAAAAACTTTGGCGCTGGAGAACAAGGCCGAGGATTATGTTAGATCTTTGTGACTGGTTGAGCGACTGACTGATTGATTGAACGAATGGAAAAATGATTCAAGTAGGGCTCTCATTGAATGCCTGTATACATCGATAGATGGGTCGGACGGATAGCAGACAATGTTGACTCGGAGCTTGGTCACGACACTACGAGGTGCACTGCGCCTCGCCTCTGAGTAGGTACGGGTACTGGGGAGACAGACAGACAGACAGACCCTCGAATAAGATATCAAGTCCCACATCCACATCTGTGTACCCAGTTATCCACCATCCACCCCTGTAGAAGAAAGATGGGTGGGTAGATAGCTGGATCTCTATCGGTCCCAGGTTTTCATGATCCAAAAACCGTACCAAAGATGAAAAATTTGAAAACGAGTGGAAGATGAATATCTACCCGTCAATGCTATGTCTACGAGCACCTGTCTGTGTAGAGCATATTCGGTTCGATACGAGTCGAGTCGGTGTGTGTATGGGTACCAAGTACGAGTACGAGTATGCGTACACGTGGAGTAGGAGGAGAGGAGGAGGAGGAGTATACATCTGTTGTGTCCATACATCCATTGGATACATACGTGGGTAGAAGCAGTATGAGATACTCGTACGCGGATAGATGGGTTGATGGGTCGATAGGTAGGTAGGTAGGTAGGTATTGATTGCAGATTATGTACTCGGTAAGTGCTCGTAGACTGAATCCCGTTCCATCTATGGTACAGTATACATTGTACGTATTTTACCCCTAGTATATACATGTCTCCGTCCTCGGCCCTGTCTCTACATCCGGGGACTCGAGAACAAATGAGACTTCTTGTCGGACCAAACGAAAACAGAAGTTGGTTGAACACCATCTCCAGCATCTGCTCGCTTGGTGTTCATCTAGGTCCTGTACCTCGCTGTTTGTGCTTGTCCTGGTATTGCTACTGGCACTGTAAGACACAATAGCATAATATCTTCCTAGGGCATGGCAACCGAGAATGTCTTCCTTTCTCCCTTCCACCTTCGCCATCAGATTCGGTCCATCTACTTGATCTTCTTGGCCTTTAGGCGGATAGTCTCGTCATTCACAAAGATTCCCTTCCCCTTGTACGGCTCGGGTTTCCTCCACCGCCGAATCTCCGCCGCAAACTGCTTGATGACCTGCTTGTCACACCCCTCGAGCAGGATGCGGGTGGGTTGGGGGGTCGAGGCCTTGACGCCCGGGGGAACGCCCATCTCGACCGGATGCGCGTACCCGAGCTTCAAATTCACAAATTTCTGGCCGGGGTATTGCGGCGTCTTGGTCTGTGCGGTATCTTCGATCGTGGCGCGGTACCCAACGCCCACCAATCTCAGGATGCAAAGGTGACCTTCGGAAACGCCCGAGACGGAGTTCTGGACGAGAGCGCGCATGGTCCCTAAGAAACCGCCAAAGAGAAATTGTTAGCACTGCTTTTCCTCTTTCCCTGATGTAACTCATTCCAAAGTGAACATAAGCTACGATGGCCTCGCAAACTCACCCCACATTGCCCTCTGATGTTTCTCCGCCGCATCCTTGACATTGATATTGATCTTTTTGGCAGACTCGTCGAGTTCGGCCTGTAGATAAGGCGGCAAAGGCACCGTCATTTGTCCTGCGCACACCCAACGGATCAGCTACCAAAACTTTCCAAATGCCCTTTCCCTGATCCTCTTTTGACACATCCCACACCTCCTTGGTTTCTTACCTAGAGGACCCGTAACCTCCAACGCCATGTTCGGCGTGTCTGGATGTCGACTCCGGACGTTTCCCTTTGGCAGCTCGTAAAACCGCAGCGACACTTCGGGGGGCACGGTGATGGGGGCTCGGCCGATGCGTGACTGGTAGCTCGGTATCTGGGTCTGGGGTTCGACGAGCGTCGAGGCATGTCTTGCTCTAAGCGGCCGAGATATAGATAGTGCTGGGACGAGGAACGATGGGATCTCGCGTGGCCCTGAGCGGCTGGCTTCGCGGACCATACGGCGAAAGGAGGATTGGAGGCTTGTGCAAGCCATGATGATGGTCAGAGAGAGACGGGGCGGTCCTCGAGTAACACGGCGAGGTAATTTAGGCGGTGGAATTGCTGTTAGCTCATCACTGAGCGAAGGTCCAGAGTTGCGAGCTTTCAAGACGTTCTCGGTCGCGGACGCTGCAAATAGTGTACAAAGTAACAAAAGCTGGCTTGGAAATAAAGACCGTTGGCATGGACCTTTTTCGCGAACTCCGCAGTTTGCTGCATTGGCAGATGAGGAAGCGTGTGGACCAATAATATGGCAACTCAGCTCAAGCTCCACTTGAAGATCACACTAGACTAAATCTAGGCGGCTTCGGATCAACTACATAATAATATGAATTGACAACCAATTCTCTATTCTGACCATGATGCATACATACAAGGTATAGAGTAAGTCATCTTACAGCTTCAACTTTGGATGATCTCCCGTCTGGCGGTATTTCTCCGTATATCGAGCCAGCCCGTCCTGCGTCCTCCCAACCAATTCGTACGGATTCGGCCTCCTCGAGGGATCGATCCGAAGGCAGTCCTCGACCAAACTCGTCAGCTCGGAAGAGTAGAACCGACTCCGATAGCCCATCAGGGCGGAATAGCCGTGTTTCCGCAGGGTGTTCTCCATGCCCTCGGCGTTGTTGATCACCTCGTTAATGTCCTCGTTGTAAATATCCAGGTTCATCAGCCCGTAGATGTTGGCGCCGATTTGCCAGACGACGTGCTTCATGGAGTAAGGATGATTGGCGCCTCCCAGAACGGGATGATGCCATCGTTCGCCATAGCGACCAAAGTCCCGTTGTTCCTGTGTTCGGATAGACACATCAGTTTCTCATCTATCCTCGCCTTGGGAAATGTAACGGGAGGACGGAGGAGATCGGTAAGAGATGTGAAAGACGAAAACATACCGGAGGCATCCACACAATCGTCCCGTACTTCTTCCATCTCTTGCTGTTTCTACTATCGTCCAGGCTCGTGTACTCGGCCATACCCCAGTCTGCGACTTTCACCGTCGGATACGGAATACTCTTCTGGTTTGCAGGCGCATCTCCCAGCAAAACTGCCTCATCTGATTAGCCAGATCGATTAGTTCATTGCTGAACACGTACCGTTTTCTGCCTTCAGGTCCAGGTGCAGAGCAAAGTGGTCGCCCCGAGGCGAGCGGACACCAATGCTATCCAGCCGAAGAACCTTCATGTGATAACACGCCTGGGCAAAGTCGTGAAATGCTTGCCACACAAACGCTTCTGGGATCCGCTCTCTGGACCCAATCCAACATATTAGCAAAATTGAGCTCCTGTTTGGGTGTGACCCTTATTCTCTCTTTTTGGAGGTGAGGTGGCCCGCCTTACTCTTGACGATTTCTTTTGTTCCGTGCCCGGTATTTCTGGATCAGGTCATGCAAGGTACCGTATCGGTAGTATTCGAGGTACAATCTCCATTTTGGTCGGTCGCCGTCAAAGAATCTCATCTCGCGCACCTTGGCAACGTTCCGACATCCCTGGTTCATCAATGCCTTTACCAGCACGGCTTCGGTGGGTACCGTTGGACGGCCCTCCTCGTCAAGCTCACGGTCGTCGAGGTCAGACTGCTTGATCGCAACGTCCTAGACAAGAGAGATCGGTAAGCAAAGGCTCCTTTTGACAACGGAGGTGTCGATCGCCTTACATCCAAAACCCTGCCGGTTTTGTCAAACTTGGTCCATTTCCCAACCATACCAAAGGCCCCGCGGCCCAGGATGTCCGTACACTAAACGATAAAGCCCAGACATCAGCAATGACAGGATCTACGAAGAGGGAGAAAGAACATCCACTTTCCCCGACTCTCAGAATTCGTTCATCAGGGATCAATACCTCCCACATACTATCCTCCTCACGCTCAAGCTCGAGATATGACCTGGACAGGGCAAACGCCTCCACCCGTCCATCGTACCACTCCTTCTCCTGTCTCCACCGACGCACCCGCCGCCTCGTTTTCTCGCCGTCGTGTGTCCATTTTGCCCGATCGTAGGGTGAGTTGTAGGTCGTGGCGATGCGGAAATTGGCGCCTGGGAGGTCCCTAACCTTCATGATGACACAACCATCGACAGCTTGAACTCAATTAAACAAGATTTGTAGAATTGAGAAGTTGCTCGAACAGTAAACAGCAAAAGAGAACAAAAGGATGGGTTGAAAATCTTTCGACGAAGCATAGGTCGGTCGCATCGGACAACATCGCGAAAGTTCGTTCGAGACCACAGCTGATCCCAAATACACGGCTTTGCAGGGCACAAAGCAGACGTTCACGTAAACGAGCATTTTCCTCGTAAAGAACTTCATTGTGCAGACATCGGGAAGGGTGTTTCTTGCTTGAACTTCAAAGAGACGTCGAGGCCGAATCCGGCATCTTCGAAGACGGCGCTTTGACCATCCCCTCGGACTCCATTGAACAAGGCGTGGCGAACAGAGCCAAGTTCCGTTCATTGTCTAGCAGATATCTTCGATTTAGACTCTGGACGAGGATGTACGAGTTAGTGTGAGTAGAGAGTATTCAGTTCCCCTCAGGAAAAGGGAAGTGTCATTGGTGAGAGAATGTGTGTCAGAGAGAAAAGATGAAGAGTGGAAGGGGATAATGACCAGTTCAGCCCATCCACATTAATTGCACGGGCCACTTTGCATCATCACAAGCAACAACAATCTGATGTCTTTGAAACCTGCCATTGGAAATTTGTAGATGAGGGCTCGAGGTGTCAGAGGAAGTCAAGATGAACCAGCTGAGAGACTCTTGAAAGAATGGTCTGAAGCCGCAGCACATATCACAAGAAACAAAAGAGCAAGGCACCATGTATTCGGTACTTCGTTGGAATTCAGAGACCATGCACATCAGATTCGCCAACTTTATGAACCTCATGGAAAGCCATTCCCTTCATCATCTCGTGTACCATGCTCCTCCACCCCCTTTATTGCCGCATTCGAACCAAGAATAGATTTTTACGCAATATTATTAGATTTTTCATCGTCCGACGAGGCTGGGATTCGGCATTGTCCTCCAAAACCGCAGCCGTTCACGGTCGGACGGTTTGGTGCTCTGCTGATGCTTTCAAGGATAAACCATATCGACCGCTAAAATGCAACAGCAAAAGGTATAATCAAAGTGAGTGACACGCTGTTGCTGCATCGTGAGGTTTCGAGCAACAGTGTTGCCTTCGCTCCCCCTTTGGAATCAACCTGGCGTCCCATGCTCTTCAACATGCTTGGAGTTTTGCGAGAAGCGCGTCCAGCTCTGTCCAATTGGACTGAGTCATTGCAAACTTTCGGTGCTTGCGGGATACAACATGCTATGTTCAAGTCAGACTTGGCCATGACGGCAATTTCAATGACTTACCTCGTCAAAGTCTTCATATTTGTCACGGCAGTTCTCGCAGTACCCTGGCTTGGGATCTCTCTTAATAGTCTTCCTTCTCCTCGACGTCTGCGTGGCCCGTTCAGCTGCAATGTCATCGGCATGGGAGTCTGCCTCTTCTTGTATTCCGCCCAACTTTTCTTGAGCTTTGCTTTTGGCTGCCCTTTGTGGAGCAGGACCCCGGGCACTCTTCAGAACCCCGGCAAGGTCATTCATACGATGAGAGGACGGAATAGAGCCTACAGAAAGGCTTCCAGTATGGGTGCGCTCAAGGACTTGACGCTGTAATTGATGATGCACCTCTTTGCTCGTGCCAGCTTTGACTCCAGTGCCCGCCGTTGAAGAAATCATCTGTGACTGGATTGCTGAAGTCAGATTGGATCTCTGTATCCCAGATGCTGCTGGTTCGCGAGCCATGTGTAGCTGCGGTGGGCGGACAAATTCCAGATCGCCTCGTTTCGGCATGGGAGGAAACGATGGTTGACGTTCCATGACAGCAGAGTGACTCTTTGAACCCCTCTCCTTGTCCAGGTCCATGGAGGTATTTGCACCGTTGTTGACCGGTTGCAGGGCCTTCCTGGGGCTCGTACGGCGAGGAGCATCGTTACCCGCAGTGGTGACAGTAACGTGTGATCGGGTGCGCGGAGCATGTTGCTCACGCTGTTGCTGTTGCTGTTGCTGACGCTGCTGCTCCTGCTGCTGCAAGGCCAGCTTCTGTGCTCGCCTCTGCTCCTGCTCGATGTCCTTCTTCATGGCAGGGTCTTCGACGAATGGACATTTCCCAACACTGGCAGATCGGAATTGAGGCCATTCACCATCGGTCCTCCGAGCCACTTTCGGATAGTCCCTGACCAAGGTGGGACGGTATTTCTCATCCATGTCATGAACATAGATGAAAGGACCCTTGAACGCCACCATCGACATAGATGGTAGCTCCCTTTCCGAAGCGACACCAAGCTTCTCGTTCCTCAAGACTTCCCCCAAATCTTCGTGCTGGAGTCGGGTGGTGTGGGCCGATGCCCTGGTGTGATGGCCATGATTTCCGGTGTCATCGAGGACAGAGTTGAGTACTCTTTGCAACTTGTCAATGGAATAGATCTTCATGCCCATTTCTTTCCCCCGAACGAGGATATCCATTGGATTGACGGCATTGCGCATCACGTGGGAGCCGCCATGTCCACGAGGGTTCTTTTCAAGTAAAGATGGGTTAATGGTCTGAGGGTGTTCTTCAGTCGGAGATGGTTGTGCAGCTCCATCTCCGGCCGCATTGGTCTTCCCCAGCTCCACCGGGATAGGGCGAGCTGTTACTATGTGCGTGACAGCTTTTGAAAAGAACTTTTCTTCTTTCTACAACAATGTCAGCAAGAAATACAGCGCGAGGCGTCCCCGTGTGAAACATACCGCCCCAAGAGCTGTTATGTGTCGGAGGAAGCGCGACTTGACCTCCTCGGGAAAACCGTCAAAGTAGAACCTGAAGGAGGGAAACACTTTCCGATAGTGTCGCTGCCACATCTTAAGTCCAGAATCTTCTTTGGAGAGTGTATCGATGTTCTTGGTCACACGAAGACCCGCAGCAGTTCGATCTTTGTCCCTCGAAGCGACCAATCTCCTTTGGAAAGCAGTCGATGCAGACTCCCCATGGCTTCTTTCAAAGACACGACCCTCTGTCAAGGCTAGATGGGATTGTTTTTGTGGGGTAGCTGGGTTGTACACCTCTCGCCCAGCCCTATCTACGGCCAGGCGTTTGTGTGGATGTTCATTCTCCTGCTGGGACACGTTCGCTATGCTTCGGGGCCGTTTAGAACTGCTGTTGGTGAGTGGCCGATGGGGAGAGTTGGTAGCATTTGCTATGCTGGCCAGTGGAACTCGACGAGAGGAAGTCGCCATCTTGGAGAGAGGATCGTGGGGTGAAGGCGGTACGAATACAGCAGCGGCCATTCATAAGGATAGAAGTGGTTGTCTCTGCTGGCTGGAGGCAGGCTGGGGGAGAGAGATGGGCGAAGGATGGCAGGACGGTAGAATGGCAGGGAGGGGTAGCTGGTGTGGTGAGAGTGTGTGTGTGGTATTGGAACCACGCGACCGACGCGCCTCAAGTGTCTCGACTCCAACTCCAACCACCAAGATTAAAAAGTGCACATAATAGGGCTCAATAAAGGATATGTGCAATAAAACCAGCACGAGCGACTATGGAGGAGACAGAAGTGAGTGGGAGCAGCAAAAAAGAAGCAGAGACACTGGACAAAAGGTGTGTGGGTGAGAGAGAGAGAGAGGAACTCGTAGTGTGTATTGTTTCGAGTGTTGACATTGGACAGTTCCGGGAGAGCAGCACGCAAGAGAGAATTGGAGCTGGTCTGGGTCTCTGAGCCACTGGGAGCTGGTTGTTTGGTGGCTGCGGTGGGTCCCCAACTTGCGCCGGTTCGTCTTCTGTGCCGGGCAACAACCGACCAATATTATACAAAGCACCCGGATGGGAACATATCTCTGTTGGGTGTCTGTACTAGGCACTCGCTACTTACTGCTCTTTCATGCAGGGTATCCAAATAATAAACAAATAACAAATCGACAGAAAATCACACTGGTATCATCGTAGCTGAATTATTTATTCAATGCCACCCAGCATGTTCAGTCTTGTAGCATTACATATGGCCTAGTCATACAATTTGCGCCTCCGGTTGCCTGTCACCGGTTTCCCTCCTATTTCCCACGTTCTCTGCTTCAGATCGTGGTGATCGACATATGTGAAGAATAAGGTATGGATTCCTGTCATGCCGTGACCTGCTCGAGAATCGCTGTGGTGGTGCTTGATGTCTAATAGTATCTTTGGCAGACCGAGACTGCTTCCTGACACATGGTGAAGGCTGTTCAATCCCGCGTCTCTGCCAATATGGCACGGTGCCGGCCCGTCCCTCGATTTTCGAGACTCGATGCTGTTATCGTGGGAAGGCTAGGGGCCTTGACGAACTCAGGTTGAAAGTCCAGTTTGAGCCGATCATATTTGTGTGGTACTCGACTTTGTCGAGCTTGAGGTGGGAGAAGTGTGGTGGTTGCCCCAGGTTGTATGGCAATTTAGCTGATGATATGTCTTGCTCCAACTTTACCCAAAACGCCCGCCTCTTTTGGTTTGGGGCTTCGATCCCTTCCCTTCTTCCTGCTAAGGAACCCTAGCATACTGCCACTGCTCTTCTCCAGTTTACCTCCATCGCCCAAGCTGTCTTGCGGGTGCGGAGCGGTCTGATCGGCCAAATTCGTCCAGCTTCCCGACTCGTCCAACACCATTTGAACTCCACCCCCTTTGCTTGTCTGCCGCGTGGCGGGCATCGGTCGCTGAGGAGGGATAGGTCTGCTGAATGATTTCGAGGAAGAGGCGGGTCGACCATGTGGTCCAGATGGCAGAGATTGCGGCACTGCCGCTTTCAATTCATCCAATGGTGGATAGTTTTCTTCGGCCCGTGGAGGCGATGTGACTGCGGTAGGTGATATCGGTGGCGATCCGTCTGGCGAGGTAGGAACAGAATGTGAGTCTGGTTGAGCAATATCTAATTCGACATGTTCTTCCGGTACGGTGCCAGCAACTGCAGCTGCCGCACTCCTATGATATTGTTAGCATCGTGCCCAGCTAGGTCCGCGGAAAATCCTGCTCGTACACATCATAACTGGCCAGGGTATAGTCAAAAGGCTCAAACATTGTCTCGATCATGCGATGAAGTTCGTCTTCCCGAATTTCCTTGCTCGTAGCATCGTTGCGCAGTTCCGCCCGCGGTTTCTGTTTCCGCGCTCGAGCCTCCAAAGGCGCCTCCTCTAAGAGCAATTCTTCCAGATCGTAGGTGGCATCAAAGTTGGTCTTTTCACTGGAGGGAACAAACACGGGAGGGATTTGCTTTCTTTCCAGCGCTTCAAAGTTGATGCTAGTGAAGAAGGGATGCGAGGTGAAGGTATCGAAACCAGTGGCGCCGATTCGTTTTCGTCGGTCTTTCTCGATCAGAGCTGTCATCGCATGAAGGCATGGCATCGACACCGGAGGCTTCGTAACAAAATATCGGGGGTTAGCCGCACAAATTTGGTCGACCAATTCTTCGTGAGTCCGTGCTTCAAACGGCCTCTTCCCATAAACACATTCGTACATGGTCACCCCCAACGACCACCAATCAACTTCACTGTAATATCCTTGACCTCTGAACACTTCTGGTGCGAGATATGCCAAGGTTCCTGACTTGCTTATTAGAGGCTTCCCTGGCTTGAAGTCGGAGGCGACGTTGAAGTCCGCCAGATGTACGTGACCCTCCGAGTCTAGTAGCACATTATCCGGCTTCAGATCGCGATGGACGATACCTTGACTGTGAATGTAGCGAAGGGCACAAGCCAGCTCGGCCATCCAGAAGCGGATCGTGTCCTCGGTGAAGGACTTCCGCTGGATGTGAAAGCGAAGGTCACCACCATTCATCAGGTCGACCACGAGATACAGATATTCGACGTCTTGGAAACTGTAGCGCAGATTGCACAAGAAGGGGTGGTTTAGATGCTCGAGCATTCTCCGTTCTCTGATGATATTGCGAACGCTTTCAGATCGAACCACTGCGATACAGTTAGAGATAACCCGATGGGCTGCTTGTGGCTGCTTGTTGGCATCATGGCTAAGAACGGACCTTCATCCTTGCGGATATATTTAAGAGCAAACGTCAAACCAGAGTCTTTGCGCTCTACAATGCGAACCTTCCCAAAAGCTCCTTTGCCCACGACTCTTAACAGGCGAAAGTGATTGAGGTTGACTGACTCAAATGTGAGCACATGAATGCATAGTCTTCGAGCGTCCAGACAACTCACCTTCATCGGTCAAGACCACAGGCTTGCCCTGAGAATTCCCCATTGACCAATCAAGGAAGAGTAACAATAGCACCAAAATTCCTCCACTAAGGCAGATCTGTCACACCAGGAAGTAACATAGAGGTTACAACCCGGATGGTGGTGGAAATAATCGAGGACGTCAGATTAGGAACACCGTGGTGGCCAATAGTTTGGTCGATAGATCTGTGGTAGCAGGTACCACAGATATGCGCTGGGATTGCGGTGAGGATTTGGAGATGGAGTTGAGCGGTTGACGATCAGGCTGTCTGATCGATCTTGAAGATTTATCCAAGCCACATGAAAGTTCAATTAGGATATGTCAGAGCATGCCTCACTAGACAACCGAGGTTGGCAGACCAAGGGATAGAGTATCGGTAAGGAGGATAGAAAAAAGAGTCGAGGAGGTGCCGACCAGCGTCCAATTCTAGAATCAAAGATATCGGTGCGGTGGGAGACGCTCAGAAAATATCGCTGTCAGCGGAATATCTGAAGGGGCGAATGCCGCAGCCCCAAGATGACAGGAAAAGGAACGGCAAGGCGACAAAACTTGACGGAGGAGACTTTGGAGTTGTACGAGGTACTTGTCGAAATAGTGAAGAAGCAGAACAAGAAGGCCCGGGGTAGCGTGGAGCGAGCCAGAAAGAGGATATGGTACGATTAAAAAGGCTGTCCACGGTTGAGATAGCAATGAATCATTCGGGCATGAGGGCTCGACAGCGGCGGTCAGGGTCCTAATACCAGAAAGTGTAGTAGCCGAAGCATCAAGTGCGCCTTCTAACGTCGTTTAGACTGGTAAGGCGGAGGTCAACCTTTTTGACAGGGGACCAGGGGGGATGCAGTCCCTTGCTGCTACTCCAGTTCCAGAAACTGGGCTGTCAATCGGCTTTGATGTGCAAAGGGGATAATAGTCCCTGTGCGGCGAACGACAGTTGATCGATGGACACCAATAGTTGAGCTATGTCGCAGGCGGATGGGTGGGAACGCAGACGATGATCGACCAGGGGCGGTTCAAAGGGAAGCTCAGCGCACGACTTCAAGACTCAGAGGACGGCGAGGCGGATAGGCAGGCGATAGAAGGAATCAAGAAGAGGCCCGAAAGAAATGAAGAGTGAATTAATTGTGGTGTGGATTTTTCTCGAAGGCGGCCCCATAGTTGGAAGAAGGAGAAGAAGGCGAGGGAGAAGAAATGAAGAGGCCCGTTGTTCCAAGTCCATCCATCCTCCATCCATCCTCCACAACCATCATCCCGCCAACCTCCAATCCACCATCCACCATCGGGCCATCAGCCATCAGCCGTGGCCCATCTGCACCAGCATCCATCCATCACATGGCAAAGTCAAAACCCAAAAGTCAAAGCAGAAGCTGTAGCAATTGCTAATGATTGGGGAAGCTCAGGACAAATCTCATCTCCCGACCGGCAGGTTCTCCTCTCTGTTGCTTCAAACCTCTTACTCGTCGAGTCGAGTCGTTTCTTCTCTCTCCCTCGGCGATAAATAGCGGATGGCAAACTTCGACAGATGCCCCCCCAAGAAAGAAACCACCATGTCGCCCTGGTCCTGTCCAAGATTGGTTCAATCACCGTCCGTCATCCCCATCACCCATCAAGCACCGTTCCACCCTCTAACTGCGCACTTGGCCCCTAACGAGCTAGGCGCAGTTGGTGCAAGCTGCGACCATGGCTGACCACGTTTCATCTTTCCAAGGACCTACCCCTTTCTCTGGGGGTTTGCTTTTGATTAGGGCTATCAATCACTAGGCCATGTACTATCGAGTCACCGGCGACTGGCCTGACTAACTTGAACGTCGACCGTCGATTGTCTGTTGGTATCAAGATATTTTACCTTTGGCAGAGCCTGGCACCCTTTTAGCCTTCGATCCCGCCATCTTGCGCCTATCCGAGACAAACCGAGGAATTGGGTTTTTTCCAGAAACATTAAGAAAAAGAGCCACGAGGGAAACATGCGAGAGGTGGGCGGGCCTTTCTCTGCAGAGTCCTCAGTCCTGACTGGCGCACCCCCTTGTCCGGGCTGCTGCAACTGGCGGCTTGGTCTCAAAAGGTGGCTGCCACGTTGCTGCTGCAGCTGACCCTGGCCGTGAAACAACAGCTTGCGTCCGCATTGGTTCGGTCAAAAGTCCAGCCCGGTAAACTTTTCCCTTAGCACCTTGTCAGCCCTCACCAAAGCCTCAGTCGCCCGAAAGCCCACCGACACTAGGTACCATTATTTCCAAACTAGGCGACCACTTTGAGAGCTCTAGAGCGATACAGCGTACGTTTTGCCAACCCTTGGCTTGACAGAGTTTCCATCCCAAGGCACTCCCTTCAGACCTGTACACTGCATGTCGCTCTGTACTCGTATGCACTGTCCGCTATAAGTACCACGCGTTTGCCGTGTGAGAACAGCATGGCCCATTCAACACTAGAAGAGCTGGTTGACGGACGAGCGCTCTGTCCACCGAGTCCTAGGGGTTTGGAGTGTCTGGATATGGAGAGAAATGATCTGAGACTGACCGGGTTCTAGTTATTCCTGTCGATCTTCATGGCCTATCTCCACGTCTACCAATTTACGAAGGTATTGGGTTACGTACCAAGTACTCGGTACCTAGTACTGGTACACATTGGAGTTTCACCTCGTACTCCATTTTTACAGTCTCCACGAGCATTCACTTCCATTCTTACCAACCAATCCAAATTCCGTACTGGACTTTACGTATAATACTCGCAAGGTGTCCAGCCTCGGACAGGCAGTTTCCGGCCATGTCCACCTGCACGTCAAGTTCAGCTCGAGTCCCACTACAAAATGCATGAATCCGACGGGAGCCTGGGTTGTCACCCAATGGGGCGCTCTGTTCTTCCGGCCGTCCCGTACTATTCTTGCTGAAAAGACAGAGAGTCAGAAAGGAGATAACTTTGCGTCACCACCAAGACCACAACCTTGCCAAGCTGGATGTTCTCCCATGGCACCGCAAGGGTGAAGTACTAGACCGTCCCAAGAAAGGGAACATCCCTCCAGAAAAGGAACATCCCTCCAGAAAAGGAACATCCCTCC